>NC_140125.1:66797817-67395317 GCF_964035555.1 Netta rufina
CAGGGATAGGGCTGAGAAAAGAGATATCTCAGAACTGCACATGCATGGCCGCTGGAAATGGGCTGCCAAAAGAAACTGTAATTCTCACATGAGGAATTTTTTGTCGTGATGGGTCTGGCATGCTTTTTCTGAGGCTTCCCTAGCATTAGGGTTTGGGTGGAAAGAAACATCATAATATGTTTGAACATATGTTTCCATACATATATTTTACTGGCCTTAACTACCTTGCAGAATTTTGATGTATTCATGTCCCTGCATGTGGCCATCAGTAATTTTTCCTTGTGCTAACCATACACTTGCAAAGTAGGCAGGAATACATTCACTTAGGCTAAGTGCAAAAAGCATGGAGGAGAAAGCTAACAGGTCCTTTGTAAAGGAAGAGGCATTTGTTTCTGTCTTCCAACATACAACTGCACATATTTTCATCCTGTTAGTATTATTTTTACAATTAAAAATTACATTTTCTTGTTTTGTATCATGCTGTTCTCTTGATCCTCTGTTGCATTTACATGAATGCTCACACATTCACACAAAAATCTACTCCAGAATTTTCTGATGAGATCTCTACCAGCTAAAAAGCATTAGAAACAACACTGGTGTTTAGAAATAATTGAAAGTGCTTTCAGTGGCTTTCAAGGAAATATAAATAAATAAATGCTATATAATTATTCTACATAATTAGTTCATTGTATAATTACCCTCGCACCTTTGCCCATTATCACAGTATCTATGTATTCATGTGTGCTATATGCTACAGCAAAGCATCAAGCCAACAGCTTCAGGATGGTAAATCTAGCCCACACAACACAGCTTATAATTGAGGGAACATAAATATAACTTTTTTGTTGCTCCTGGCTGCATAGATGGTCTTTCATAAACAAACTGAGGATGACTAAGCAATGCTAGCCTAAGCACATCTATTTAGGAGGACTTTTGTATAAAAACCTGTTTTCTTAGGAAAGGAGATACCTATTACTTTCCTCAGTGAGAACAAAAATATGATTTTCATAACTTGAGGGAATTCAGATTTTGGTTCTTCATTTAGTTCATTAAGAGCAGCAGAGACCCACATCCAAATATAATCAAAGAGTGTAAGTCACTTATATTAGAACTTCATTGAAACCTACCTCACTATATCTACCTCTAGGTATGAGCAAATCAGTACAAGTAAAATACAGAACTTCTCTGTAAGGCTCTGACATAAATAAGGATAATTATGGGAATACTGGTTATGGGAATAATCCTAACAGTACTGCACTGACAGCTCATATTTAGTTTGCTTCTTTGGACCAGCTTCTTCTCATGAATCTGACCCAGTTTATGCCTATGTTACTGTTTCCTTGAACATCTGTTTGCTAAGTCAGAATTCAGTCCACTGTTTTGCATTCTGCTGGTCAGGCATCACTTGAAATCTTCTTCTACCTTATGCATGTCAATTTTTAGAGCTTAAAAGTAATATTTTAATAAAGTATATGAGCCCAAGAAATGACTGTTGTTAACCTTCCCATTTGACCTCTCTTTATTATTATTCAAAAAAGTGTATATGAAATATTTAACATCTTTATAATATTCAGTATTGTACATATTTAAATAAAAGTAGAAAATACATTAACTCTGCTTCATATACATAATAAACCCTATAAAATCCAAATGTTCTGTACCTGTTGGGCTTGTCACTAATGACAACAATGAAAATACTACAGAATGAGAAAATGCAATTCTGCAGCATACTGCTAGATGATACTGAAAAATTTCTCAGAGCATAAGACTGAAGCATACATAGGTAAAAGCTATTTTTTGTTGTTCTTCCTGCATATGAATACTGAAGAGTTGAGTCTGTAAATCTACAGGTACCCAGACATGGGCTAATTACTGAAGCAATAGTATCAAAATAGAAACTCTAAACAGATGTTAACAGCTGGAAAAAAAAATATCAACACTATTTTCAAGTCTTTGCCTGATTGGTATTAATGAGAAGTAGAGGTATCTCCTGAGGCAAATTATTTTTTTAAGGAAAAATGTGAATTTTAGCATATGCTCTATTTCATATTTTATAGGTTACAGAGAATAACTTTCTATTTACATAGATGTGGGGGTAGGTGAGCAGGAATGATAGCTAAAGATAATCAAAGTCTAACAGATTTTGCTCACATATCAAGCTCACTCCCTTCTCAGAGCCCATTCTGGAACATCAAGCAAGTAAATTTAATCATCTATTTTATTTTATGTGGCTGTATGTTTGTGCATATATGTGTGCATAGAGGTTCAGATTGGTGTTCTCTCTACACTTTTTTTTTTTTCCTTAGTGCCAGCAGCGTAATGCTACTGCTGTGTAGTGTTGTAAGACCAGACTGTTACAACAAAACTACTTTGGGGCTGTACTCACTGCACCCAGCAATCCAATTGTCCATACCTAAAGCAATATCTCTACAAATGTTTTAAAGAAGCAATTTAATCACTACACAGTATCAGAGGAAACAACAGCCCAAGAGATTCACCTAGGCAGTGAGTGGCCGTGTTTTTACTGTATCAGAACACAGGCTTGGCCATGTCTTTGCTCTGTGGCAAAAGGGCTATAATTGGAGCTGTAGCTGCATTTAGCCCATTAAAAGAGATGCCATTACACCCAAACCCATCAAGGCAAAAGGGACATACCACATAAACAAAGCTAAGACTGCACTACTATTCCAATTAAGTTTTAGCAGGTCTGTATTATCTAATTAATTGCCAGGCCCCCCAGTGCACCAATAGGTTCTAATTGCTTTGACCAATCTCCACCATGCACTGTCTGCACATTGGTCCAGGAACTTCAGTCAGGCTCCTTGCCTGAATTACCCTGCAGGTATGTTTGTGCACAGTTCTCTTCCTGGCTTATTTTGACAGGTTGTTTTGTATAGCTCAGATCATCATTGATCTGAGCTATACAAAATCACTGATCTGTAAATGTGTCCTCTTACTGTCACCATCCCTGCACTTCTCAAGCCTATGCCTCTGTCAGTGGATGCTGTCCCTCTCTGCATTGTTGTTCAGGGCTTGTTTTGTCTTGTGCAGCAACTTCACCTTGTTATTCCTTGACTGTACTACAGGAAAATCTTTTCCATAATACAGCTCAAATTATTTTAGAAAAAAAAAGAAAAATAATAATTCTAGTATCTATCCCTTTTCACTGGTACTCTTCTGGAACTACTCTGATATTCCTCAGGAATATCAGGAGAGGACCAAGCAAGCAACTGGGTGGGTGCTTAGCTGCTGGCTAGTTATCAACCAAACACAGGCAGAAGGACATGGACTCCAAAAAAAAAAAAAAAAATACATTGCTACTCTGTTGGTTTCACCATATATCTTTAGAAATGTTTCTAGCTTTGTTTGTTAGCTGCTGATACCTGAAGTACTATTTTCATTAGTCAAACCTGGATCTATATCAGATTAGGCAGATAGCTGGAGAGAGATGAGAAGAAATGGAGATTTTCTTTTCATCCCCCCAAAATATTTTCAGACAGGGAAGAAAGGAAAAACACAGAATGAGATCCCTGTTTCTGCAGTACTAATCAACTTAATCCTTTATAGATCCTTGTTCATCTGTCCAACCTGACATCAGGATGTGACTTAAACTGTGCAGAAAAATACTCCACAGATACTCTTTATCCTCCCTTCATTTTCAGTATGCTTGAACAGGGACAGATATAAAAGACCCTGATACTGGTTTTGGTGGTGGAAAAGACTTGCATATATATGCCCCCAGCCTTTTATTACCCAAACAAGGCATCATCTGTTACAACATAAGCAGCTACTCAAGAGCCAAGGCACAGAGATGCACATTACCTTCTATGACAGCAGTAAAAATGTACATTTTCTATCCAAAAATTATCTATTCTGTTCTTGACCAGGATGGCTCAGAGCAATGTGGAGTCCTTCCTCATCTGTGCCTCAAGTTATAGTAAAGCACGGGAGTCTGCCCTGAATCATCATTGGCATCTTAACATGCTAATATGAATTCTTTCAATACTTGTAGGTTAAGTACATTAATAGCTTTTATAGGATGAAAATAAACAGTAAGATGAGCAAAAAGAAGTGCTATTAGGGAAGACTAGTCTATAATGACTAACAAACAGTAGGTTGAAATCAGTAGTTTAGCACAGACATCTAATATTCACTCACATATGCTGCCACCTAGAGTCCAATATTAGGACATTATGGAACCATGGATAATAGACTCGCTTTCAAGAAAAAATATCATATTTGCGTGGTTATTTTAAGAAGTAGAGGAAGGTGAAGGTGCTGGTATTTAGGGGAGTATGTAGCAGGAAAAGGTGAAAGAGCAAATAAGCAATCTGTAGATAATCTTAAAGTTGAATTTTTAAGTGTCTTGCTTACTAAAACTGTAATGGAAAAAATCAGACCTTACATTGAAAAGTGGAACTTGGCACAGGAAAGAAAGTCAGAGTTGCTATTCTGTACATTTATCAGAATACCTTTAAAATATACTTATTTCCAGTTCAATTTTCAAGTCTGCAAAATAATGGTCAGCAGACTAAGCGATGTTCTACTTGAGCAGCCTTGCCTTCAATTTTGATGAAAAAACCTGCCAGTTTTCAAGAAAGTCTTAAAGAAAGTATATTTAAGCTTCCCTCCACCAGCAGAATATCACAGAAGACAAAATATCCCCATGAGGTAGGCTAACTGGAAATCCAAGGCAGCCTGGAAAATGAGCTATCCTGCTATGCTTTAGAAATTGCAAACAGCAGCAACCCAGTTTCTCAGATAACCTGAAGGAGCTGGCAGCATTTGCTGCTAGATGCCTAATTCAGTGCCTGGACTCTCACACTGTGTGTAATTTGCTTAGAAATGAGCTATGAACTTGGATCTCAATTTGCACAACAGGATATGGTTTGATTAAATGTGTCTGGATGCATTTGTAATGGGATTATAGATTTCAATTAGGAGCAAGGCACAATCATTACAAGGTAATACTTTTTCATGTATGTTTTAACAAGCTGAACTGGGGCAAGGAAGAGGGTGGAAAAGTCTTCTGTTTCTTTCTCCCCTCCACTACCTTTTTTCTGCTTCTTCACACTCAAGTGCTGTTTGTTTTGGTTTTGGTTTTGGTTTCCATTATAACCTTACTATTCTTTCCTTTCCCTTTAATGGCCTGCTGTCAAAGTGGTAGTTCCTAGTTCCACTGAGCTCTGTGTGTAGCTACATTCCATGTAACAGGCTGATCTGCAACTTGTCTGCCAGTTAATGAATGACAGTGACTACATCTTTACTATAATGCATTGCTCAGCCAGGAGGGTTAGGCCAATTGTTTTCATACTGTCAGTAGGAGTACTGATTGACTAAACAAGCCACTGCTCCCTTACCTGGGGTAGCATCTACACTGCCAGGTGGGGAAGAGGCTTGAGAGGCAAGTGTGTGTTCACTGAGTCCCAAAATGCTGGTTCTTTCCATCCTCACAGTTAGGGGTAACTGAGGAAAATCTAACTCCAAATATATCCTGCTCAGTAGGTTATTTAAGCTTCACTTCTACCTATTCTGTCTAAAAGAGTCATTTTGCAGAACCACACATACTGAGATTCTCTCTTCTCCAGAGGGCTTTACAGCTTAAGCTGTTTTGACTCCTTGGTGTAAAATTGAGGCTTTACAGCATGGACTGTGGCCAATTCTCTTCTAAGAAGTCAACCCAAACCTCTGTTGCCTACACTAACTAGAAAGAGAATGCTGTCCCAGCAGCATGTGCCAAAGCAAAACTTGCAACTGTTCAGCTACATTTTCTCTCCACTAAAGAGGATAGATTCATTCAAAATGCTTGAGGAAAACAGTCCCTGGCCTCTACATCTTTCCAAACTGTGTTTGGGAAGTCTGAGAAACTGATACCAGACATGGGCCAAAATCATGCTAGAATGTGCATTAACTGCACTGCTTTGTTTGGATCTGTGCCCTGGTCTCGAGTAGACTTCTGTCCTCAGAAAACACCAATTTAATACAGGGTGAGAATAGGAATACAGCTATTTCTGAATAGGATGCTGGTCCTGTGGGTAAGAAATATTGTTTGTTAAATACCATTTAAAAGTGCCCTGATTCCTCCTGTGAAACAATATGTACGTTAAATGGAGAAGGTGAGAACAAGTCAAAGCAGATTATTCTGCCTGTTTCCTGCTAGGGGCTTTATAAATAACCATAACTGATACCAATAATAATCTTGTGACAGGCAAGAGAGTAAGTTTCTAACATGTGTTTAGCAGCCACGCCGCCAGGAAATCCACCCAGTCCCATAAAATATCCTCCAGGGGTGGAAGAAATGGGACAAGGAGAGTAGGTGTTCATGTTAGCAAACTGTCAGCAATTTGTCTGATATGTTTCTTGAGGAAATGGGGTGAAGATGGGATGTCACAGCAGCTATTGCTTTATTTTTCTTCATCCCATCTAATTTCTTGAAAATTAAACTCCTAAAGACTACTAAATGCAATAAATCATATAGACTGATATATATAAATACATACATACTTACACTCTTAACAGAAAGTATATTGCCACTGTTATTTCAGGCAGTCATATCCCACTTTGAGGAGTACATTAACACTGAAGTTCAAGAGAAGTGTCTGCTCAGTGATATGGCTTACCTGAACTACTCTTCTCCTCACCACCTGATGGTAAATAGCGATTTCTATAATTTGCTTCCTTACAAAGTGTATAAATGCAAGCCAGAACATGGCAAAAGTCCTACTTTAGCAGGTTTCTCATTCTAATAAATAGACACCAGAAAACAGAGAGGAGACAAAGCAAATAGAAATGGGTTTGACTTTGCAATGGCTAAAGCACATCTTTTTTCTTCATATATCATTGTGGTTGGTGATGTTTAGTATTGTATAGACATCTGGCCTGATCAGTCAATGGATTGATTGCTCTTGCTCAGATTCTATTCCAAACTACAGAACCAGTCTGAACCAGTTTGCACTGTAGTGGAAAATGCAGCTTGTGTATACTGACAATACACTGGTGCAAACAGTATGGAAACGATTCACAGGCAATGCACTGAAGTTATATTTTTGCCAAATGGGGCAATGGATCATCAGTTTGTTGCATCTGCCATAATATTCAAGCCATCTTTCTCTTCTGTAAAGGAAAGCAAACATTCTTCTAGACCAGATGAATTTAAAACAAAATACAACAAATTCTGCCCATTCATTCCATTCACATATTTCTGTTCACTAGTTACAGTCGATGCATCAGTGTTTTATTTATGTTGTGTAGCATAAGGGAGTATCTGGTGCATCTTTATACCAATGTTTTCTATAGCTAGTACAAACCCATGGAATTGAGTAGACTACTGAGATCAAACCCCTCTTCTACAAGAACAGCATAAAAGTGATACAGTCACTTAGTGTGGACTGATTATGTAGTCTTGCTAATTATTTATTAGATGGAGTCCTAGTCCAAGTGGACATTTCACTCTTTAAACTGTGCAGAAAGGTGTTGGGAAAAACATGCAGGAAACATTTCCCAAGCCTCCTGACAGACTCACATGACAAATTACCACTAACTGTAGTAGGAAGGAATTAGCCATATCCTAGAGACATCTCTGACTACTTCAGCAAATGAGTGAGTGGGAGGACAAAAGGCTGATGAGTTGCACTGTCAAATGGGAGTGCTGAGATTAACTTATCCTGAAAATCAGTCCATAGGGAAAATAAATTGTAAAAGATACAGGTATGTTTCTGAAAAGCACCCACCTGTATCTCATTTTCTAGAATCACAATGCATGAGATATTAGAGGTACTCTTGATATGATTGTCAGGGGACATAAGTAAAATAATTTTAGTTAAACATTAGGGTTATTAGACCAGGTGAAGGTACTTAAGGTACTTCCTTGAGAGGGTATTTCCCTTATGTCTGAAACTGAGACCTGACCTCCAAATCCTGCATTCTGCAAAGCTTCATAATCCTATCTCTGTCCCTCTCAGCATCCTGTTGACCTCAAGATCCTCACAGACCAACAGCAAGCTTGAGTGTCTGATATGTAATGTGGCCAGTACGTTCAGAGTAGCACAAGCGATCAGCACACTGATAAAGAATGCCTTAAGTGGCTTGTGGAATTCTTCCATTTAATTTACATTGAGCTGTTGCTGTAGCATTGACACAAAATCATGGAAAGATGAAAGGCAGGGGACCCAATGGAATAGTTTTGAAAGGGACACCCTAAACACCCCTTTGTCTTCTTCCTCTTACCAGCCCACCAAACTGATTTTTCCAATTTAGCATTTTCCTAAGACTTTCATTTATGTTGCAATATTATTTATAACAGATGCTCTTGCACGCTGTTTAAAACAGATGCTCTGTATTCAACCCTTTACTCTGGAGTTAAAACTCAAAACAGGGAAGTATAAACACGATGGGATTCATGCAGTGATGGGATTAACATGTAAAATCCAAAAGGTAGCTGCCTCAGAGAATTAAATGCCAGCGGTCACAAGCAGTGGCAAATCATTTTTGCAATAATGCAGAGAAATTTTAATGCTTTTAATTGGAGTACATTCAAGTTTTATAAGTATGGTTTGTTTGTTTTTAGTTTAGAGAAAATTGAAGGATTTTTTAAGATCGCATACTGGAAGGAATATTCATTTTCCTTCGTCTTAAAGAATCAGAGGAGAGTAGTAGGTTCATGTTGCCAGTAACTCTTGCCTGCTTCCACTTAGCAATTCCAGTACTGCTGTATTCTACATGACAGTATAATGAAGTTCTTCAGAAACTCAGATGCCCCGTATTTATTTCAGTGCATCATCTCCTCAGGCTGTTCTAGATAATGATTTTGATCTATAATTCCATGTGTGGTTAAAAGCAGTTGCTGCTCTTGTATTTTAAAACAGCAAGTGAAACCAGCTAAACCAACAGCCACTGATGTGTGTTTGTCTGGGTGCATGGCTGCAGTTTTGCAGCAGGTAGCCTTTGGAACTTACCCTTGACTCAATGAAGATGGAATGACTCCTTTTCAGTCAATAAGGTGAGGTAGACAGCATTCTTCGTGGGACTGGAAAGCAATTTCAGTGGGATTGCAGTCATACAAAAGAAAACATTTGTGTTGGGAATGATAATTAACACGTTATGTGAATGAAGGTATTTCATGGGCCCTCATTCTCTCTGCACTCTGTCCTCAAGGAAAGGGCCACGCGGCCTGAAAACCCTAGTCTGGGTTTGCAGCTCCCCAATGAGTACAGCCCTAGGAGTGTGCTTAATGTGGACATGTATGTGCATATTTAAAATAACTACTAAAAGAGCTGTTTCCTGAGCATGTCCTTAACAAAGCATTTGAACTACTCTTTGTCTCCCATGCCAGCTACTTCCAAAGGTTACAATATTTTAGCACATTTATTATTTCTTCATATTCATCGTTGTTTTGATTCTTTATTCAGCCAAGAATTGGAGAACAGCATAAAATTGTTAGTGCCTTTTGGGCTTGCTGTAAGGGAAACTGAGACAATTGCAATATTTCTGATAAGCACTCTGTCAGGAACCGAAATATATATTAAAAAAAAAAAAAAAAAAAAGGATGACCATTTTTCTGCTCTGGGCCAGCTGTGCCTGTTCAACACACAGAGCTTTACTACTACTGACAGTGTAGTACTAACAAAAACACAGAGCACTTACATGCGGAGCATCTCTTATGCATCTTGGCTAACTGTAGAGAATGCATGATCCAAATTGATTCACTCCCTCTGTGAAGCATGGACAAAATACACCATTGCAGGAATTAGGAATTACGGTTTCTGAGGCAAAGGATCTTTGTTTACTATCTGATGTATCTTGAATATCAAAACATATAAGAAAATACCCATTTTGGGGGGATGTAAATCTTTCCATCATATTAATGTATGATTCTGTCCGATCTTTTTTTTTGTCTCAGTTTTCACTTTCTATTCCTCTAATACAATGCCAGTCTATTTCATTTGGCTAACTACTTACTTCTGAAGTCACTCAGCTAAAACAGCTGATTGGTCTTGGAAAACAAGACAAATATTAAAAAAAAAAAAAAAGAAAAAAGAAAAAAAGAAAAAAAAAAAAGGAAGGGAATCTATTTCCTATTTCAGGAATCTTTCACTCTAAATAAATAAGCAATGCAATTTAGATTCATAGAATGTGAGAACACAAGCTTTGGCTCCAATTTAAAGGTGCTGCCTCATCCAGAAAAGTGAACGTGTGTTTAAGTGAATAACTCTTCAATTTCAGAATTCACACAAAATGTATACATTTATAAATGGTGTCACTTTTCCTCTACTTTTAAGCAGTCTTCGCTATTGCAAATTTATTTTATATATTACATAATACAGATATATATGAGTTTCTAAAGTGTTTGTGGATGAAAAGCCATATTGCCAGCTGCAGCTACTCAGTGCATTTACATTACAGCTTTCTACTGTGCAAAATGCAGGGGTAAAATAGTGGAACTTAATGTGCATCCCTGCTATCAGCTGGCTGGTTGTAAATCATGCCTTTGATTTCTGTGCACTCTGATCTCCAGTCTATTAAAAGATTATTGCCTCAGCTACCTGCAAGCTGCATTCTTGTCATGAAACCTGCACATCACATAGCCTATTGCAGAATAATCGGAGTTTTATAAAAACATATTTAATCTATTCACATGCATACACTTCATTAGCTATTTCTTACTTGATGCCATAAGGCATTTTTTTACTACGCAGAACTAGAGTGCCGGTCATTTTAAAAAATTCCTGTATCCCCAGATTCATTAAATAAACTTTCATACAATGAAAGAAAAAAATAGTTTAAAGAAGTCACAGCTGATTTCTGAAATTTCAAAGCTGCAGAAAACAGATCTGGGTCTGTTACTAATTTGAAATATCAGATTCTGTCTCTCTATAATTTCTGTGAAATCCACTTCAACTTTTCTCCATTTTCTAAAATTCTATTCCCTAAAGTTCTGACACAAGATGGTTTTGCCTCCACATATATTTTATATTTCTATGGTAGAAGCTGCTACCAACATTAGAGAATCTGATGCTGTCCTGACAAGCTTTTCCTACTACTACTACATGGTGAGACAGCTAAGGATAAAGAATAGAATAAAGAAACACTGAGGACCTTACTACCTCTTTTCACCCACTGCAGCCTATTTTTTTGACCTGTGTAAGATAACTGTAAAGTGTTACAATATCATTCCTATCTCCAGAAAGGGCACTAAAGAAGATCTGAGGAATTACAGGCCAGTCAGCCTCACCTCAATCCCCGGGTAGGTGATGGAACAACTAATCCTGGAAACCATTTCCAAAACCATGAAGGATAAGGTGATTGGGAGTTGTCAGCATGGATTTACAAAGGTGAAATCATGCTTAACCAACCTGACAGCCTTCTACAGTGAGGTGAATAGCTTGGTGGATAAGGGCTGACCAGTGTATCTTGCCTATGTTGACTTTAGTAAGGCTTTTGACACAACCTCCTATATCATTCTTGTAGACAAACCAACAAAGTACAGATCAGGTAAGTGGACATAAAGGTGGATTGAAAACTGGCTGAAGAGCTGGGTACAGAGGATAGTGATCAGGGCATAAACTCCAGATGGAAGCAAATCATTGTGGCATACACTAGGTGTCAATACTGAGGCCAATAGTGGGGCCAGATGCTGGGGCCAACACAGAGTGCACCCTCAGAGTGGTTGATACACCAGATAGATGCCATCTAGTGCTGCCATCCAGAGGGACCTCGACAGGCTAGGAAATAGGGTTGGTAGAGTCCCATGAGGCTCAGAAAGGGGAAATGCAATGTCCTGCTTCTGGAGAAGAGTAATCCCAGGCACCACTCTGCTGGAGGCTGAACAGCTGGAAGACAGTTCTACCAGAGAAGTACTTTAGGGTCCTGGTGGACAACAAATTGACCATATGCCTGCAATGCACCCTTGAAGCAGAAAAAGCCAAGAGCATCCTGGGCTGCACTGAGGAAGAATACTGCCAGCAGGCCAATGAAGGTTCTCTCTGCTCAGTTCTCTTGAGGCTACGCTGGGAGTACTGTGTCCACTTCTGGGCTTCCCAGTAAATGGACATACCACAATGACTCCAGTGAAGTATCACGAAGGTGATGAAGGGGCTGAAGTATCTGATAGCCTGCTAAAGAAAAGGCTCAGGGAGGTTTCAACCAATGTATATCAATACCTGAAGGGTGAAAATGAAGAAAAGGGAGCCAGATTCTTTGTAACATGATAAAATGTAATGATGGGCTCAAACTCGAACACAAGGAATTTTGTTTAACCAGAAGAAAAATGTTTTTACTCTGAGAGTGGTTAAGCACTAGCACACATTGCCTAGAGAATCTGTGGAGTCTCCATCTGAGGATATTCAAAATCCAACTGGACATTATTCTCAGCAACCTGTTCTACCTGACCTACTTGAGCAAGGGGGTTTGGACTAGATGATCACAAGAGGTCCTGTCCAACCTAAAAGGTTCTGTGATTCCGTGAAAACAGACCCCTGACACTGAGATGGAGGAAGCTGCCTTTACAAAGTTGTTACTGCACTCCTGAGGTACCAGATAAACAGCGAACAGCAGCCAGGCAGAGGCAACTTCCACTCTTGTCCAAGACTTCCCCTTGGCAAGTTCCTTCCTGGAAAAAATAAAAAAAAGTGCCACCCATGTGCCTCCTGGTCTTAGCTCATTTAGTTTATGAACACCATTACCACGACGTGGTCCTTCTGTCCATGATAACCTCACAGCAACCTCAACTGAAATAATAAGGAATTTCAAAGGAACTGAGATAATGGTTACAAATGTAAGAAATACTTCTCAATTTTAACTGATGGGATAGTCTCAGTGAGTGCACGATAATATTCAAACACTTTTTTTTTTTTCTCCAGAAGCCTTTTAAGCTGTTCTAAGCAGCTTTGCTATGGATTCTTATGGCTGGGTAATGGTGAAACATGAATCATTTCCCATGATGCTGCTTTGGAGACAATACCAAAAGACCAGCAGAAACATCCACCCTCCATAAGCTAAATATGAGCGTTCAGTGTCAGTGTACCTTTGATGAAAAGCCTGAGAGCTTGTTAGCACATTCTCAGCTGTGCACTTTCCAATTACGAAAGGGAAGATTAATATCATCAACTTCAGTCACCTGGAAGTTAGTTGACTACTTCAAAACGAGTAACCTTAAGCTCTATATATATATCAAAGGAATGAACGAAGAACCTCCAGAGAGTAATTCATCTCATCCTAAAACCAGTGTTTTAGACAAGATGAATCTCTCTCTGCAGACACTTGATTCATTTCACTGACTACAAAAACTTGGCATTCAAACTTAGACAATTTCCAAGATTCTAAGTCAGCTAGAATAAAGGCTGCATAAAATGCTTAATATCTGAACTCTGCTATATCAGACGTCTACATAGGCATTTTCTTTGAGAATGTATGTCCATAAATGCCTGGAAAACAAGTTCCATCGTGACAGGTTCTTGGTACAAATCTTTCAGAATGCAGCACAGTTATAATATATATATTATATATATATATATAATATAGTAGCTAACTAATATCTAAAGACATTACATGGTGCTATATAGAATCACAGAATCATAGAATACCCCCAGTTTGAAGGGACCCATAAGGATCATCAAGGACAAGTCCTGGCATCGCACAGGTCTACCCAAATGTTTAGACCATATGACTAAGTGCATAATGCATATCAGCCTTCAGCAAAACAAACAAACAAACAAACAAACAAACACAATTTTGCAGAACTCTGCTAATGGACTTTTCAAATATCCTGTCTCAGAAAACGCAAAACGAGCAAACAGAAATTTCCAGGAGAGGAGCTGCTGACAAGGCTGCAGTAGTTAGAGAAATTTAAAAGTGCCCAATTTATTTGTAGTTTTACTATTTAAATGTATTATCCATTTTAGTATCACAATGGTTAGAATTATGCATTTACAAAGTAAAACAAGGTAATTCTCCAGGTTTCTTATACAGCACATGCCAAAACCATTGAATCCATAAGCATGTGTCATGAAAGAGGGAATCAGCATGTAACAAAACAAAAGAGCACAGAGATGTTATGGAAATAGGTAGGGAGTTGACTCATAAGCACCTCAGACTGAAGGTGTTAACTTGTCGTGTTAAATTAACTGGTGTTACCCTTTGTCTTAAAAGGCAGGACAAGCAGTAACTCATTGTGTGGATATTGAGAGCTTGATTTAGTTGCCCATCTGAAGATCTATTATTTCAGATGCCCTAAGGTATTTCAGGCTCATGGCTGCCAACCATAAAATAGGACTTCAGGAAGACCAGTGTCCTTCTGGAGTGGAAATCGGAGGCCAGTAGGGTGGCTCTTTAGTACCTGAAATAACATTAAGTATATGTGCAACCAACTCTCATCGCTGATCACCTGAACCTGAACCTGGGGTAGGTATATTGACTAGGTGCTCATTTTAGCTGTCCAAGCATGAGAATCTTTTGAGATGCCTAAAGGTCTTCCACAACTTCCAGTTGTCAGCCCAGGAATACTAAGGTCTCACTTAGGCATTCTGTCATACTTATCAAATCCATGCAAATATTTTGGATACTTTATAGCATCTCAAAATACTCTTCTTCCCCTTAATTAGCTCTCTGTTGGCAACAGAAGTGTCTTAGACACCTTGCATACCTTACCTATGTAGAGATAACAAATTTTAGTTATATTAATTTCAGATTGAATCCCTTTCAAGGTTCCTTTTCTAATACTTAAATTAAGTAACCTAAAGGCTGCCACCAAAAAACAAAAAACAAACAAACAAACAAAAAAGCACAAAATAGTCAGGGACCTTCAGTTGAGGGAATTATTCAAGAATATTGCTGTTGCTAGTAAAAAGACTACTTGTGTTGTGTAAGCCGATGTTACGCACCGCTGCACATCAGTGTAACTTGTGGCTTAGACAACAGTGCAATCCTCCATTTCTAAAAGGCAAATAACCTTTTTTTTTTTTTTTTTTTGCTATTTTGTACCACCCTATTAGGCACTCTTTTCCCAAACTGAACCTACACTTTGGTACGTGATATATACAGCCAACAAAAGGACAAATCTCTGCCCTAGGAGCATGCAATCTATTCATAAGACATAAGATAGCTGGTGGCTGACTGGCACAGATGAAGCACAATAAAACCATGACACACTACTGTACTTTAAGACATGAGGTGCTCTTAGCATACCAGCAACCTGTTAAATTCTGTAAGAAAACAGACATCTTAAGTTCCTATATTGACCTGAAAGCTTTCTCCTAGTTTTAAAATATTTTTTTAAAAATCTACCTTAGAAACAAAGACAGAGTTGAACAGATTTGAACAAAAATATGCATTGTATCTAGATTGTGCCAGAAAACCCACTTCTCTTGACATAATTCCCCACTCCAGAAAAAAAAGGGTTAGGTAAGATCAGTAATGAATTCTAAGTTGTTTTTTTTGTTTGTTTTTTTTTTTTCAGTAGTTGCCTCTGTATTTTTTCTTTAGGTTGTCAACAGAATTAAAGGATTTCTGCAAGGAAAGATTTCATCATGTAATATCAAAAATATTGAGAGGATGTGACATGTAGAGAAAATGGAAGAGGAAAATCTCTACAAAATAATTTTTCAATATTTAAATTTTAAGCCCTGGAAAAAAAGTAGTGCAATAATAAATATAATACTATGGAGAAAGCCAAAAGCTAAGGGATATTTTTTCTACCTAAATATTTGATTCCTTAGCCTCAATACTTACCAATTCAACACTTCAGAAGAATTTTTGTTTTAAATCTAATACTTATGTAAATTTAGAAAAGAAGATGTAGATTTATTTTTACTTGCCTTTTTTTTTTTCTGTGTTTTTTTTTTTTTTTTTTCTAATAGAAGGATGAATTTTCTTCTCAGCACACATTGGCATTTCATAAAGATCCATCTGAAAAACAGTGGAGCTTTTTTATCCTAGCACATCTGTGCTATTTGCAGTGTGTGCAACATGAAGGCACTCTCTAAGAAAATATACAGAATGGAATGGACTAATATGTTGAGCTAAAATGGAACAAAGTTGTTCTTCTTGAGCATGCCTATAATTTCAGAGGCTTGGTTGAAACAAAAAAGCTTATACAAAATTCACATTAACTCTTTAAATTCTTTTTTTTTTTTTCCACACTTTTACTTCTTTGTGCCAATTTAACTATTTTTCTAGAAAGACATTGAAATAAAATTTTTAAAAGAATTTTATTGCTCAATTCATAAATGAAAAATATCCCTACACTTTGTCTGAGTTAGCTTAATACTGTATATAAAATTTTGCTAACATCAGAGAGAAAATGCATTAGCAAATAATATGCAAGAACACAGTCAGAAGCATTTGGGCTACTGCAACTTGTCAAATTACCACACATTAGCTGGGATGTGATGACTGACCACCACAAGTTTCTAGCTGGTTCCACTGCAACATAAAATAAAGTTGTTTCAACTCTGAGTTTACCTTCTTTCACAGTTGGAAAGGTTTGGAGCATGTTTGTCCATGCTATATCATATTTTTTGATTGTGTCTCCATTCACAGAATCTGATTCAAATATAGCACAAAACTATGCAATTTATTTAAATCAGCAGAATGATTTACTATGGAATAGAGTCACCATATGTTTTAAATAATTAAGCTAAATTAAATCTAGAAATGTGCTGATCACCATCCATTTCTTCCACTCGTATTTAAACAATGATCAGATCTCTGAATCATACGATCTCTAAATCATATGTAGTTTATTTTTCCTACAAAACCACATAACCACATATAAGACCACAAACATGAGAAAGTGACCCAGATCCTGAATATTTTAGACAACCAAGTACCATATTCTCCCTTCCAACTGAAAATCAGTTGATTTTTTTGCCTCATAACTCACATCTTAAGGTAGTTACAGAGCATCATTGTTACTGGGTTTTGTGCCAGTTTAGCCTCTAACTTAATTACAGGTTTACAGTTGCATATCTTCTGATTAAAGGATAAACCATATTTCAGCCTTTTTAAACTGAACAGGACAGACCCTTCTCCTAAAACGGACCCTCTTTTCCTCTACCTTCAAAAATTGTCCCTACAGATCTCACAAGAATTTTGTCTTCTTTAATTGGACACATAGAATTGTACATGACTCTCATGAAGTCTAACCAGCGTCTTTCTCTATTGCATTAACCCTTCCATCTTCACCAGAAAGATCTTTCCCCATGCACATTAAGTGTCACATTATTGCACCTTTTCACAAATATTACAGTTTGAGGCCACACTGATTCTGTGATTGACTAATAAACCTGTATGTGTATCAACACAGAGAACAAAGAGAAAGGAGAACAGATGATCTAAAGTCTCTGTTCTCATTCAGGGTTGAAAAACAGCCTGAGGAGGTTGGGAGAGAAAATGTGCAGTCAAAAGCCTGCCTCCTTGCAAAGTGATAGAAACCACGTGGTTCAAAGGGATGATCTTGGAGGTGATGAGGTGACACGAAGGCAGGCAGGCTTGAAACCTGTCTCTTTTCTTCACATTAAAATTCCCCCATATCTGAAATACAGAATACTATACTTGTATAAAGTACTCTTCGATTTTATGCTGACTTCCAGCACCTGTAATGCTTGAACCCACACTATGCCCTATGCCCTGAGCTTACACCTCTGCTGATAATTCAATGCCTGTCAAGAATATGCAGAAGCTCCTTTCACAGATGTTTTAAGATAAAATCAGTGACATCTTAGCTGCAACAGAAGCTTAATACAGAGAAAGCATCATGAAAAACTGTTTGAAAATATAGTCCTGCAGAAAAAGATTTATGAGGATAAAAATATCTGGCTTTCTTTTTATTAGCATGTTCATTAATATAACTGAACTTTGAAAGTGTATTAACAATAAATCTGCATTTGCTTTCTATCTTCAAGTGCTTTTATTTGATTTCTCTGGTCTTAGTTGCTACTCAAGTCTTTGTTTGGTATTGGATTTTGTTGACAGACCTCTTAAAAGTTTCTTTGTTGCCATCAGTAGTATAAATACTTGTGTATTTATGCAACAGCATATATTTTATATTGTCTGTAATATTTTACAAGTGCTTCTGATTTACTATAAATAGAAATTTTATATACTACTTCAATGCTCTGTTCCCCGACAGCTCAGTATATCAGAGAAAGATATACTTGATGTTTGCAGTACCTCACTATGACACACTATGCCACAAATGACAGCTTGGTCTTCTATTTAGCATTAATCAAAACATTTATTTTAAAATACAGCTATTTACAGCAGCATTTTTTATGCATCAGTACATTAACTGGGCATATGGCCGAAAACCTGCAGAAATATCTCTCTCTTCCCCTAAATATTTTGCAATATGTTCAAATACCAGGTGAAACAAATGGTTATTCTGAATTCTGCTTATTATATCTAACTATTTATCAAAAAAAAAAAAATCAAAGGCACTTTTGTCAAACACAGTATAGGAACTCGCTCACTTAAACACTTCAGTACATTTACTCTTCTAAGCCAAATACAGAAAAAAAACTTGTCAAAAACAATATAAGCTAGACTTAATATTTTTAGCAGAGAGAATTTCATTAGCCCTATATATAAACCAATGACAATAAAAGAGTTATTTAAAACTGTAAAAATTTTATCTATATGCATATAATTTTCTGAGTATGTCCAAACAACATTCATAAAGTATATGGACAATGGAGCTGCTTGTGCAGCTATTTTCTTTTTACGATTTCTTTTTCTATTTACTATTTTTTTTTAGTAGTGAAATTATCCACATTGTCCCGTTTCATGCTCTGTATATTTATAAATATTTTACTCCGGGAAGCCTTTCTTATTGATATAAACATTCAGTGCAAAGGAAGAACCAAATGAACAAATTTCTTCTACCTATAATTAGGTAGATAATCATACTAATTAATTGAACGTATGGTGTTTTGTAAGTAAAGTATATAGAAAAGGCTGCCTGAGGTTGAACTAAGCACCCTCTCATCAGCACACAGAACAACTGCTGCACAAAACACAAAAAAAAGATTGCAGTGAAAAGCAAAACATTGTTATTTATAGCTGTGCATTAAAGAGGGACTGCAAATATGAAAATGTTCCCCACACAACCTGTTGGACAAGTATTTACTCATTTTCATTTACATATTTACTTTTTTTTTTTTTTTTTAATCATTACTGTGGTTACACTGTTATCTCCTGTCTATGCAGGTTATCTTATCAAAATGCCCCAGATAAAAAACATATAGTCTGCACACAGTCCAGTCTACCAAATAATCACTTTTTTATGCTTTCTTGCTCTGTTAATATCAGATACATTTAATTCCCAGATGAACAAGATGCTACACTACTCCTTCTGAGTGAAAAGAAAACACACTATGCATATCACTGTTCTCCTGATATTTTATGCCAAGTGAAAATATTTTGCAGGAACCACACCTCTTAGGAACTTCATTCTTTGCTACTTCACATTTTTCATCCATTCTATGTATTTTATATATACTGCTAAAAAACCTTTATGTCAAAAGAAACCAACCCTACTATATTATTAGTACAATTGTTTCCACACGACATCATAACCTTTGCACAGTAATTTAATATTGTAGCATTGTCCTCTAGTCCTGTGGATTTCCTTCATCAATAGATTCATTTCCTAATCTATCTTGAGATGAACAACAGCTACATCAAATGACACAGAAGACGTTTAACCTATTACACCTAGCTAACCAGATTTCAACAGTATTAATAACAGTACTTTTTCATGACAGGTTTAATATGTGAGGACTGAATACGCTCTTACATTCTCTTCTTTCCTGAATAACTACAAACAAATTCAGAAAAGAATGACCACACAGACTGAAATTGGTGGGTCTACAAGTGAGACTGTATGATGCGCAAGACATTGTTATCACTGTCTTCATAGTATACACATTGCTGCAAATACATTCATGGTATCTCCTCCAAGATTGAAAATCTTTAATATCTGAATAGCCTGCTCTGCAGTAAAGGATGCACCAAGGGCAATTTTAGGGATCACCAGTTACTCCAAACATGTATTGTATCGATGCCTTCTTTCAATTATTTTATTATTAATTAATCTCTATTTCAGGATAATGATATACATCAACAGACAGATGCCATGAAATGTGCAATAAAAGTATATGTGAACACAGAGATCAAAACAGAAAATCCAAATGCATGTATTTTTCAGATTTCCTGCCTCTTTCAAGGAAAGCTTCTAAAGTTGAAAGATGAGCTCGAAAAAAAAAATAATAAAATAAAATAAAAAAATAAAAGATGCTCCTACTCAGTCTTAGGAGCCAATGTTCCAGAGTATGGAAATATATGTGCCTGGGATCTTTTGACAGAAGTTTCGGAAGCAGAACTAGATGTTTCTACACAAATAGTACAGGAGTTTGTGTACTTGAGGGTAATGCTTGTCTCTGCTCTAAATGTTGCAATGAATGTACAGACTTTTTCTGGTCTTTTAGTTGAAAATGATACCTTCAACTGAGTAGAATGTAGAACCATTAGTTATAACTTTCTGTAATGCTAGGCAGCCAGGTGCCAGCACTCTATGCGGTTCTTCATGTTTTGGTCTTTTGGACGTTAATGTATTGCATCATCAAGTAGGACTGAAAAATCTCTTCTATTAATTGATATTCCTTCAATGGACTGGTAGAAATTCCAAGTTCCCTGGGAAGAGAGTTCAGTATAGTATGTATAAACATATATAAATATTACAATATGAACTTTTATAATGCATTTTACGTCAGATATACAGCATTGATTCATTTTGACAGTATTAATAACCTCACGATTTTCTTTTATTGTCTGCAATTAAGACAAGGGTAACTGATACTGCCAGCGTGAACTAATGCAATATTGTACATGGCCTTCATAACACATTAGTTGCTTTGTACTGTATCAATAAATGTGGCAATCGATTGATACCATAATAGTTACATAAAGGTTTATTTAATCCTTTACCAACATTAAAGCTATAAAAATCTTCACACTTCATTTATATACCTGCAACAATGAAATAAAAATACTTCTGTAACCATCGTGGCTCTGGAATCAGTAAAATTTAGAACACTAGTAAAATTAATTGTATCAACTTTATTTTCAAGCAACACACATATCATATAAAACTCAAATCTCAGCTGAAAATAACATTTTACAGTTCAGTTAGCTGCAAGAGGTTTGAGCATATATAGTAAAATTAATCATTTACTAGATTTTAACAACAGAAGATTTAATTTATAAACTGTCCAAATAAAACACTGATTTCTACAGGAAAAAAAAAGGAAAAAAAAAAAAAAAGAAAGCTACTTGAGCTACTTGAATAACAATCAGGATGGAAAATCCTAAGGGGTATATTGTGAACATGTACATATATCTAGAAATAAAAGGGTTCAGAACCTGCAATTTATGAATATCAATATACATATAACTGTTGTGTTTATATGATTCACCTGCCCCTTCTTTGCACACTGGGAAAACAAAACAACTCTAAACTTCAAAGAAAGAAAAAAAAATAATAACACGTTTACAGATGACTACATCCACAGATTCACGTTAAGGTCTAATTCATTACACTACACTTTTGGATCTTAACTACAGTGCCCAATTTGGCCAGCCCAAAGAGAGATCCAGATTTTAGGGGGGATTCTCCACAGACTAGGCTATACTCATAAGCAAAGCACCTCAGATACACTTAGGGTTAGGTAGGAGGAATCCAGATCTAAGTTCCCACTTCTTTTTCCCAATAGGAAGAGCTACACAACAGTTTGAAGAGACTATCTCACTCTGTGAGACTATCCCTGCCTATGGAGGACTCCAAGCCTAGAATTCAACAGCTAATTTCAGATGCCTGAGCTCAATGAATCCTGCCTCCAGTTTCTCCTCACGCAGCAAATGGCCATCAAAATCCAAACCATGTATCTATCCCACCATAAACATGCTGTTATACTATGCCAGTACCATTTTGTATGTTCACACTGGGAATGACCATCAGGAAACACAGGTGGATAACTGCAGCCCCAGCAGCATGGCATTGGCTGCCCAGGACAGGGGCTGGCTGTCTCCACACTCCATTTCATGCTGACGGTGGGCAGCTTTGATCATAGAATCATTAAGGTTGGAAAAGACCCCCAAGATCATTTGATCCAACCATTACCCTACCAGCGATGTCACCCACTAAACCATGTCCCTAAGCACCACATCCAACCTATCCTTAAACACCCCCAGGGATGGTGACTCCACCGCCTCCCTGGACAACCCGTCCCAAAGCCTGACTGCTCTTTCTGAGACGAAATGTCTCCTAACTTCCAACCTAAACCTCCCCTGGCGCAACTTGAGGCCATTCCCTCTAGTCCTAGTTATCTGTGAGAAGAGGCCAACACCCAGCTCCCCACACTTTCAAGTAGCTGTAGAGAGCAATAAGGTCTCGCCTGAGCCTCCTCTTCTCCAGACTAAACAACTCCAGTTCCCTCAGCCGCTCCTCATAGCACTTGTGTTCCAGGCCCTTCACCAGTGGGCGTGAGGGAGGAGCACAGTCAGCCCTCCCATGTTCTCAGTTGCTCCCATGGACGCGTTGATGCCACATAAGGGCAGAAGGGCCCTTAAAATGCGTGGTTGGCTGCTGGTTTGACAGCTACACAGATTGGGCTCACTATGTGATGGAGTTGCCACTGAGCAGCTGTATAATCTGTGCGCCTCACACACCAGTCTGAGCATCCCTAAATTTGTCAGTAGTGTTGTTCTTCTAATTCCGTCAACGTCCCCACAAACACCCCAAAAGCCTGGCTCATGCATTAAACCAAGTTTAATTTACATTCTCCGCACTAAAAATAAAAGTAAATAAAAATAAAAATAAAAATAAATAAAAAAATAAATAAAAAAATAAAAATAAAAATAAAAATAAAAATAAAAATAAAAATAAAAATAAAAAAATAAAAAAAATAAATGTAACCCCGCAGACCGGGGGCAGCCGGGCCGGGAGGGGGCGCTGTGGGCGGCCGGGGGGGGGGGGGGTGCGGCGAGGAGCTTTGTCCACGCTGGCTGCCCGTAGCTCGCCCGGTTGGGCCGACGTGGAAGGGGAGGGCGGCCATGGCGGCCGCCTGGGAGGAGATCCGGCGCCTGGCCGCCGACTTCCAGCGGGCGCAGTTCGCTGAGGTGGCCCAGAGGTGAGCGGCGCCGCGCCGGTGCCCGCAGCCCGCCGGCGGCAGGGCTCTGATACTGGCCCCACGGCCTCCCCCCAGGCCCGGCGGCACGGCGGGGGGAAGGTTTGGGGTGGGGGTGTTGGGGAGTTTTGGGGGTTGGGGGGTGGGGGGTGGGGAGGGTTTGGGGGTCCCCAGGGGCGTATTTAGGTCCGGGGGAGACGCGGAGTCCCGGCCGGTAAACATCCTCAGGCCCAGCGCTCTGATCCGTCAGCAGTTCAGTAGTAGACTCTGTGGCCCAGAACTCGTTTATATTAAAAAATAAATAAAGTACGAAGAAAATAAAGAAGTATATAAGGGTAGTAAAGAAATCCTGTAAGCGCAGCGCTGTCCGCGTTCACAGGAAGGTGCGATCCTATTGTGGAAGAGGCTGACAGCTGTTGGGCAGTGGAAATCACCTCCCAGCGATGATTCGGGCACGAAAAGCTGCGTGGGTGAGTTGTGGGGCATCAGAAAAGTAGGAACACGAAGTGACTGTCATAAGAAATATTTAACGCACAGAACAGCGAGTAATCAATTTATTCCCTCTGTTCAGTATTTTTAAAACACGCATTTAAAGTTTGTGAGTGCTTGGAATAACCTATTGTTCTTCATGCTGCCGATAGGTTGTCAGAACGGAACTGTATAGAAATCGTCACTAAACTGATCGCAGAAAAGCAGTTGGAAGTAGTGCATACACTGGATGGAAAAGAGTATGTCACGCCAGCACAGATCTGTAGGGAGATTCGGGATGAGCTTCATGTTTGTGGTGGTAAGTGTCACATCTGCTTTCCTTCTCTTGGAAGTTAATATTGAAGGCTATGGGAAGAATTTGATAGTTTTTTTCAGTACCCAGAGTATTTCAAAAAAGTGGTCATGCTTCCTCTTGCTTCATCTACATGTGAATTTGTTTATTTAATTTTTTATTTCAAATCTGTATTAGGCTTTAAATTAAACATATCAAGATACGTTACTTGATTCTTTTTTGCCTATGTAGAATTTCTGAGGTGCAAATGGTCTACTAACCCACTTGAAGGGAAGTTTGCATTTTAGTATCTGGCCCAGATATTTGCCCTGGGCTCAGAATTTCAAAACCATTCTCTGTTCACATCATTAGTTGTAATAATTACATTTTTAAATTATCGTTGCTGATGTTTGACTGTAGCATCATGCAAAGGTAAGAAGCTTTGACAGCCTCTGTGTTAATACTCATGGACTAATGGTCAAATTTGATCAGCATCAAGGCAAAACCAGTCAGGAGGGAGCTGAAAAAGTGATTTTTTTTTTTTCCTGGAGTTTCTGTATTGGGTTGTTAGCAAAGCCATAGTGTAGAACAGCATGGGATATCCTGCACTTACCATAAGTGATTTCTGTGATTTGTCAATATTTAAAGGTGAAATTGGTTTAATTAGTCTACAAAGTAGTGAAGTGTTCTGTACACAATGGACTATGCTGTATACTAAACCTGCTCAAGTATGTTTTATATACTAAAAGTATATTTTTACTTTTTTTTTTTTTTTTTTTTGAAGGTCGAATAAACATTGTTGACCTGCAACAGGTAACTTTTTAGTAATAAAAAAAATACATTCTTCCTTTTTTTATCATGTTTATTGTAAATGTGGACTTCATCAGTCACACTAATTTTTTAATAAGAGAACAGTTTATGAAGAGCTGGTAGCCCTTGTCAGAGCACTGCAGGTTATTTAACGCACCCATTTGCTGTTTTATGTAGAGTTCCTTTGTACTTAATGATACTCTGTGATCTGTGAAATCAGCACCAAAATAAACAGATTTTCTTGATGGTCTCTTCCTTTGCAGACTAAGGGGAAAAAAGAATTGTTTCCCATTTAAATCTAAAACTGCGGGAGCATGCATAATTAACTTTGCATATGCCTTTTTGGATCCTCCCTCTTCCTTCATTAATCTCTTGTCTCCACTAACCTTTATCCTCCAGTAGTCTTCCTCTGAGACTAATTTTCCCTTCTGGCAAAGAAAAATCACTTAGAATCAGAAAACCTTTCTGAAAGACAATTTAGTATTTTCTGTTCATAGCTTTCTGCAATTTTGTATTGCATAGCTTTCTGTTAACCTTGTCACAGTTGAAAAGAGTATTTTTACCCAGTGAAGCTTTATTCCAAATCACAGATTTGCAGTATATGTATGCAGTACTAGAAAAAAATAAAAGCACCTTTTCTTAAGAATATGTAAGTATAATATCTCAATGTTTAAGAATGATTTTCAATTTAAAATTCTTATAACAGTTTTGTTGTTTGTTTGTTTTCAGATAATAAATGTGGACCTTCTGCACATAGAAAACAGAGCTAATGATATCGTTAAATCAGACAAAACTATTCAGCTTGTGCTGGGACAGCTTATAAATGAGTGAGTGCTTTCAGGAGCAACATGTATAACTCAAATCTCGTCTATTTTTTTGAAACACAGGCTAACAATGAGAGTCAGCCTTTGTTGTTTCTGAGGCAAAATATATTTTTCTTGATTGCTATTACAGCTGCTTGGTGATAAGTGTTTATTTTCAAAATGGCTAGTGATGCCAATCTGAAGGTATTCATTGAAGCCATGGGACAAAGGCATTCTGACTGTCTCTGCCCAGTATTCAGAGGTTTTATTTCTTACTTCTTCATGTTTTTGTGCTCAGAAGACAGATCTCATTTTTTCTGTGGGTTTGCTGTCTGCCTCAGCTGTTTACAAGCCTTCTCATTTTCACCTACCTCTTGCATTACCTCACAAGCCTAAGACGTATGAGTTATTTTGTGGCTTTCAACATGCCAACAAACACTGAAGTAATACTGTTATGGCGCTGTCTCTGTTATTGATTGCATTGCAAGATTTATTCTTGGCAAAGAATGTGTAGTTCATGGCTTTCTTGAAATAATTAAGACATACTATGTTTACTAAAGCCCTTTTTCTAAGTCTTATTGTCATAAAATGTTTTCCAGTTTCTTCTTCTTTGACAGATTCATACAAGCAGGTAAACCACCAATTTTAATACTAGCTGCCGTGATTACACTGCTTTTAAAAACACACTTTTTCACTGACATCTTTCTCTTTTATTCAAGTAAAATAACTTCTAGTTTATTTTTGAGAATATGCACCCGAACAGGGTATAGTGCCAGGCCAATTAATAATTCATCAGGGGAAGTGCATGTGGATAACAGGTTGACTTTAAATTTCACATCAATTTCATCTCTTATTTTTTCCCTTGATTTTAAATAAGGAGTTACCTAGACCAATTAGCAGAAGAAATAAATGATAAACTACAAGAAACTGGCCAGGTGACAATATCCGAACTCTGCAAGGCATATGACCTTCCAGGAGACTTCCTGACACAGGTGATGGAACCCACCAACCTATCAAACATAGAATCAATTGTGTTCACCTTCTTTTGTCATCTTTGCAATATCCATGGCTTTAATTGTGACAGGCTGGTTGTCATTCTAAGCAGAAAAGAATTACTATGTAAAGGTTGCAGTGTGACAGCTATTGACAGATTGAGATTGATGTTTGCCTTTTCAGTATTGGGCAACATTTCTTCAGGGTCTTTTTGAGTGTTAGGAACAGAGGGATAAGTTAGACTCGTGGAAGATCTGAAAATTTCACTGTTTGACATATTAGAAGATGTAAGGGTAAATTAATCAGTCCCATTAGCTAGGCAGGAGGCAGAAATACAATGGTAGAGACTTTTCAGTTTATTCAAGAAGGGTAAAGTAAACATAGTTTTTTGTAGCTGAAGCCAGGCATTCATAAAAACTTTTGTTAGTGACTATCTTAAGTGTTTAAAAGGATTAGGGAGGATCAGAGACTTTCAGTCAAGGTTGGATATTTTTTGGAAGATGCTTTTTTCAAAGGGTAGTTCTGTGGTGTATTAAATGAGCAGTCATATTAATTACAACTTTGCTGATTCTTAATTTGTGAACAGAATTCCTCTAATGTTTGTTACGTGGTTAGCTTCTACAAAAAACATTTCTAAAAATGAAAATTATTGTATGTTTTTTCCTTCTTTTTTGGGCAATGCTGAAGGTTTAGTTCACTTTGCACATTTATGAAAACCTTTTTTGTGTTTATTGCTATTTTACTTCTTGACTGTTTGAAAAAATTGATAGTGAATTTCTCTGCCTCTAGTTCATACAAAATAAATAGAAACGTTAAAACGTAGTTTTGATTGTGCATCTCCAAACCACATGGATTTCTTTTGCAAAGTTTTCTGTATTGGATACATACATTGTAATCCTTTTAAGACAGACAGAAGAGAGCATTATTAGGAAAGCTGAATTCACTGATTTGAAGTGTGGGCTATAATGGCATCAACATAATGACATCAACTTACATACAGTTAGACACATTCTCAATATATCTAATAATTAGATTTACCTTTTTCAGCACAACTATCTGTTTTGTCTGTTAATAAAGATTTTTTAAATAATTTCTGTTTAACATTGCTTAGCTAAATTACAATTTTAGCAATCATCCCTGCTTCTATTTACAGGTATTATCCAGGCGTTTGGGTAGAATTATTCATGGACGACTAGACCAGGAAAACCGTGGGGTGATTTTCACAGAAGCCTTTGTTTCCCGGCATCGAGCACGCATTCGTGGTCTCTTCAGTGCGATTACTCGGTAAATTGCAGCACCTGCAACCACGTATTAAAACTATTTTTTTCCATAGTTCTTTAAAGACCAAATTCACTTGAGACTGAGAAGGAAAAGAAACTCATGGATAGGTTTCTTCAGATATAGTTCAGTTCCAGGAGAGCAAGGAAAGTATAACTGAGACATATTTACATTTTTTACAAAAAAAAAAAAAAAAGGGTTGGTTGGTTTGTTTGGAGAATATCTATCCTTACTGTCATTCCACTGCTCCCCTGTCAGTTATGTATTAACATCTACCCAGTACACATTTCTGTAGGAAATGTTTCTTAATAGATCGAAAATTTTTGTGTCAACTTGCATGAAGAAAAAAAAAAGGTTGCTTATGGTAATTATCATAGCTATGTTATATTTTATCATAGTAATTTACAATTAAAACCTTGTCACCTGTGTTACTTGTCAGTGTAGCAGAGTGGGGCAAAGATACTACATAGTTTTGTCCGTCTGGAATAACCTCTTGTTTCTAGATTCTTCACATCCATTTCAGGTCATTTAGTCACATTGTTTTGTTTTTCTTTTTTCCGAGGCCTACACCTATAAGTAACTTGATCACTCGGTATGGATTTCAAGAACATTTACTTTACTGTGAGTTTCATTCAGACTGTTTTGTATTTTCATTAGTTAATTCAGAGATGCTTCGTTACTAGAAGTGCACCTTCAAAGAGGCATTTTAGTATATACTATTAATTCTGGAGTAAAGAACAGTATGCTTCTCTCTAGTATAAAAAGTGTTAAACATTTTGTGCTATCCATAACTGAAGAGATGTTCTCTGTTTCTAAAGCAATGAAAGCATATAGTAATGAAATGCCTCTGGGGGCTGGTTGATGCAAGAAGTACGGTACTCGTTTTGTCATCTGTTACGTTATTTGCCTTTAGCTACTGGCAATTTTATCAGTGAAGCACACAAAAGGGGACAGATTTTGTGTATCCAAACAGCATTAACTGCTCTGGACTTCATTTATTGACTTTTCTCTGTGATAGCAGAGGCAGAGCTTTTGTTACAGTCATAGTTAAATGTCTTTATGTGTTGAGAGATAAAGCATGCTCTTAAACTGTTTACCTTTATTTTCTGCAGCTCTTTAAATAGAAATTCATAAAGATTTCCTATCCAACTACTGAAACTTGTAGGCAGTACTTAATTGTTTCTCACTTCTAATATTTCAGCTTTTCTTTGACTACGAGGAATCCCCTCCCATCTGTTCAAGATGATGCTTCAAGCATCATTAATCTTGTGTGTTGGCTGACCAAGTGTTGTAGCTGTACAGAATCCTTTAATGGTTTTCCATCTCTTCTCATGAAAGTTGATCTCTCTCTTCTGAGTCTTTTTGCCTTTAGGGCATTGCATACTTGAGCTCCCCAGGAAAATCTCTGCTTACCTTCTTGCTTTGTTACAAGTATATTCATTACAAATGAAAATCTTAGCAGTTAAATCAAATCATATAAATGCCCGGCTTTCATATAATCAAATTAAGGTGTTTTTGTTTTTTTTTTTTCCCTAGGAATGTGTTGTCCAGTTATCAGTAGGTTAAAAGGAAAATCTGCTAAACTGCATTACAGCAATGTTGCAGTAGGCAACAAATTTCAGTATGCAGTTAGTCTTTTTACAGGCTCTGCAAGTACATGATTATGTATTGCTCATGTACAATGTTAATTTGTATTGAAGTTCGAGTGTTTTCCTGTCACCAATAGTCAGCACAATGGCTAAGTGTGTTTCTAGTACTGTCTCTATTTTTAATGAGTTAGTTCATCTTTTTCTTTAGTTCTTCTTACTATATTTAATTCCATCTGATGTTTCATAGGTTTCAAAGAAGTTTTTATTTATTGCCAGAGCTCATTTGATCAATTTTTCAGAGGTACCACATCAGTTCATAGAATTAGAAAATGGTTTGGATTGGAAGAGACCTTAATGACCAACTAATTCTACCCACCCCTGCTGTGGTTTCCCTTGCCATAGCCAGGGAAAATAATTGATTATTATTGATAATATTAAAATAATCAATAGAACTCAGTAATGTTTCACTGGAACTTTCCACAAATGTTGGAAACTTGAAAATATCTTTTCAGTGACATTATTTATACTCCTTGCCTTTTATCTTTGTCATTATTAGCAGTGTGTTTCATTTCAAATGGAATGAAAATACCGTAGTTAGCATGAAGAAAGGTTTAGTACTTTGGTTCTACCAGATACCAGTACATTCTTTGTAAGCAATATTTGTTCGTTACAAGGAATTTATTACTGGCAACACTGTGAACATTTTAAACCATAAAGACAGTACAATTGTAAAATTACTCATTGTAAACCGTATGATAGGTGCTAACATTTATGCATTTTAGATAGCAGTTTTTCATGTCTTTTAGTATGTTCAGATCTCTCTATTTTCCATATTGTCTAATATGCAAACAGTGAATGCAAAGAGAACACTATTAATAAAATACTCTTGTATTGTCTCCTCAGAGAACAAATCTTTTATGACTCCGTTTCTTAAATTAAAAGCTGAAACTGTCCAGATCTATGTTGAATAAAGAGACTTTTGATCCTTCCGTAGTGGCGCACTCTTTCAGAACGTTGGATGATTTTGCGAGCTTTTGTCAAGAAATTCTTAGAAGTGCTAAAAATAATGGATAGAACTTGATAATGTTTCATTCGAACAAGCACTTGTAGTTTGGTCTCTAGTTTCTTTCAATTAATAATAAAAAGAAAAACAACTAATGAGGGGGAAAAGAAGAAACAAAATGGAGAAAATAATTGCTATGTTTAGATTAATGGATACATCAAAGTGCAAAATGTCGCTTCATTTGTTTTTCTTTCTTTTAGCTGTGCTAGAAGAACTTGTTAACGCTGGTCGTCTAAAAGGCACCGTGGTTGGTGGGAAACAGGATAAGGCTGTGTTTGTTCCAGACATCTATGCCAGAACACAGAGCAACTGGGTGGATTCCTTTTTCAAGCAGAATGGTTACTTAGGTAATTAATCTTTGTTCTCTTGGATAAAATATCTTTCTAAAGTTAGCATAGGTATTTAGTCTTACTTTAATATATATACTATCTAGTGTGAAGCTCTGCAAGTATAAGTGGTAATAAGTACAGTTAATACTCCTTTTAAAAGACCGTCTTGGTTATAGTTGTGTTACTTCAGCACAAGGAACCATATTTTAGCAGAGAGAACCATGATGCTAAACAGTAACTTTATTTCACACAAAGGGTGTTAAAAATGCTACTTCTATTACTTTTCTGAAAACATTTCTTAAATAGACTGCTTGTAGTGGACTTTTCAGGTGGTTGTATTTGGCCCACATAATTGGGAATTGTAGGTCAGATACACAGATTGCAAACAAACTTTGACTGTTCGTTGCCCTGATAGCCAAGTATGCAGTGCGCAGGAAGAACCTTTTCCACAGTAAGATTTGCAGAACTAGAGTGGATAGCACTCATGTTCTGGTATGAATCCAGATATGTCTATATGACTTAAAGCTGGCTGATGCCTGGTGATGGTGTTTTAAAATGGGAGCTGTGGGAAAATGTGGACCTGAATAAAAAGGGGAGCATACCCTTATGGTCCCAGAGGGCCATTTATTAGTCTTACATTTTGAATAGGCTCAACATACTTTGCTACATACTGTAGTACTTTTAAGTGCTTCCATACTATTGCTCAACTTAGAGTATCCGTCAGAGTCTTTAAATGTTTTCAGAACATCTAAGTTTAAACTGCCAAATACTTTAAATGCTTTGCTTGTGAGGCACTGAACAATTCTACGAGTATATTGGGTTAATTTTAGAAAACATAAGATTTTGACATTTTCCATATTGTAAATATTGTTCATGCTATGTTAGAATAATTTGGGAAGATGTCATTGCAAAGATAAATGTAGTGGTTTAAGAATCTGAAAGAAGCATTTTTTTCTAAAACTTGGACTGAAGTCATGTCCACGGTTTATTCTTCATATTTCTGTTGACTGCGTTTAGCTGTAGCTTGTATTGAAGCAAGTTTTAGGTCAGCATCAGCTTGAAGTTGCACTTGGGCATATAGAAACTATATGTAATTCTTTTTTTCCTGCTTTTCTTGAAAATTGCTATATAAGATACTGTAAGTAGCATGAGTAGTATAAGAAGGAATTTAAATTTAATACATTTCTGACTGTTATAGAATTTGATGCGTTATACAGACTTGGAATCCCTGACCCATCAGGCTACATTAAAAAAAGATACAAGTCCACAAAACTCTTATTTCTGAGAGCAGCTTGTGTTGGTCAAGAAATTGTGGATCAGGTTGAAGCTTCTGTAGAAGAAGCCGTCAGTTCTGGAACCTGGATAGATGTAGCAGTAAGTGATCCTTTCTGTTGGTGTTGGATTTAACTGCTTTGTCTTATTTTTGTGTCAGATGATATTTTCTTGAAGCTACATTAATGTAAATCCCATGTTGTCAGACAAAAATATTCAGACAAAATGTCATAACAAACAGACTTTATTTTCCTTTACATTAGACTCAACAAAAGCAGAGGAAGGCCATGTCAGTACTCATTTGATAGATACCTAAGACTAACTTTTCATTTTAAATTTAATGCTAATGTTTTTTGCTAGAGAGCAACATATATTTTTGGTACTCTTGTGGGAAAAGCCTTAAACTGAAGTCTTATGTAAATTTCATTTCACTAAGGGATATAAGCCATTTTGTCCTAGATAAATCCTTATTTTAGGCTTTAGAGTATCACTTTGTCTCCTGGAAGGAGGTGTGTTGTTGTTTTGTATCTGGTGTTACTCTGCATCTGTTGAACTGCATTTTGAAGTTGGTGTACTGATGTAGCACTGATCAACTTGAGCGATGTTTTTGGGATGCTAGGAGATTTAAAGTAGTGTTTACTCTTGAATTACTCATTTAATGTTATAAATGAAATATATTTTAAGTAGCTAAGAGCAAATCTGTTTATCCACATGTCTGTCCATTCCAGAATACATTATTGTATGTAAATGACTTCTGTGTTCTTTACCCTAGACTCTTCTGCCAAGTTCATTATCAGCAGAAGATTGTGGAATTTTGCTTCAGCAAGTGATGAGATCTTTGAACAAAAACTCTTCAGGTGTAGTCTTCAGCGACACCATTGTAGTCAGTGAGAAATTTCTAAGCAGCTGTACTGATCTGTTTTCTGATATGATGAAACAGAAAGCTGAAAAGGTACAGTTTTTCATTGGTCAAGATGCTACGTTGAATTTTGGAGCATAGTTTGATTGTCTTTCTGTTTGCTGTTACCATCTCTTTACTTCTCATCTGAAATACAGCTTAAGAAGACAAGCAAAAAATGAGGAAAGAGTTTGTGTATGCAGTTGGTGTAGTTTAGTGTATATTCAAGGAACACCATCACAGTTAACAGTATGATCAGATACTGAGTTTGGATAGAGGACTAAATACGTCTTCATGTGTTGGTCTTGGAAAACATAATGTTAAATTAGTATACTCTGAAATTGCTAAATGGCTTAAATACTCCTGTATGTATCTTTTGTTGCTGTCTTTATCTTTCCTACTAAGTGCATGTCCTTCATTGTAGGAAATGAAAAATAACCCTGTTCACTTAATCACTGAAGAAGATTTAAAACAGGCTTCTGTTTTAGAAAATTCAAATGCTAATAAAAAAGACAAAAAAGATGATAGAAGAAAGAAGGCAACTGGTAAGTCATCAGTGTTTTGCTTATGCAAAAAAAAAAAGATGTTTAGCCTTAAAAATATTTAATTATGAAGTTATTCTGTTTTGTAGTCCATTAGTTTCCTCCAGTCCATTGCTGAAGATACTTTAGGAAACAATCCAACCACTTGTCATGATTATACTGTAGTTGTAGATGTATCTGAGCTATGTACCTGAGATGTCATTTCAGATTCAGTACAGATGAAGTACCATAAAGAAATCCTGAATTAGTCCAGAACAAAGCACATGGCTCTAGAAATGGAATCTGTGTTCATTTGTTTGTGTATATGGTATATTCACACAAGAATGAGTTGTATGTGAGGTCCCGTAGAACCAGCTCAGAGACATCTGTACCATTTTTTACTACACAGTGTAGATACACTCTTATTCTCTACACTTTCAGGGATCCAGAAGAATTAAAATATTTCTTAAGAGTGTTCAGAAATTACTTCCAAAATCATTCGGTCTAACTTCAGAAATGAGATACTAAGGTTTTTTTGTTTGTTTGTTTTTTGTTTTTGTTTTTTTTTGAGAATGTTATGCTTCTTTTTGAGAATCCCATGCCAATAATTTTATGTTTGCATACATAACAGTCATTTGGAGATTCACACAATTTACTTTATGGTATATTGTGTGTTAAATTAATTCTATACTTTATTCCACTTGTGTGGTGGCTGTTTGGAATAAATTTTAATTTGAGGGACAATAAAAATGTGTAGCTTAAAAAACCCTTTGAAATCTTTCTAGTTTTTAAAACATTTTTTGGATTAAACACTGTATTTTCAGTTCCAGAGATTTTACATGACTGTTGTGTTGCTACGGCACAGCTGAGTAATCTATGTTGAACGCACATGCAGAGTTTTATATGCTGTTGAAAGCAACAGAGCATTGATGCATCTAGCTTAATTGAATATACTAATTTGAAAAATAAAACATAAGATTCTACTCTTAAAAGGCCATGACTGAGTTGGCATGGAAACTAAACTTACTCTTGCCACAAGAGACAGTAGATTTTTCTAGGCCATAGCTGAAGTAGAGAAGCTTGAACTTTAATTGAACTGTCATAAATCGAATGACTTCAGTTTCCAGCCTTCTGAGGATTAAAGTCTCTACAGAGCATGTACCATTTGGAGTTTTGTTCATATCCACAGATAACATATGCTGTGCAATAAGCAAGACTACCTTGAAGTGTTTTTGTATTGATTGTTACATGTGTTACCTCACAACATTCAAAATTATGGTTTAAGGATTAGGTGTTGCTGCATAATGGCAAAATGTGGCCAATGTCACATTGCCTTAACGTCTTGTCTGTGCACGTATGTCTGCTGTGCAAGTGCAGTGTGGCATGGCCTAAGTGTTAACGCCACTGATACAAATATGGATTGTGCCATATACTTAGTGATTTCAAAATAAATTGTCAGTTGTCTACTTATAATGCCATTTGTAGCAGTCTCTTACAAATAAGTATATACGGACACTGCAGAAATGATCCTTCCTGTAGGTTACAGTCCATCCTGTTGTCATAAACTATGGCTTCTTTTCCAGCTGTAGTTTCACTTAATTCATTGCTCTCTGAATGAGATTCTGACTGTGGATTGTGGCTTTTTTGTGTGGCTTTCAAGTAAAATGCAGGATGAATGTAGCTTGCTTTCAAAATAACTAATATGTTGCGCACTTGACAAACTTGACAAAGTCATGTATTAAATAAGTTTGTGAAAAACATCCACTCTTGCTTTATGGGAGGTCAGAAACTCAGGTCTCACAGTGTGCTGCTAGATGCTACTGGGCAAGTTTATTGTTCCTGTAAAGTAATGCTATGCAGTTAGCTTTCTAAGTGGTAGCATCTTGCCCTTGTGTTTCCTTTTGTCAAATGATGATAGTACTGTTAGGTAACATAGTAACTTGAAACCTTGGACCTTATATTTAACTGGAAAAATAATTACTTTCTCAAGACTTAGAGCGTGCATAGAACTAATTATTCTGGAGTTTAAAGTCAAAGAACAAGGGAATGAGCAATGAAAAAGGGAGCAAACAACTAAGCAACTTGCATTGTGCAGAGGGAATGTTTTGTAAGACGAGATGCTATCTGCAGCGTAAATATGTGGGTTACAGCACCTATGAACTAAGTAATTTGTTGTTTGTCAGAACTGGAGTATCTTACTGCTTCACAGTCATGTAGGAACAGTTGAAAAAAGTATTAATTGAATGCACATTTTCAAGAATATTTGGGGTAAATGCCTGGAGGATTATTTCTATGAAAGTCAATGAAGTTGCATTATGTGGAATATTTTTGAGTAACTTATTTATTCAGCATCACTGAACAAAATGCTAACTGCTTACTAAAATGCTGTTTTCAGCCATTAGAAAATCTCCCATTACATGAGTGAAATTAGTATCTCATCAGTTTTCATCTGGAAAAAGGTATTACTGATTTTTTTAATGGCATATGTGGTTAGTATTTGTGTCTATTTGTGACACTAGTTAAAATGAAGCCTTCACTTAGTATGTTTTTCTATTTCTAAAGAACGAAACTTGTAACACTAGTATTCTGGCATATGTATTGTAGGTTATCTTTCGACTCAAGTTTTTGACTTTTCATTTTTTTAATTTACCTTTAACAAGGACTGCAGATAAATTACCATAATATTATAAACTTTTAAATGCTAGAACTGTGAACTAAGCAAGTAATTCTCCACCAGAGGGCAGTGGAAGCGTGAGAGGAGGTGGTGGTGGTAATGCTAGAGAGATCAAGATTAAGAAAACCAAGAAGAAAGGAAGGAAGGATGCTGACAGTGATGAAGAGTCACAAACAACTAGCACAGGTACGTCATTTTATTTTGGGCACTGTCCACTTGTAGAGACATGTTTATATCACCTGCTTTTCATCATCTCTAATTTCCCCACTATGTTGGTAAGGTCAGGTAAAATCTCAAAAAATATGAGAATACTATTCAGTTAGAATTATATCAATAGATATAATACTGCTATTTACATGAAATGTAAATACATATTCACTGAATAGTCTAACTTAGTCTTTGAAAAAGAAACCGAAGTAATGGAAAATAAAACAGATATTTTTAAATTTTGATTTTATGTAGGAAATGGTATGGATTTCAGGATGAAATTAATGTATATAAATACCTAAAGGGATGGTGCAGTTAAGACAGAACCAGGCTTTTCTAAGTGGTGCCCAGTGCCAGGACAAGAGGCAGTGGGAATAAACTGGAACACAAGATGTTTCATCTGTTCAGTAAACGCTCTTTACTGTACAGATGATGAAGTGCTGGCACAGGTTTCCCAAAGTCGTTGTGGAGCCTTCCTCCATGGAGATACTCAAAAGCCATCTGGACATGGTACTAGGAAAGCAGCTCTGGGTGGCTCCACATGAGCTGAGACGTTGGAACAGATGACCCTCCAGAGGTCCGTCCCTTCCAACCTCAACCATGCTGTGATTCTGTGATAGGGATATTGTAGTTGGTTTCTTAACTCACGCTGAATAGTGTATGATTAATAAAGTAGTTCCCATCCATTTCCAAAGCCTGGTTAACTTAAACAATTCATAGCATTGAAATACTACTTAGACATTAGTCCTCATAAGCATGAAAATACAGGTTTAATATTTTAAAGTAAGATTCATCTTGTATTAATGAGACTTTTACATCTTAGCTAGCTACCTTTGTAAGCCAACGTTTTAGTGGCAGAAAGTAGGTGTTATGAAGGCCCATCAGTCTGACTAGTTTTAGATGTGTATTATAGGAGGAGTTTGAATCATTCCCTACTGGTGCCCATTTCTCCCTGCTGATTGTTAGAAGAAGGAGCATGGAGGCTTCCTCATAAGCAGATGCCTACATGGTTAGACTTTTATTAAACAGTGGCTGCAAATTAAACAGTGATAATTATGTGTTACTTCTTTAATTCAAGTACCAGATGTGTGCTTCCATTTTATATGTAGTATCTAGATTTCTAATAGTGACTGCAAAACACTTCTAAACATATTTGAAGTTTTGAGGCACAGTGTCTTAATTTTACGTGATACTACTCATAGTTTCCTGTAATTCACATATAAATGAAGTTATTTTTCCAGATTGATGAGTTACTGAGTAACACAGCGTTAAATCAACCTTTTTGTGTGTGTGTGTGTGACCTTTCATGTTTTACAGTTGTTGCTAGTTGTGCTGTGTTGTAATAAATAGACTGACTTAAATAGTGTTTCATGAATGCTGTTTGATTAACTTCATTTTTGAGTTACTTCCTGTACAGGAGAAAAAATACTCAGTCATCATATTCATGAACTAAAATCCCAAGATAAATTCAGATGTAACCATTCAAATATAAATAACACCCTTCCAAAAACTGATCTAAGTCCCCTTTCCATCTGTTTTATATAGTCTATGTTCTTCATTGCTACTGTAGCAGGACTGGAAGACTCATTGATTTCCTTTCAGTTACCTTACATGCAGAATTACCCTATTTTATCCTGCAGCTGGAATATGCAATGCCTCTGCTTTTCCAGTTCCCTGTCGTCATCCTGATCTCATTCTTAAGTGTAAAAACTAACATCTGCAGCATGCAGATGAACTTAATATATTGCCCAAAACAAAAATACAGATGCAATAATTTATATGCAGCATAGAAAGTGATCTTAATACCCAAATTTCGTCCTAATTTTCTTACTGTATCCTGTCTGAAATTTTATGTAATCTTGAACTATAACCTCAAGTTGAAGATACTCTCTGTTACATGATCATCTACACTACTAACTGGGTTAAAAATATATATCTTGTGAATATCAAGTAATAATATTCTATTCAGTTTTTACATTAAAAAAATATCTGTTTGGTCTTGGTAAGGTCATCCTTCCCATATATATAGGCCAGACAGTTTGAAATCTTCCACCAAAATGTTTTTGTATATTTCTTAAGTTGTCTGTAACAGAAAATAACTGTGATCAAAAGAGATTTCATCAATTTTTCGTATGTACAAAATTTTACTGTTGTCTGTAGTCATCCTTTTCTTTGTGTTGGTAATGCATTTCTTCTGAGGATGTTTGAACTATGAGGCGTTTCAATGTCTCATACACAGAGTAACTAAAGCAATGTTAAGTATAGAGTTTTGACAACGAATGTTGTTTATGGCTACTACAGATAGGAATAAGCACATGGAGTTCCCTTTCATGACCCAAGAGGAAATTCAGGATGTTTTAAAGACCCGTATGCAAGACTGCCCTGAGGAGCTTATTACAGAACTTGCTGAACATCTAATAAGGTAACTTCTGTAATTCAAACAGAGTTAGAAGGTCTGTGATTCATTTCAGATGAATCTTCTAAGCAAGAAAACAGAATCAAGAGAAAACAAATTTACTGATGGAAGTGAATCGATACTCTCTTTCTGTGCAGATCTGTGTTATATACTTCCTTTTGTATTAGAAAGCTGTACTGTCACAGTAATGAGAAATAATGCTTCTGCCAAGCGGTAGGAAGTTCTGTGTCCTGTGTCAGGAAGAGATTTCAGGGTCACGGTTATATTTCCACATCCTTACACTGATCTATGTTGGGATTTCACCAGTGCCATCTTATGTACAGCTCTTGTATGTCCTCTGTCCTTTGTGGCACTACTGGCACTTGTGTAACCGGATGGTAAGCTAGGTCAGCAAAGATGAATAATTTATTTTAAAAGATGTTCCATGAGAGAGTGTATGTGTTCAGGGCAAAAAGGACATGAGAAAACCATAAGGACATGAGAAAACCATAAACTTTATGGGCTTGCTTTATATCATCATTCTGTGGCTTTTATGTCCCACTCACTCTGTTGTGACATAGCTTTCTCTATTGGTATGTTTGGAAAAATCTTCAGCATTTTTACATTTTGCTTAATATTCCTTTTTTTTTCTGCTTCATCTTCCCTGTTCTAAGACCTCTAACAAAAAGTTACCAGGAAGTTGTGCGTTCCGTTTTTACATCTTCAACATCTTCCTCTGGAGCTAGCAGAAGACAGACTATGAAGGACCTGCAGGAAGAATTCTCAAACTTGTACAACAACATTCGGTTATTTGAAAAGGGAACAAAGCATTTCACAGGTATAATAAATACATAGTTAAAATGAATACACTCCTTCAAGGATGTTGAATTTATTCCAGAATCTATATTCAGAGGCAAAGAGGAGCAACAGTTTTAAGAAAATTAAAACTTAGGGATGTATTTACGGTGTCTAAAACTGACCTCCTGCTGGGGTGCACTGCTTTGCACACTTACTGAAACACATTCTCTTTATTTCATATCCACAGTCTTCATTCTGTCCAGGTCATTGTGTTCTTGGCCTTTCTTCCAAAGTGTTTGCGTCCCTTTTAGTTTTTGTTGTCTCTTTACTATTTTTTTAAACTGACTTCAGTCTGTCACCTGTGTAACTAGTGAAAACAATGAATAGCATCTGACTCTTGAGAACTTACCTCTCAACCTTCTTCTGGTTTGGTGTTGAAAGTAACTGCTCCTTGTAAGTACTTTTTCAAAAAGGTGTAGGTTCATTTTGCAGTGGGTTACTCTGAAATGGGTCTTCTTTATCCACCTTTTTTTTTTATTATTATTATTATTATTACAGAAAGGACTTCTCTTACAAGCAAAGACTTGTGGCTTTTTTCTTTTTTTTTATTGGTTGGAAACAGAAGTGCTGAATTACTAACAGGCCAACTCCTGTTCTTACCCCTGCCATCAGAGTGGTTCCGAAGAGTGTTTATCAACATGGTCATAGGTGCTTTATATACACATGTGTATACACACACACACACACATATATATATATACACACACACGCGTATACATATATATATTATAGATTATATATATATATAAAATTTATGTTTATGTATAATCATGTAAATTACATGTATGTTATTTTTATGTATTTATATATAATGTATATATCTACAGCATTTTCCTAATGCTGTAAATGTTTCCAAGATTCTGTGCTCTTCAGTTTTCTTTGAAACTTTCCCTGTGGAAAGTTACAGCAAAAGGAAATATTAACACACACAGAACAAATAGATATAAACGTGTTTTTGAAATAAATTTAGTTATTTCCCATTAGCCTCTGTTCTTGTACACTGGTTCTTTTTTTCTTAAAATTCTGCTATTTCAATCTTCTGTCGCATGCCAGCTCATTTAACTGCTTGTCTTGTTGACTTTTCTTTTTCATACTTCTACTTGTTGATTAATAGAATCAACAGTGTTTGTTCATTAGCAGTTCTTGCTCATACAGATACACCTTTGAAGTACTAACAGTGCATTCAAATGCTCTTACAGACCCGAAAGTCCACATTTTCACTGAGGAATGAAGAACTGTAAATGAGGGAAGATACTCTTCATGTATCTAGATGACTTTCTTGTACTGCTCTGGGTTGATAGAGTCCATGATTTAGGAAGTGTTGTGATAACTGTTCATATGAATCTGCTGTAATAAGTTACTTTCCAACTTTTAATCTTTTTTTTAAACAGATGAAACTCAGACTAACCTTGTCAAGCACCTGTTGAAGACTGTCTGTACAGACGTTACAAATCTTATTTTCAACTTCCTAGCATCTGATTCAATGATGACAACAGAAAATTATTCTGCTATCACAAGTGAGGTATGCAGCTATCAGTTCCTTTTTTTGACAGTCTCAAATAGATCAGTGATACCTATTTAATATTTAATAAACTTCTGTTTAAATATGCCTACAGTTAAAATAGTAATTCGTATTGCAGATTGTTTCCATTCTTCTCTCATACAGGTCAGGACCAAGATTTTAGGTAAATTGCCAGAAGACACCAAAGGTCCTTTAACTAAACTGCATACTTCTCTGAATGGCAAGGTAAAGTATTCCAGAATCTTTTGAGTTCACATTTTCTGTTCTGGTGATATTATGCTAATAAACAGCTGAAACACATAGTGTAGTACGTAAATGGTGCTGCTGCTGTAAAGGCTGAAGGCAAAGTCATCTTTCAAATTTATGTAAGTCAGTGAGAGTAAGTACATTTTCATATCTGTGAATTTTAAGAGGTGAAAAGGTGATCTCACATTCTGATATTGATAGTCACCTGGCTGTTTGCTTCCAGATGGACTCTAGTGTATCTTTTATAAGAAAAACAAAAGCTGATAGAGAATCTGCAGTTTAAAGTGATTGGTGTTTCTTGTATTTACTTTCTGAAGCTCCTGATGTTCTCCCATGTATTCCTTAACTAGTATTCTTGGGTATTTAAAAATAAATAAATAAATAAATAAAAACCAGATTATGGCAGTGTAAGTATAAAGAAATGCAATTTATAATTTCTTATATGCAAAAGACCATTTTTAAAGAAGAAAAATCTATAAAGAATTGTAGAATGAATTCCTATTTAGTATTTCATTTTTAATACTAACATGATAGTATAGTTCTTGTATTTAAATACGTTAACTATTGGAAGGTGGATAAACTTAATTTTTACTAAATACTTTTTTGTTTTTCTACCATGGTTTATTCTAAGTGTATTCATTGTCATCTATTTGAATGATTAATTATGAACAGTAGTTAGCTTATTTTCTAACCTGCTTACACAGATTATTATTTTTTTTTTAATAGAGTTTAGAAGATTTCCTTTCATACCTTGATTCTGCAGCAGATATTTGTGATATTATGGTGAAAAAAGGAGACAAAAAGAAAGAAAGGTACCTTAATTTTATTTATTCTGTTTACACTGTGTGAAATGTAACTTTGTTGATGCACAAATGTCAGATGGTAGTTTGGTAGCAGTCACACAGAAAGTGTGAGAGGCAATCTTTCTTTCCAGACTGTTTAACTGAAAAATACAAAGTCAGGCAGCCTTAATTCCATGGGAGAAGTCAGAGAGGAGAGTTTGTATTTAGCTAACTTGCTTGGCTGGCTGGTTACTACAACATACCAGTTCAGGTTCACTAGGGATTTTTTCAAAATCTGAGCTACAACAGTGCTTTTTTTTAATCAAGAACTGGTCGATCAGAGGAGAAAGTAGCATTATTAATGTTAGAAGAGCTTTAGAGTCTATTTTAATTATTATAAGACAGAATGGAAAACATATTTTAATCTAATATATTCCTGTTTCTTAGGCAAGTCTTATTTCAGCATAGACAAGCTCTGATTGAACAGCTAAAAGTAACAGAAGATCCAGCTCTTGTTCTGCACCTGACATCAGTACTGTTATTTCAGTTTTCAACCCACTGTATGCTTCATGCACCAGGGAGATCTGTACCACAGATCATTAATTTCCTAAGCGGCAAGATCCCAGAGGTATTCCTTTCTAGCCTTTTAGTAGGAAAGCACATTTTTTCTATGACTAAACATAAAGAGTTGTGCCTCATACTGACTCCTTCTGCTGTATAACACTAGCACCTTTGCTTTTCATGTCTAATTTTTATGTGCAGAGTATGCAGTTTGTCTGATCTATGTTTCTATTCAAGTATATCATTTCAGGAATCTCTTTTCAACATTTTTTAAATAAAATTAAAAATCCTTAAGTGATCTGTCTGTACTGTAGCTTTTGCTTTTATCTGTAGAGTCAGCTATCCATTACGGAATGTTATAAATTACTGAAAATTCTTAAAATTCTCTTTCCTCCTACCTAGAGCGTGGATGGTTTTGAACTTTTCTGATTCAGTCTTACAAAAGATGTACCTCTTCAAAAATAAAGTTTCAAATTCTATATCTAATCAGCACAAACTGATGGTGTTTACTGACTGCATTGCTTTACTGCTGCAGTGGTTAATTGTCTTGTTCCCTCAGTATGGGTGTACTTTTATTTTTCTATCTCTTTCACAGAATTTAGGTTAGGTTGCAAAATACCTTGATGGAACTACATGCATCACTAACCTTTTTTAGACAAGAATGGAAGAATGTGTGTGGTTTTTTAACATTTATTCTTCAATTAATTAAAAGTTTGTGTACCTTCTCCATAATGTTGACATTTCTTTTTGTTGTTTGTTTTTTTTGTTCTTTTTTCCCCCTTCAGGATCAGCATTCTCTATTAGTCAAATACCAGGGATTAGTAGTGAAACAATTGATCAGTCAGACTAAGAAGACTGAACAGGGGGACAGCGATGAAACAGAAGAGGACGAAGGAGCAGATGCCATTCGGAAAGAGCTCCAGGAAATCACTACCTCTATCAAAGATCTTGTTCTCAGACCTAGAAAATCTTCTGTAACAGAGGAATAAAATGATTATTGAGTGCATCCACATCCGTGATATACTCAGATTTTTTTTTTGATTTTTTTTTTTTTTATCCTGAGGGGAAGGGTAGGAGAAAATGCTTGAAAAACTTCTAATATTTGGCTTCTCGCAAATCACAGCCAGGGAACACAGCTGTTGTGTGATAGTGACAAATGGAGTTTTGTTTATGTACTACTGCAGCATACCTGTAACATGCATAATAATGTATTAGATGTAGGTATGACAGAGCGCAACTGTGGGTACTTTGGGTATGAAAACAGTGTTTTTTTAATTGGCAACTTCATATGAGACCTCAAGAAATGGTTATTTTTCCTGTAACACTATTCTGTTACATGCTTCTAGTTATGCTCTTCTGATTTTGATTTATAATGATAAAAGGATTGCATATAAGTTTATATAAGCCTATGTATCAATCTCAAAGACTAGTTTTGAAATGATAATATTGCCATAAATGGTGTACAAATGAAAGGCCACTTTTACTTTTTGATATCATGAGTGGTTATTTTCAGCTTCTGTTCACTAAACTGCAAGAGTAAAAACACTGAGTACAAGTTTATGTTCCTAAACTTAAGTGACTCAGTATTAATGTGAGTTTCTAAAGGTACTGAAAGCTTTCAAAAATCAGCACACCCATACTATTCATGTATTAACATCAATAATAGCAGCTCATTTGAAACTTGTAATTGGGACAGAAGAGGCAATAATCTTTTGCACTAATATTTTGAGGGTGAAGAAATAATGTTGCACCAGCCATATTTAACATACTACATGTTATTCAGCAGTCCTGTTGATTTCTCAGTCCAGTTCTAGTTGCAGTTTGAAGGCAGCTGCCTTGAGGGAACTTCTAGTATTCTGTTTACCCTGAGTTTCTTGAAAAAAAAAAATTAAAGTTAACTTTTATGATATTTTTACATAAACTTTATGGACTGAAATTTGTTTTTCTAACCTGAAATAGCAAAATATTGTTAAAAGTGTTTCACTCAAGTGTTTTCCCTGCCTTATTTTCACAAGTACTTTATGTATTCAGTAAAGCTGAAAATGTGTAGATTAAATAAATTGGAGTTCTGCCACTATTTATGACATAAAACTTGTCATAACACTATGTCAAACTAATTTCTAATTTGTCACATTAAATAAGGTCACTTTCAAACCATAAATATTTTAGTTGTATCAAATCCTTTTTAGATTTATATTACTTCAGTAAGGCCCATTGCTTTCACGTGTGTAATTGCAGGTTTTTGCATAAAATTAAATTTGAGTACTAAAGAAAGCATTCTTTTCACTGAAAAAGTTGCTCAACCAAATTTCCAAAATTCTTTGATGCTGAAAGAAAGCAATTAGATTCTGTGCAAGTCCTACTTTGTTTAAATACTTTGTCAGCAAAACAAATACCATTCATGTATTCTACATGCTTAATCAAAATTATCTGCAAGCCTGAAATTAGAATAACAAAAGTTGACAAGGTGAGGTATGGAAACTCAGATTAACCAAGGTTGAGTTAATTTTGATAATGTACTTTTATATCTTTAAAATTGTTTTTTACTTTATATTTAATGATGTTCACATCATAATTCTGGTCTTTTACCCACTGTAAGACAAAAGCAGTGTGCTAGTTGTAAGGCAGAAGCAAAGGTAGTTGTTTGTTTTTCTTTGGATGGAGGCTATCTTAGATGACATTAAAGGACAGTGAGGAATAAGAGAAAAGTAGTGTTCTGGCTGTTCAGCTTTGTTTAAGAAAAAGTTTGCATACAGGGAACAGGCTTGATTTGTTGTTATTTAGCCAGAATAATGACAATTTTCCTATACTGAATGTAAACGATTTTATATAACATGGATCTATTTTGTAAATAATATGCCATATGACATTCTGTATGCAAATATGAAAATATTTTAATAACATTAAATGAAGTATTTAAAATGCACTTTGTTGATTTAACCAATGGTTGATGATCTTGCAACTTGAAGCTTTCAAACAGCAATCAGTTATATGCACTGTTTTATATAACATGCTGTTTTGAGCGTCCCTGTATTTTTGTTTGATTATGTTTTATGCTGGAATAATAACTTATAAAATCTACTAAACCATGCATTAGAGTTGCTATATGGTAGCCATTGTTATAAGAATTATAAAAATATGTGTGTTCTTCTAAGTAGATGAGAAAAAGACGCTAAAATTCAGAGGTCTTGTATGGAATTCTAGGACACACAAGTTGGAAAATTTTCCCACAGATACTTTTGTAGTCTCTTAGATATGGAAAAACAGTCTTTAGTTTATGAAGTAGACTTATCTTGAAAGAGAGGGAAAAAGAATATTTACAATTTCCTGAATATTATGCTAATTTGGGGGTTTTACCTCTCCATATGAGAAATTAAAGGTTGGACTTGGTGCTTAGGGACACAATGTAGTGGGTGACTGGTAGTATGGTGAAGGTTGGACCAGACGATCTTGGAGGTCTTTTCCAACCTTAATAACTCTATGGTTCTTTGTATGTAAGAGTATTCTTGTCTTAGAAATCAGAGGTTCAGTTCACAAAACAAAAGTGTCTATTGGCATATCTAGGAAAATGAGAAGCGATGCACAATTACAACATTGTTACTTCGGCTTTAAGTAGTGTAAGCCTCTTGTAACCTTCACCTTAATCACCACCATTATAGCTTCTGTGAATGCATGTACATACATACGAACATTTATAAACAGACTTTTTGTAGTCTCATTTGCTGCTCTCAGCAAATTGGAGTAGGTGCATTAACTGTAGGCAGAAAAATATTTTTCTCAGCCTTTCCTTTCCCCATTACTACGTGGCAAATTGCAACTTTTTAAGCTGGTTATTTGCAGGTCTGCTGGAACTTGCAGCTTTCTTTCCTGTTCTCTTGGTGTGCAACGTCTTTGAAACAAGAATTGGCACAAGTTTCCAAATAATAGTTAGTATTGGGGGTTGTTGTCTGGATTAAAGCATCTTAACAGCTTGCTCAGATAAAGCTACAGGCTTTTTAGGGTCTTTTAGGCTTCTTCTGAAATACTGCTCTGTGATTTTCCTTTTTTAACTAGCAGTTACATTTCCTTAGGCCACGAAAATGGAAATATCTAAAAAACTGAGTAGATTGTTGTTGCTGTTATTGGAATAGGAAGTTTAGTACTTACACAGAAAACATGGGAGTGATTGTACTGGGTCAGATCAACTGTCTGTGTAGCCCAGTATTGTTTCTCCAGCAGTGGCCAAAAGGGGATACCTAGGGAGGAGTATAAGCATAAGAGATGTACGTAGAGATTTTTCCCTTGTGTATTTCTGGAGCCTCCAAATACATGCTACTCAAACATTTTGAATGATGGTTGTACTTTAAACACAGAAAATGGTAATGATCTGAAGCTTTGGGGTAAACAGGATACTTGTGAGAACAGGAATCCTTCTCTCTGCTGGCCCAAATAGTAGCATATTCAGTAAAGTGTGAAGACGTTTTCTCAGGAAAACAGCAAATAATTTGATAATGTTTTTTTAGGAATGCTTAAATATTTAAGCAAGGAATGATACCTTGGTTGTTTTGTTGTTGTTTGTTTGTTTTGTTTTTAATACAGTGAGATGGGAAGAGCAATTTGAGATTTTTAAACAGAAACATCATTTGGTCTATGAACTCCTAAATCCTCAACGTGAAGAGGAAGCTAGGTCAAGACAGATTGCATCTGGGGTCACACAAAATAAGCTGCTTTCTATTTCAGGAAGATCAGGAAAGGATGTGAGAGCTGTATGAGACATCATCTTACTGTGATATGAAAAAGCAGCAGAATTTTTGTTCTGTTGTATTCAATTTGCACCTGTTGGCAAAAAATACTTTCTTTTAAGAGCTTCTCCTGGCAAGACTTCTATTAACACAGCAATTATCTCTCCAATTAGAAAAAAATGAAAAGGATGGTCTTTGAAGTTTTAAGGAAGATGATATGGCTAGAGGAGGTTCCTGTGTTTTTTGTGCTTTCTGGAAAGAACCTTCTGTGTTGGAACTAAGTGTCATTAGGTCTTCTGACAGATCAGTTTGGATAATATTTTTGTCTTGCTCATAGTTGCGGGTTTCAAAATGTACTTGATCAAAAAATGTATTTTCAGTTTTTTTCTTTTTGGTAGTAAAGGCAAGAGGAAATTTCATGATTCTCCCTTTGGACATGCATTCAGGCCTAACTTCCCAATCTACAAAAATTGCAAGCTTGAAAAATTAGCATTGAAGTGCTCAATATAAATAAAGCTTATAGTTTGTACAGTAGGAGGTAAAAGTTCAATCCAATTTTACTGGAAGACAGAATAAATGTGTGCAGAGTTTTAAGAAACCAGTCAGCCACAAATAGAAATGATGAATTTTCGGCAATAACAATCAAATGATCAGTCGTAATTGCAAGATACTACCCAGGATAACCTCCAGAACACATTATCCAGATTTGCCAGTTTATCAAAGAACATAATACATCTAACGTTTAAATGCTTCCTTCTTTCTTCTGCCTGTGATATGAAGCAGGTCCCACCCACTTGACATTATAGACTAAATGATTCAGATGCATTGGCTCTTAGCAGTGGAAAAATCTGCCTGGAGGTCAATAGTAGTTCATACCACAAGCACCCATCCTTGTTTTTTTCACTCTGCTTAGCTTGAGCCTCCTCTTTTAAATGGACACAATATACTTACTTTCGGCTAAAATTGATTAAAGTGCTGCATAGAGCCTGATGCAGTACTTTGCTTACAAGCTCTTCTGTGTGCTTCGTGCATGCAGTAGACTGTCTGCAAAACTTAGCTGGCCCCTCCTGTGTCCAAACAAAAAGAGATGACTGCAAGCTGAGGTAGGCCAGAACTGAGAAATATTGAGGGATAGCCTTGACGAGGCCGTGCCTACCACGAATGGTAATGCTGTATGTGCAACTTCCTGCATGCTGGAGGAGAGGCGACTTGTTCCAGCCCAGAAATTGCTTTAGTAGTGTTAGAGGAATTCAACTCGGTCCCCAAAAAATCTTTCCTTTAATTGGAGAAGTCTCTCTCCCTGCTCCCCCCCCCGCCCATTTCCTGTACGCAGCAGTCATACGTTAGTAATCATGATTTTTCTGCTGCTTTTCTGAATTACAAGCCCAACTGAGGGCTGTTGGATTCATTCTGCGTGGACCACAGCATAGCCGGGGATGAACGATGATCCATCTCTTCATTTTCTGCTGAACAGTTAGGGGATTAGGGGGTTTAACTCTTGAATTTTTTAACAGAAGTGCCTTTTTCCTTTTTGACAACTGTCTGAAATACAGTCCTTTAAGAACCTCCTACACGGTATGTATTTGCCATTTGTAAACAGAGTATGTCAAAAAAAAAAATATTTGATTAAGTGGTGAGGCAGCTAGTTATTTGCATGTCATGAGGTCTCAGGGAAACAAACTGACCCTCAGCCTTCTTCCATCCAGCCAAATTCTGATGGGACCCTCAAATAGCTCTGGCAAAGTGTTCTGTTTCTTTTGGACTTGATGAATGCTTGTTTCTGTGCAGACGTGTAATTATTTCTTCTTCATTTTGCTGCACAAGTTACCAGGAGAAGCAGCTTAAAACCAAATGTGAGTATTGAGGCTCTTTTCCATTATTCCTTTGTATGATAATGCTTAGGTGTGGTACTGTACAAGGTAACTAACTTACCTTTTTGAGAAATGAAGCAGAAGTATTTTTTTTCAAGACACAGAACTACTAATTCACATGGATACTGCTTCTTTAAATTCTATGCAGAATTCTATACATATTTAAAAAAATGATTCTGTGTACTGAAAGAGATACCACACTTTTTTCAGATGCAATAGTTTTTGTTTTATGAATTGGCTCACTCATTAATGTAAGGGAAGATTGTCTATGGTTCCCTTTGTAATGAGATGAGGATTAATTTTGTTTACTCCACAAAACAAGCCAACATAAAGAGTGTGCTGTTTCCTATGACATTTCAATCCTCATTCTCATTTCTTAGTAAGCTTTCATAGCTATTTGCTATTGCAAGAAAATTTTCTAACTAATGCCTTTTCATGTAAGTCACTTTTTCTATAGTCACAAATAATATCATCGCCTAATATTGATTGTTCTTGCATTTCCTTTGAAGTAAAACCAGTTTCCAAGCTGCTATTTACAGAAATATTTGGACTTGTTACAGAAATCAAGTAGTATTTTGCAATTCTATAAATTATTATTTTCAATCTGTCATGTTTTTATGAACGTAATCTTGGTTTGGAATTTGAAGAGAGTGGAATTGAAAGGCTAAGCCACTGCTTGCTGGAATTTTGCTGGAATTTTGCTGGAAATGTGGGCCTATACTACAGAATTAAAAAATAAATACGGGTAATGGGGTGGAAATATTCCTTTTAGTCTACATATATTAATTGTACTGTTACCTGATTTCACAGTGGCAATTTTATTTTTTATTTTTTTTGAATAATTGGGTCAAAATTAAATTTGGATGAAACTATCAGAACTGAATTAAAATATTTAAATAGTACCAATGTTGAAAATATTTTCTTTAACTGTTTCTGTTTTCAGAAGTTCTGTTTTTATATCTGGAGCTGGACACAAAGACTTTTATTTAGAAAATCAATTTCAGATGCCCGTGTTGTTTTTCTTTAATATTTTTCACCCATTTTTCTTCTATTTCTGTGATGGGTTGACATTGCTAGAGTATTTGAACAAAACAGAATGTATCTAAAGTATTAGTGTTATAAGAAATTGCTGATGGTTTTGTCATGCAATTTGATAGCAGTGCCATAAAAGTCACTGATTCAAAGTTGTGTAACTGGTAGAAACCTAAGATAACATACTAATTGTCTTGCAAGATTAGAGCAACATGAAAGCAGAAGCTGCTTGAAAGAGATTCTGATCTATTGTGACCTGTGGTATCTCCGGGTTATTTTCAGGCAATCATATTTTGCTAAGTGTGTGCATTTGGCTGACTTGGTAAATTGTAAGTTGACTTGGTAAAATGTAAATTCTATGGGACGCATACCAATAATCACAGCTTTCTGCATACCTTTTTTTAAATTTTGAGTTTTTAAGAAAAAAAATAAATAAATCAGTATTGCCTAACCATGGACAGACAGAAAGAAATGTGAAAATCTTAACCAGTATACTTACTAACCTCAACCCTAAACTCAGAGGATGAAATCCTGACCCTGTTCAAATGAGTGGTCCTCCTGACAACTAAACAAGCTCTAAACTTATTTCAGGCTTTTAGATCATCTGGGAATAAAACTAAGATTTTCTGCACGTTTCCCTGCCAGTTAAAGGTAAGATGATGTCTTAAGTCTAATTCTATGATGTTCATAAAATTAATGATTTCCAGCTCAACTTTTCTATTAAAATCTCCAGAGCCCAAAGTTCAGAAGTTGGAATGACGAAATGCTCCATTTCTGCTCCTGCAGAGGAATTCACTCTTCTGGGAACATGTTGCGCAGTTCTAGTTAGGAGGCTGTGAACTTCTGATGTCATATACTTATATTTTCCAGTAAAATGTAAGAGGGATGAAATAAGGGCAGCTTTGTAGAAATGCACTGATGTTATTCCAAAACACTGAACTAACACCCTAAAAATAACTTAATAAAACTCCGTGACTTAATTTTATGTAACAGAGATACAATGAGGGACAAAACTATTACAAAGGCTCACTAATTTCCCTTGGTTGCCTCTATAATAATGGCTAAATTAAGCTTGTGCTAGGAATCACCCTGGAGAGGAATTTCTCTCTCCTTTACCTATAAAAAGTGTCTTGTGAATTAGCCTCAGTAAGCTTAGGTTTGCTTTTGTGAATATCCCCGTTTTCCTCTGATATTGAACAGCATACGTCAACTATCCCTTCTTTTTTCCCTTTCTCAGACTAAGAGGGTTTTTCTGGTTTTGCTTCATTCATGCTAGTAAGTTACTTTCCTTCTCAGTCATGGTTGCCTTCGAGTTTGAATTTGTTCTAGGTCCATATATGAGTACTGGTAAATTGTTGCACATCTCAACATATTATGGTTAAGGGATCTAAGCAGGCTGCTCTGGTTCATTGCTGGAGATGCTCTTAAGACTCAGAACAATGCTCATTTTCCTATACCTGTATTTGTATGCAGATAACAGAATTGATAGGAGGAGGGATACTGGTGACAGCGTGGCATAACTGTGGGCAGAACGTACGTGGGAGGCCACAACTCAGCCCAGAGCCACTTTCAGCAAGATATTCTTTGCCTCAGTTCCCCATATGTCGAACTGAGTTTGTTACTTCAGGGAGGAAAAAATGAGTTCAAAACCACGTTTATTGACTGGAAACAGCCTTAATAACCAGGAACTCTCTCAACCAATTGTGTAAGAATACTGATCATAACCTCAGAGTCCTTAAGGACAATTGTAATTTTCACACCTGGAACATTTTATTGCTTCAGCTAAGTTTGAAATGCCTTTTACCTGTAGCACTGGAAGCTGACCACCTGGCAACCTTTGTCCAGTGCTTTTAACTACCCTGGGTCAGCACCATGCCCACAGCCTAATGAGCAGACCCACCAAGTGGCAAAGCTGTAATGTCTGGCTGCTTGTCTTCCCACTCCTCCAGGACTGCGCTCTGACCTTGAGCAAGCCAGTTGCTCTACTTGGACAAGCATTAACCTTTTCTGTAGACAAGTATCTCACAGCTGTGTTTTGGGATTGCTTTATTATCATTAGAAAATCATTCTGAAATCTTTGAAAGGAAGACTGTAAAATACTTCAGAGTATTAGTTTATAATTCTATTTATCAGAAGCCCAGAACAGTATTAGGTTATAAATGTATAACCAGGAGCCCAGTCTTCCACAAGTGAGCGCTGCAAGTTTCTAATTCAACCACAACATGATTCATTTATGTATTATAATGTGAAATTGTGGCATAATTAGAGTTTTCTGAGTATCTGGGTTTGGGGTGCTATTTGCATGCAAAAAAAGGAAAAGATTAGAGGAAAACTGTTTAATGCGATGAGCTGAGAGTCTGTTTAATTTGGAAATGAAGAGCATTGAGAAACATTTCAAATTAAAAGCTCAAAATGTTGGGGGGGGGTATTTTGTCTTTTTAATGCAGGAATGGAATTTTTAGATGTATTTAATCATTGTCTTGCACTTTTTACTGGAAACATTTACCAATTTCATTGTAATTTAGCAAACCTGTATTTGTTTGTTAACAATTCCTGCTAATTCTTGTCACCCTGCCCCCCTCAGAACAAGAGCAGCCTCACCCACTATAGCTGGCCAGGCAGGGACTCTGAGCGTCATCCCCTATTGAAACAGGTAGTTTCCATTCCAGGTTCACTAAGATGGTTGCTTTGCTATTGCTAGGTATCAGGCTTCATGTTATCATTTGAATAGACTTTAATGGTTTCAATGGGCTTATTATTCCACAATATCCTTGAATTAAATAACCTGATCTTAAAATGTTCCTAAATGTTAGAAAGGAATTTCTTCATTCTTACTGTTTCCTCCAGCAGTATGAGAATTAACTGATGGTTTTTATTCCTTGTAATTCATCTGAGTCAAATGTTGGCTGTCTGAGGTGTTCAGATAATCTTTAGTTTTAATTTTCCTTCAATGAAAGTAAGGCAATCCCACACTGGAACCAGCTTTAAGATAGCATGTATTTGTAATCACAGAAAGAAATCCACTGTGAAAGTCACAGTGCCTATATATATATATATTTGTTTTTTGTTTTTTTGTTTTTTTTTTTTAAAAAGGACCTTTTCACATGCCAGGACATTACAAAACTCCCAGCAGAGCAGTAACTGAAAGGTCAGTAACCTCACATCATAATAAAGACAAAATACCAAGATCTATTCATTTCTGGGTCTAATTTTAAATCATTGCCACTTTTAGGAGGATAGACTATGTTAAAATAGAAAGAAATATGTCTAATGTCTAGCACAGAGATTTTAAGCCTTAAAGGAAATATTAGGATGCCCAGTCACATAACTATTCTGAAGACCTTATCTCCTAAGTAGGCAGAACAGGTAAAGAAAGAGGCACGCAGATTTCAGGTACATGAGAAAGACTGTACTGCAGTCACTGGCAGGGCATGAACAAAACCCAGAGCTGAGAATATCTGAGGACTGGTCAGTGGTGCTGCTCACATCATATAAGAACTGAAGTTAAAACAGAGCTGATGCCATGATACTCATCTTGTTTGGCAAGATGTTATCTACTCAACTGCTCCAGATTCAAGAAATCTTCAGTTAATATTTTTACTCTGGTTAATGTCTAATTCACAAAACCACATATAAAAAAATATTTTTATATTAATCTATACTCAGTCGTAGAAACACTCCTTTATTTTTCCTCCTCCCTGCTAAAGGAAGAACAAGAAGTCACAGATCTCTGCTCCCAGCTCTTTTGATCAGCCACTCCACTCCTAAAGGGGTTCACTGCCTTGAAAGGCCTGCAGTGAACTGTCTTCCATAAGGGAGTTCTTACACTGAGAGTCATTTACACTTTTGGAATGAAATACGCTGGTTTACAGTGAATGTCATTTACCCTTTTACTGTGTTGGAATGAAATATGCTGGTTTACAGTGAATGTCATAGATCCAAATATTTTGTCTTTTTTTTTTTTTTCCTAGAATGCTAAGAGCAGCAGCCTGAATTTTATTCATCTGCATAGATAACTATTTGGTTTTCCAGCTTTACAGTATGTTTAAAACAAATACAGGGCAGAGAATAAAAACAAGAAGTTACTATGCCACAATTCCAGATCTTCGGTGAAATGCACAAACAGCCATATTGCGCTAGTTTTTTCTGCAGCCTTGGTGCAAATGTTCAGAGTGTGTAAGTGAATTGTGCCCAATAGATACGAGAGCACCAGTGCTATCATGCGGAGTTAAAAACCTGATCCAGCATATATTAAATCACCTAATTTAACATCCATAAATTGAGCGAAATTGCTCGGCTATGTTAAGTTGTATATATATGTAAGTGTTTTAAGGGTCCCCTTCTAAGAGAAGACAAACCACACATTCATGTAACCCTTAGGGGAAAGAGAGGAAGTCAAATAAGTCTACTTAAGACCATCCACAGTGTGTTTTCCTGGCAACATTTCTTACCCCTGTCTCAATTACATTCTATAAACAATTTGTTGCTGCAAAAGCATCAGAATGCAAAGAGTATCGCACCTTTCAGGTTTTGCACCTAGCAGATGCAACATATGCATACATATTTTAACCAGACTGTGTTTATTGCATCCCTGCTTTCTAAAGAGTTTGCAGTTATAGAGGATTGTTACTGCTAATGCACATAGTTAGCAGTACAAGCTAACTATTCATTACAACTAATACAATATTATATTGTTGTCAGTAAAAGCCCAGAGTACATATGCAGTCCTCACTTTGTGGTGAGGCTACTAGTGGCTGTACTCAATGTCCTTGCCCATTCCTTCTCAATGGTCACCCACAACAGCTCCCACATAACATGAAGGGAGGCTGCAGATGCTACGCTTGTTTTTGCTGGAATTTCTTAGGCTGTGCCCAGCAGTGGCTTCACAGACTGAATCATAGTCAGCAGCCCAGAGTCTGCCTGCAGAACCAGGTCATTTTTGTTTTCAGTGTAAAGTTTGGTAACAAGGTGACAGCCAAAACCGATGGAGCCCCAACAAAACTGGCTGTTCACTGGGACTAAAAATATAAATAAATAACTGGGAAAAATGAAATTGAGGTAGGGATCTCAACTCTCTCAGTTAGATATGTACTGATACTCCTTACCAGTAGCCTTTGCTCTTCCTAAGCTGTAATGCTACCTAACTCATAACAATCTTTTAACAGAGCTGAGATCAGAAATCCTTAGATTTCTTTCATTTCAATAAGGTGTCATATTTTTATTACAAAAGCGCTGCAGCTCAGTTTATTTTTTCCTCAGAAAACTAGGTCAGATTGGCCCAGTACTGTTGGGAGAGAAAAGTAAAAGGCTATGCTGCTGCAGCAGATGCTGTTACCACTTGGGGGTTTTATGTTTGGTTTTGGAGGAAGGAGGTCTTTTTTTTTTTTAAAAAAAAAAAAAAAAAAAAAAAAGGTAATGAAAACCCTTTCCAATTTTAGCTTGCTTTAAAACGTATCTGCTGCTGTTGCTCATCTTCTTCTTATCGCTCATTTTATTTCTTAAAACATTCCTAAAGTAGGTCACCAGCTTTTAAAGAACCCAGCTAGACAAAGTTATAGTGAGTAGGGAATTGTCGTTATTCTTTCACAAGGATTTTAATTCATGTGGTGTCCCTGTTCTCACAGGACATGACACTCTCCATCCTCCCTTCTGTCCATGAACTAAAATGTGAGAGTGGGAGAAATCCAGTCTGCAGCTGATACATCTGCAAAGAAAAGACGTAGCTTATTTCTTATTAAGATCTCGAAGGCTGCAGTCAGCATCAATGTTGCCTACCGAAGCTCTGTTACCTCTTGTAAGCAACAAGGCTGCTTTGTTTTATAAGCATGTCACTCCCTGTGAAGCACAGGCATCATTGCCTACAGCTATTGCTTTCCCCAGGAAAGCTTTCTGTCCTGAAGACAAGCTTATTGTGTTTTCAGGTAAATGTGTTCCTGCCCAGTAGTGTTAATGCATTGCTAAGATGCTGCCATTTTCTTGTTGGACCTTTGGCTTTATTGCACTGTATACAGGAATTGGGTGGGGTATTTCGGTGTGCAGACCCACTTCTAGCAGAGTTCAGTAAGAAGTGCTGCTCTCATTTGCACGCTGCAGATGAATTCACTGGCAAAAGTCTTGGATCAACACTTCGATACAATTCTCCATTTGTAACTTTCATTTTCTTTTTATTCAAGCACTTTTAAAGTACTTTCAACAATTAGGGGATTCTAGGTGAGAGTGGAGGCAGGAAAGGGGACTGAAAAAAGCCAGGTTGAAAAGCTGGGGAGAATTTGTATTCACTGCCAGAGATCACCTGTGACCTCAGTTCTTATCCTGACCATTTATTTCAACCCCAAATTATTAATGTTCCTTTTTCTCTTTCAAAGACATTTATTACTTGCTGGGTTGTGGGTTGATAGAAGGAAAATACATTAATATTTCCATTCAAGTACAATATGTTATTCTCTACCTTTCCACCATTTTAATTGAAGAAACTATCACCCAGCACAAATGTCTTTTTGCCACAGAATTTCTTACCTCAAACTGAGATGACTCTAACTCAGATTCCCATCTTTTTTTTTCCTAGAATAAAATATACAGCTAGCTATAAAATTGTTTCTCCCAGTGAAATATTCAACTCTCTATCAAAAGCCAAAAAGTAAGCTTTTACTAAAAGATTTTCATTGGAGAATTTAAGGTTCATTTTAGACCAACGTCTTTTTCAGATTTCACTTTTGTGAATGTTACTTTTCTAAATCAAATTGATATTTTCCATTAATTTTTTTTTATTCACAAATATTTGCTACTAAAATACATCAAAATTAAAAAAGATAATAATAATAAAAAAACAACTGCTACAGCATTTTCAAATAAGCTTTCTGCAAAACTCTTTTTTTTTTTTTTTTCCCAAAAAAAATACCCTTATGCAATAACCTCTTAATTTATATTGGTTTTGGAAGATTATAAATGCTCAGGTTTCAGAGCATGAATTTAAACCTCTGAGAAGGATTAGGAAACTTTCCTCATGAGCAAGTTGTTGCCTAGGCACCTTGTGTAGGGTTTCTTGCATCTTCCTTAGGGTATTTTTGCCTGCTGAACTGAAAAAGATAAGTACCCCTGTAGTCATTTAGCATCACAAAATTATTTTTAGATCTGCTTCTCCTCGTAACTTTTAGTATGGACTATGTTTAATGTAGATGTCAGTCCTTTATTCCTTATTGTACCATACAGGGCAGAGGCTGAGCAGTGGAGCTCAGCCTACATTTCCTTCTGAGCCAAGCTGTCAAAATAGTCAAGGTGACTGAAGGCATCCAGACCTCCACATCTCTTCTGTAGCCTGGTCTGTACTAACATCAGCTGAAATATAAACTGGTGAAAAAAGGAAGTTTTTTTTCTTGCATCTGCCTGCAACAACCACAATAACAAAATCTTCCTTACTATGGTAAACCAGATACCACAGACAAGCCAGTAACTCCTTTTCATCAGAAAGGGCCAAGGTTTTGGGCCATACTCAGATCTAAATATCAGGCTGGTTGATAAAGGATATGTTGATCACATTTCACACTCAGTGACAATATGAAGTAATATCAGTCTCTTAATTTCACACATGGCTGGGACTTGAGAATGCTGGAAGTGATTTTTCCCTGCAGAAATGCTGGATCTACTGAAAAATGTTTTTTGTTTCTGTTTTTTTTTTGTTTGTTTGTTTGATTGTTTGTTTGTTTGTTTTATTATTATTATTTGTTTTGACAGAAATTGTTTAGAATCACTAGTTCCATTTGCTGTTTCCTCTGTAACCAAATTTGTGCAATTCCACTGACTGTATTTTAATTGAGAAAGATTTAGAGACTGTGTTTATCAGATCTGAAATATTAGGAAACATCAACATTAATGGTAATGAAGAACCTAATTGCTTCTATACTTTTTAAAATCCCATTTCTTGCTTATCCTTGGAAATATCTTTCAAAATCTGTGCTTCAAGGATACAGACAGCAAAGCACTAAACACGCATTCAGCTTTGAGCATGTAAATATTCCAGCTGAAAGCAATCACATTTCTCCTGTGTTTAGACTACATGTATGGGTGGCTTATACATGGAATCACAAGTCACCTACAGGACACCTTTATTTCTGTTATGAGAATGACCCAACTTCTTCCCAAATGCTTATAAGAGAACACAGGTTTTGTGGACTGTTTCATACAGCCTCTTTTATCATTCAGCAGTGATAAACCTTTCCATTTTCTGCCACAGAATAGTTGAGGTGGGAAGGGACATGTAGCTCATCCCCCTGCTCCAAGCAGGGTCCCCTTAAAGCTGTTTCACCAGGACCATGTTGGGTTTTGAACATTTCCAATGAAGGAGATTCCACAACTTCCCTGGAAAACTTCTTCCAGTGCTGTCACCATCACAGTGAAATAGTGTTTTCTGATGTTCAGAGGGAACCTCCTGTATTCCATTTATGCCCATTGCCTCTTGTCCTGGCACTGGGCACCGCTGAAAAGAGCCAGGCTCTGCCCTCCCTTTGGGTATTTGTAGACATTTATAGAACATCCCCTCAGCCTCCTCCTCTCCACGCTGAACAGTCCCAGCTCTCTCAGCCTTTTGTCATCAGGCTCCAGTGCCTCAGTCATCTTTGTGGCACTTCACTGGACTCTTTCCATGTCTCTCTTGCATTGGGGAGCCCAGAACTGGACGCAGTGCTCCAGGTGTGGCTTCAGCTCTGCTGAGCAGACATTAAGGATTCCCTCCCCTGACCTGCTGGCAGTGCTATTCTTAATGTCCTGCAGGCTGCTGCTGCTGTTGTTACCTGCAAAGGCACACTACTGGCTCATGTTCAACTTGTTGTTTACCAGGACTCCCAGGCCCTTTTCTGCAGAGCCGCTTCCCAGATGGTGACCCCCACCATGTGCTGGTGCCTGGGGTTGTTCCTCCCCAGGTGCAAGGCATTGTATTTCTCCTTGTTGAACTTTATGTCAGTCCTGGCAGCCCATTTCTCCAGCTTGCCAAGGTCCCTCTGGATGGCAGCATGACCATCTGGTGTAGCCACCACTCCTTCTGGTTTTATGTCACCTGCAAACTTGCTGCGGGTGCACTCTGTCCCATCATCCAGGTCATTAATGATGTTATTGGTCCCAGTGTCGGCTCCTGGAGTACACCACTAATTAAATTACTTTAAACTTGCTCCTTTAATGTTGTACCTAGGATTCACTAATGATTTTTCATCCACGTCTTAAATTCATGACTGCTTTGCTTTTTGAGCCTGGGCAGTTGAAGCTAATCTATTTTAAACTATCTAAATGTCTTTTAAGTATCTAACTCACCAGGTACTGTGGGTATACTTCTCTACATGGCCCTTTTGTGCCAGATACAATCCTCAAACCTGTTCTATGGCTAAATATATACAGTATGACTGAGAATACTGCCATGATTTTACATGAAAAGGCATACCAGTACCTGACTGAAACATTTCATGGCTTCTGTAAATCTCACAGTAACCATAAAGCGCTGAGATCCACAGTGCACACTGGAGAAAGTTCTGGCTGTACCAGACTGTGAAAACCTGTAAAAAAAAAAAAAAAAATGTGCGGGTGAGAATGATTCCAGAAAAATAAAAGCAGCAATCTAAGTCTTGGCATTAACCTCACTTTTTTTTCTTGAATGGTTGCTGTTGACGATATTGACAGTGCCCAGGAATCTGAGCAGATAGAAAGGATTTGTGTTCCTGGGTAACAGCCTGAGAGAGACTTGAATCAATACCGAGCACTCCACAGACAGTTTGTCTCAGCTTAAACACAGAGCAGCATTACAGAACAGCAATACTGATGAGCAGTTGAGCCTTCTGCATTCACAATAATGGTGCCAGTTCTGACTAGAATTGCTGGGATCCGGTGTAATGTTTGTTTTAAAAGATGAATTGCACTCTCAGACTTTCATATGCTGATTTGTTAAAAAAAAAAAAAAAAAAAAAGAAAAAAAGAAAAAAGCTTTCAGCTATTACATGTGATATGCTTATTTCTGACCTCTGTACACTGGGTTTACTGTAATGGGTTTACTGTGATTTCCCTGTACAGTGGGTTTACTGTGATGGTAATTCTTGATCTTTGATAGCAAGGCTCGCAATAGGGGAAGAATATGCTTCAGGAGAGAAACATACAAAGACATAAATTCACTTTTGCCAACTAAATCCCTCAGGCTGACCTTGGTAGCACATACAAGTGGTGTTGGACAAGCTGGGTGCTGCTGGTGAAAGTTCTGTGGAGGAATTTAAGGAAATACCCAGCTTGCTGTAGCAACACTGGAGCAAGGCCATTCCAACACACTGTAGCTAGAAAGGAGACTTTGAGAGACACAGGCTAGTCATGGCTCTGCTGCAACAGAATTTTTATATGTCTGCAAGACAGCACACCTTTAGTCCAGGCGTTTTCACTGCTCTGGTGTGCTTGCTTGAAGTTTGAGTAAGTAAGTAGTAAATTATGTTGCACTACTGGGATGAAGGAAGAATTTAGATGACTAACACCAATGTTTGAATTTGCATGGCGTAAACAAAGCAGACAGCAATACCAATTAAGGAGAAAATTGCACAGTACTTGGGGTGATCAATCCCCCAGTTAAGCCAGAGCTCTTGCCCTTTTTGCTCATGGTCACAGAATGTGCGAACATGGTACAATGCAGTATGGTGCCACTATTAGATCAAGCTCTAAATGAGCTGCTTTGCCAAGACAGTCCACCACATCACTGTCACTGGTGGACCTTGAAGCACTGTAGTCATGTCAATACAGCACAGCCCTGCTTAGCATGGCCATCCTGGCTACTGAAAACAGGACTTTGTCAGTGAGAGCTTTGCACCTGCTCAAATGCCTTCAGGATTGGACTCTGAACCAGTGTGCTGCACCACTGAGCTAAAACGGCTAGTTCAAAGTTAACATCTGTCTGTACTTTCCTGTAAGTACACGGTTTGACTTGATTTGTGCTTTATGTCACTGGTTCCTATTGCTTCTCTAGTCATTTTTAGAAGAGCAAATATTCTGGTATCTTTGAACACTCAAATATAACTTCAGGGTATCACTAGGAAAACTGCAGTTACTCTAAGGGAGGGAGGAGAGAAAGCAAGGATGTTGTAAATGTTTTGAAAATAAGACATCCATTTAATTGTCCTTGGTTTTTGTGATTTTTTTTGTGTGTGTGTGGTTTTTGGTTTTTTTTTTGGTTGGTTTGGTTTTGTTCTTTTTTCCTTTTGAGGGGTAGGGGGTTAAAAAAGCACAATAAAGTAGCAAATTTCTAGGGGGTAGCAATCACGCAGAGAAATCAAAAACTGTAATCTCTGAAATGTTTCTTGGAGAACATTGCTGAAAACTTCCATTTATAAAATAATGGCATTCTTAGGTACTTTTCATCATAATGATGTTGGCTTTATAATGCAGTTGTAACTTTGAGTCACTAAGGTATTTTGTAAAAGTATGCGATGAATTGTCCAGCAGCTTACACACACACACAGACACACACACACAAGGGAAAATTAAATCAGCAAGTGCATGTGAATAAGCAAAATTATGTTCCAAGATGAAAATATGTACTTAACTGAAAGTAAAAGTGTGTCTGGAATAGCTTGCAGGGGTGTCACCCTTGTAATAATTCGATTTGTTTTACTTACCCTTCATTGTTGCAATAATTTATTTTGCTATCATTTTTCTTTATTCATGACAGTTTTAGAGCCTAACAGAGAGCCCTGTTCCATTTCTGGTATGCTCTTAATGAAAAAGATGATGTAGTTTAATGGCAGCCTTATTTAGATCAAAAAATAATCCATTAAAATCACCTCAAAGCAGAAGATACATCTTTACATGCATGCATATAAGTAAATACATATGTATATTCATTCCCTTCTAAGTAGGATTAATGTTTGTGCTTTTTATGCTTACATAATCTAAGGTGTATTATCACATCTACAGAGAATATTAAAATAAATTAAGAGATATGTTAACATTATGGATGTGCTTCTTAGGTCCGGTGAGAAAACTAGCACTCCTTTCCTGATGGTTCCACATTTATGGAACCATTTATTTAGGTTTGGGTGGACTTGGCAACCATTTTATTATGGCTCTCTGTGCTAGAAGACTTCCAGTGCTCTACATCTTATAAGAAACCATTCGACTCTACAGAAAGTCCCTCTCCTAATTTGTCGTAGCTAAATTCTAGCTTAATCTGTTAGAACACTAGGCAGACTAGTCAACTCTGTTGTTTTATTTTCAGCTGCTTTATAATTTATACCATGAGGCTGCTGCATTCTCAGATCTGACCCCAGGGACATCAGCTGCAATATCCTCACATCCTTGGCAACATCTCTGTGCAGCCCTAGGAGTATCCTAACAGTACAAATGGCGTCGCATGACTGTGCCTACTATCTACACAAAAATCTGCTGTACTTTAGCTTTGCTCCAATCTAGATAACAAAATCATCTTTTCCCAAGGAATGAAGAAATGGCAGTCTCTCCCTGTGCTTAGGATGCAAGTGAGCAGCTGGAATGCTGGAGTCAGCATTTCATTCCATGAGAGTGAATAGCACCAGACCTCCAGAGATTTCTGAACCGACCTTCAAAACACGGAGTCTAGCTTCCAGCAAACTTAAAGTAAACACATTTCTCTAGAGATCAGGATCAAAGCACAGGAAAAACATTCTACTTAACTACATGGTGCTTGTAACATGATTTACTTACTGGAGCAAGGGTAAATGGGCTGGGGGAGCCGAGATTCACTTTTTTATTGTATTGTCTAAGGGTAAAAGCAGTTCACAAAGATTACCCAGACCTTTGCCAAAGGATTTACAAAAAAAAAAAATAAAATAATAATAATAATTCTTTTTCATACCATCTATGCTTCATACCCAAACATGGTCTTATTTAATCATGGTCAAACTCTGAAGACTTTCTGAAGAAAACTTTCAAAGACTTGAGGGCTTTACTTGAGGAGCAGCCTAAGGGTACCCTCTGCCTTTGAATCTGGTCTTGGGGATACTCTTTTTATGTTCTTCAGCAACCACTGTCATCTATAAAACAAGAGTAATAGGACTTTGTTAGCATACCCATATAGGTTTTAAGGAGGACTTTACAGATTTGGAAGTTGTTAGCTATTAGAATAGTGCATCTTGTGCAAACGCATAACCTGGGCTTCCTGAAATAGATTGGCCTGGGGTGGTGGGGAAGAAAATCAAGAGAGCCACATTTTGAACAAAATAGTTCAGTATAGAGAGGTTTCAATAACGTTAAAACCTATTGCCATTCATTACGAAAAACAACAACAGCACCAAAAGAGATGTATCTGCAGATATCTGAAGCTATTTTTTGATGAGCTTTGTGCAACACAACCCACTATAACTGATAGATAAGTTCATCATATTTGTCCTGTTAGGATTTTATCATCACCACTTGTAGGCTGAGGTGAAACTGTTACGAAGCTGAGGAACTGATTCAGCAGAGAGGAAATCAGGAAGGTAGTCTGGTCAGGGTTATCCTCAGAGGCATTTCATAACTAACTAGTTCATAACTCTGACATAATTCCATCAGTGTGCTCTTGCAGCCCAGAAAGTCAAACGAATCCTGGGCTGCATCAAAAGCAGCATGGCCAGCAGGACAAGGGAGGTGATTTGTGGCCAGCAGGACAAGGGAGGTGATTCTCCCCCTCTGCTGTGCCCTCATAAGACCCCACCTGGAGAACTAGGTTCAGCTCTGGGGCCCCCAGCACAAGAAGGACATGGATGTATTAGAACGAGTCCAGAGAAGGGCCATGAGGATGATCAAGGGGCTGGAACACCTCTCCTATGAAGACAGGATGAGGGAGTTGAGGCTGTTCAGCCTGGAGAAGAGAAGGCTCTGGGGAGACCTCGTTGCGGCATTCCGGTAACTACAGAGGGTCTACAGGAAAGCTGGGGAGGGAGTGCAGTGATACGACAAAGGATAATGCTTTAAACTAAAAGAGGAGAGATTTAGATCAGATATGATAAACAAATTCATTACTACGAGAGTGGTGAGGCACTGACAAAGGTTGCCCAGAGAAGCTGTGGATGCTCCATCCCTGGAGGTGTTCAGGCTGGATGGGGCTCTGAGCAACCTGGTCTGGTGAGAGATGACCCTGCCCATGGCAAGGGGGGTTAGAGTTAAATGATCTTTAAGGTCCCTTCCAACCCAAACCATTCCATGATTCTAACTCCCCCAAAATAAATAAATAAATAAATAAATAAAATTCCTCTGAAACACAGTTTCAAGCCTGTCCTATGACCTTCAACGCGGAGCCCAGCTAACCACAAGCATTCCTTCTTGACTGTCTCTATAACCACCAATTTAGAAGAATTTCCCAATATAGAAGAAAATGAGCAAAATTTAACTTTGGTTTTAGTGAAAACTGTGTATGGATCATGCACTGAATTACTGCACTGTGCCTGGTTTTTATATGTGTTGCATGATGGATGTCATTTTCACTCATACTTTGGTTATTCTTTGCACACTCAAAGCTCTCTTTGATCTTAAGGAAATACTATTATCCCAAGGTTATCACGTAAAATACATCTTTAATATTTTTAAGAAAGCATATTTCCCACTGATCTGAGTTACAGATTATTTGATTTCCTTACTACACTCTGTCTTGGCTAGCACTAAGATTTAGGGCAGTCAGAAAAAACAGTAAATCAATTCAACTCCAAAGATTTTCAATTTACAGGAACTAGTTTTCCATAGCTTGTGCCAAATAAACAAGTCATTACTTTTGGTCTGAGATAAGCATTATAGCCTCTCTCCCTGCCACTTTTTCCACAGGCTTACTACAGCCCCTCTAGGAATAGATTAATAAATTCCTGGTTATATGCATTAGTGCCAGTGGAGACCTCCAGTAACTGTTCCTTCTCATAGTTGAAGCTATCAGTTTGGATTACATCTCACAAACCAGAAACCCAGAAAAAGTTAATTGCCTTTTTAAAGCTGAACCATGTGTATAAGATAGCTAGTGAATATATACAAACAAGTATGAGTGACTTCTCCTAAGTGGATTATATGTAAGCTCTGTGGTGGTAAGTGATCCCTCAAATCCTGTTTCTAATATGTTTCTCTTCCTTGCTATCAGGCCTTGCATCTGGTTAAGATAAACTAACTTGCACCATTAGTCAGCGTAAAAAGATTTCAGCTGCCCAAATTCACTGATATGTAAGTATTTTAGGAGACCTTCCCCAGTTGTTTTCAATCTAAAATTTATGACTGCTGGCACTGTATGCAGTGACAATCACTGATGAGTTTAATGAAGAGTGCAATCCAATGAATCCAGCAGATGTTTCTGGGTTTGCTTCACTGGGAACTTTCTGGATTCTTCGTCCTTCATTCCCAGGAATCAAGACCCAATTTTAGCAAAGTGCTGATGATCCAACCAGTAACAAGATGACTGAAAAAAGTCTGCATCTCCACAATCCTTAAAACATTCATCAGTAACTGAACTATAAGCAGCTAAAGTTTGGATACTTATCCAAGCCTCTTTAGCCTGAAAAACTGAAGGATGGGAAATTCATACAATTGGATCTCAATAGATTTGTGGTATTTCCTGCACTTGGCTGGCACAGAAATATCATCTATCTCACAGTGTCTTGGCTCTGCCAACAGGGAATCTGGCAATACAGAAATGTATAAGTAAAAACAATCTTTTCCAATAACAACAAGACAAACTTGCTTTGAGTTATGATTTTGCTTGGATTTTATTTTGTTTATTTCTTTTTATATTTTGATTTTTTGCTACCCAGGGGTATTTTTATTACCCTACACTGCCATCAAGTATTAGCAGCACAGTTGGGATTATGCAAAAATAGTCATAAAGCTTGGAGACCTTTGTCTTCCTTCTGTTTTGTTGGTTGGTTGGTTTGGGTAGGGAGGAACACGTTGAAAATACAGGAATGAGCAGAAAGACAGGAATGAGAAGGGAGAGCCAGGAGAACACCAGAAAGTGCTTGACATTTCTTTACAGCCTTTTAACTCCACAGTTTGATTAATTTTTGAATTCTCATTTCTCTCTCAACTCCTTGATTTCTGAATAAAACATGCCACACCATCCAGCATCCATAATGCTCGTGACATCAGTAGTTGTAGATACAGAACACAAAGGAACCTTCGTTTTCAGGTACCTGACTTATCATTGTAAATGCCAGTCAACTAAGCTGAAGTAACTTTCTTGCTCCCCATTATTTAGGTAACAAACTATATAGTATTTGTCATTAAAGACTGTCATTTTATTACAGAACAGCCCAGAATTAGAAATCCAGAGCACTGCAAAGGACTAAAACACACCTATACTGACTTTCACAGGTAATGCAGCAGTATGTATTATTTGGGCAAGCAAACTGCCATTCATTCAATTACATGATTTTTCCATCTTTCCAGATCACCCGGAAAACCCCACCAGAATGACCAGCAATCAGACAGACTGTCATTACTGCCTGCAGTCTCTTCGTGGAAGGAAGTATGCATTAAGGGAAGAAAATGCTTATTGTGTCACATGTTATGACAACCTGTTTGCCAACCCCTGTGAAGAGTGCAAGAAACCTATTGAGTGTGATTCTAAGGTAAGGATTTAACTTCCTTGGTCTTTTCTTAGATTACACACAAATCCCATTTTTTAAATGATGGATTCTATATCAGTCCCTCTACATACTCCTGTGCTAGTGAAGAAACCTAAGCATAGTGATTGTACATATGTATACAGCAGAGCTATTTTCCCAGAATAGAAAAGCTTCAGGGCTTTTTCTAAATGATGAAATCTGTGCATACATACACTTCAAGCATGAGTTAAAGCTGTGGTGTCCGCATGGACCACATCTGGATTCTATCCATCTCTGCTCACTCACAAACAGAAGATGTTCACCACAGTGCTTGAGGAATAGCAGGGTGCCAAAGGAGTTCAGTGGGTCAGGTTGAGAGAAGCTTTAGAATATCTGAGACATGCATTGGAAAAATTGACTTCAACTATTGTATAAAATACTTTGACTGCAGGTGTGTTGACCTACAGATGTCAAGCTGAAAAGAAGCAATATTTATAATATGTATTTTGTGCCTTCTGAATTTTGGAAATGCTGTGTTTTCATTTTAACTTCCACTTTGCTTGTCTCTCAGAGAAAACATTAGAGGCAGTGTTTCTGGACTTGACTTTCCTTCCACCTCTCCCCTTTCTGAGAATAATTAATATTATGAATTCCTCTGTGGCCTTTCACAGGGTTTCCAGTACTCTTGAATTCAATTTACTGCAAGACATCTTTTTTTTTTTTTTTATATATAATTTTAACTTTTAAGGAAACCTGTCAAAACACCCTGGTTTGCTGAGGTCAGTATGTACTGCTCACATTCTCCCCATGCTCATTTTGTCTATGTTCTTTTGAAATAAAAGAATCATAGAATCATCTAGATTGTAAAAAGCCTTCAAGATCATCAAGTCCAACCATCAACCTGGTCTACTGAGTCTCATCACTAAACCTTTTCCCTTTGTGTCACAAAGAATGCTGGGCCATAAAGTTAATAAAATAAGCCTCTTGGGAGGTCTCCCTGGTCAACATATTTCATGGTTTTCAAAGTACATTATCTGAGTATAGCTCAGTTCCATAAAGGAATCAAAGGAAAACATTAATTTGGATGATGATTGTTTTCAAACACTCACCAGTGTTTTTCAACTGCAAACTTCTATGTGCAGCTCCAGTCAGGGTCACCAGGAAAACTTACACTCTGCCCTCAATAACTCTACTACTACAATTTAAAATTAAATGGCAGGGCTACTGATATCAAAGATCATTAACTAAATAAAATAAAACAAAATAAAACAAAATAAAATAAAATAAAATAAAATAAAATAAAATAAAATAAAATAAAATAAAATAAAATAAAATAAAATAAAATAAAATAAAATAAAATAAAATAAATCATGTCTTTTGACTGACTAGGAGGAAAAATTGAGAGAAAAAAAAAAGCAGAGATAACATGAAAGGAGAGCCACAGTATGAGAAGTGGTCCACAGAGGCCTACAGCTGGTTTTACCAATTCTGCCAAGGTGCTACATGTAGAACTTAGATCTCTTCCTCTCCGTCTTACCAGTTCTTTGCCTCAGGCTGCTCTGGGGTGATAGCCCATTTTCTAAATGGTTCAGGGTTCTAGCTAAAGCAAATGAAAGTGGTAAACACTCAGCACCTCCTAAAAATGACGCCTGGTATGTATTTCATTTCTCATTTTAGCATTTTAAGGGGTGGGGAACTGACAAACTAGAAAAATGAGATTGGCTTTTTGCCCTTTTGAGCTTTTTACTTATAAAGGAGACCTGGAAGGGTCTGGTTTATTTTTTACGGATTTTTTTTTTTTTTTTGGTGATGCATTTTTCCCTTGTTTTTTTAACCTTGGAAAAATAAAATCTGGTGTTTGCTCTTTTTGTGAATTCTTAGTGGAAATCTCATACATATACTATTAGCTTTTTCATCTTCTAAGCCTGCTGAGTCTTAAACAAACATCTTTCTGCCAGCTTTTTAGGAGGACTTATATTAGGTGTAAACAAAAGCAAAGATTTTTTAATACTCTTCCTAAGAATCATTTTTTTCTCAATTAATGAGATTTTAATTGCTTGCTCTCTGCAATAATATGATCTTTCTTTAGTGTTATGTAGAGTCAGCTGGAAGAAAAAGCAGTAACATTAAAAAATGCATGAAGTTCTGTTTAAAAGTCTACAGAGAATGCATTTCTTGTCAGGTGGCCTGTGCACATTAAAAATGTTAATTACTTGCTTTCCCTTGAAGGCCAACTGTAAAAATATATGATTGGTCTTCCAATATAAACATCGCTCTGATGTTGCACAGGGAAGAACAATTGCTTCAATTGCCTGTGCCAAAGCAGATCCTAACATCCTGTACGAGAGAGTTACAATATACCCTAACACAGAGACTATGAGGGCTGACACACCTTCTCCTGGATGCAACTGTATTCTCTTTGAATTGTTATCGAAATGTTCTGCATTTTTCACTTTATTTCTGGGAGGAGCTGAGGAAAAAAGAACACTGTAAAGAAACGTCTTCATTAACATGGACATACTTTCTCCAAGGATCTGGCCTACAAAGGCCGCCACTGGCATGAGAGATGCTTCAACTGTGCCAAATGCAGTCGCTCTCTGGTGGAGAAACCATTTGCTGCAAAGGATGAGCTCTTGCTGTGTACTGAATGCTACTCTAATGAGTATTCATCTAAGTGTTTCCACTGTCAGAAGACCATTATGCCTGGTAAGACAACAAGGACTTTTCACTGAAAAATGGAACTGCATTTTTAATTAAAATCACATCCTTTAATAACCCACCTATAAAATCCTTGACATTCAAAACAGCTTGCGGGTGACTGCATCTCCCTCTTGTAGTACCCTGCCAGCATTAAAGAGGCAAGACAGACACCTCTGGTCTAGCACTAGCAGGGCTTATGAATCCTTATAAAGAATATTAGAGTTCAAAATAGAAAAAGATGTGTTCATGCTGAGTCCTTGATTCTGCCTGCAGTTCTTAGGAAGTGTATCCCACTGTGAGTGTAGGTAGACAAACAGAGATCGTTAGCAGGAGTGCAGGGCTAGACAAGACATCTGCATTTTGTCTGTCGCCTTGGCAAGACCTTGAGTATCAGACCTGGCTCACAGTCTTTATAAACCATTTCTTTCCCTCAGAAATATCTTTTGCTTTAATTGTCAAAACATGGTGTTTTATGTTCAAATCATTATCAACATTTTTACTAAAAAACACATACAGATGTGTTTACAATAGTTTTATTTCCTAATGTGAGCAACTTTGAAAATTTTGCACTTTCCTCTGAACCACTTCTCAGTTTTTGGTAGTTGTTTGTCTAGGTCTTTCATTGCTTCCACACCAGTAAAGCTAATGCGACAGAGACACTGCTTAAATCTGCCTCTTCAGACGCTGCCTCTAAGAGAAGCAAGAGCAGTTTGTGTGCCAAAATGAAGTAGTCTGCCAAGGAGAGTGGGTCGCAAACTTCTGGAAACCCGCAATGTTTACATCCTCTTACAGATCACGCATATAGGTCCAAATACCAGCAGCAAGCTATGTGCCTTGGTCTCATAACTACCAGATTGGGAACCTCTGGCCAAGAACATCAGTAAACTTACCAGCAACACAGGAAGTTTATTATTCAGATTCATGCCAAACAATAAGATCCAGGCTGTGAAGAATTATCATCTTAATATAGATATTAGGTTACCCATGTCTTGGTTTAACCTGTAGAGTTAATAAAACTATATACTTGTACTATTGTATTTATTTTCTTTTTCATTGCAGGTTAAAGTTGTATTTGTGGCAATATACTCTTCCCCCTCCCCCTCCTCTGAAGAAAAAAGGGGAGAAAATATGATGAAAAGGGCTCAAGGTTTGAGATAAGGACAGGGACATCACTCAACAATTATCGTTGTGGGCAGAACAGACTCAGCACAGGGAGATTAATGAAACCTACTGCCTATCACTAGCAGACTAGAGCAGCGAGAAACTCAAAATAAACACCTTCCCCCCACCCCAACCCACCCTCTTCTACTATCCAACTTGTTGATTTTGTCCTAGAGTCTAGGAGACTAAATCCTCACAGCAAATGTTGAGGGTAGGAATAACAGTGCAAAGAACTGAAGTGATGCTAACCAGTTCCTGCCTTGTTAATCGTTGACTTCTTCTTCAGCTTGCTAGCTGTATATTGAAAAGACCCTGTAGGCAAAGATAGCAAATTTAGCCTTCTGATCACCAGGAGGAAGCTGCAAACCCTTTATGTTTAAGTGCAACTAATAGTTTCTCTTTCCTCTAAACCCACAGTCCAGAAAGCAAGTATTCCATGATTAATCAGTTACATCATCAATTCTCTCCTTCCTTGAGAAAGGATGGTAAAGTGCCTGGCACCTCTCTTTGCAGTCTGATGCTACTGGCAGAGGTGGAAGCTATGGTGGAGAGTCACTGAATGAGTCATTTTCGGACATGTGTGCATATTTTAGGCTTCCACATCTACATTAAGGTGTACAGTGCACCTGTACACAACTTAAAAGCTCTGAAACTGGTGTAGCAGACATTTAACTAAGTGACTTCCTTTTGGAATTGCATTTGTCCTTGCAGTGAGAAAAACTTTGAGCAGCTGAATTGTATCACAGAACAGAAACTCTAAGAGTCATATAAGTAAAGACTAAAAAAAAAAAAAAAAAGTCACAGTTTCGTATGTCTTTTGCCATGTGACTGTATGGTATTGAATGTGTTTTAGAGATTAAATATGCTCTTGTAAAACCTATGGCGTTAAGGATAAGTGTTTTTTGAGGTAGGCGATACTAAGATAAAAATACTAAAAATAGGAGTCTTCCTGACACTTAAAACTCTTGTTACAAGGCTGTATTTGGGACCATTGTTTGTAATGATTTTTGCAGGTTCTCGTAAAATGGAATTTAAGGGAAGTTCCTGGCATGAATCCTGTTTTGTTTGTCAGTATTGCCGGCAACCACTGGGAACAAAACCATTGATCACCAAAGACAATGAGAATTACTGTGTGCCCTGTTTTGAGAAGCAATTTGCTCACCATTGCTACTCTTGCAAAAAGGTAATTACAATGGAGAAATTTCACTGTGCTGGCATGTTATTTTTGGTCAAGTCAAGACCAGATTGTCCAACAGCAAAAACTATGCTAACAGTTTTTTCTGCAATCTTTAAAGTTCAGGCTTAAAATAACCTATGTAAATTCTTACTTCCGTTCTCATCTAGAAGTCTGAAATTTAAGTCATAATGGGCAAAAGAGATTATCAGTAGAGAACATGAATTCTTAGATGAGTTCTTTTCCGTAAAAAAGCCAAAGCTTAAAAAAATAAAAATAAAAATAAATAAAAAATTTACACATTAGAGCTTATGAGGACAAGTCACATAGCTGGATGAAAGTTCAGACTATATGCTTAACAAGCTTTAATAAAGTAAGAATATATTTCTTTTATCCCTGTTTCCTTACAGTTTTTGTCAACAAATAATGCTTTTAGTACTTTAAAGTGCTTTTCTAAAAGCAGATAAGGAACAGAGGAAAACAATCTTGAGATCAACAGAACTCTTATTGCCTGTAACTACAGCTATTTATAATTGCTGTTAGCTGCTTTTCAGGAGCACCTGGAGCTTGCTTTGTTTCTCCAACAGGTATTCATATCACCTGTTTTAAAGTATTTAATGTGGATGCTTAAATTAGAAGCTTTTAGTCTTTTTTCATCAGTAGAGCTCTCAAGATATTCAGGAGAGCACCTGTGAGTATACAAAGAGCTTAAGCTCCCACATCTGACCCCCCAGTTATGTGGAAGTTAGGAAGTTTTAGTACTTCCCTTTCTGTTTCAGTCTTTTAACAATAGAATAGGAATGCCAGTTAACTTTCTGAATTTATGGAAATGTTGGGTGCAAATTATGGCAATAAATACACCAGAGATTATGGTATGTTTAGATAGCTCAGTAAAACAAGCCTGGGGAATAGTGGAGGTAAACAACAAAAAAGAGATGTGCGTTTGTAACAAAAAAATGGTGTGTCTCTGTTTAGTGACTTGTTCACAGTAATTCAGGATCTATGGGAAACAGTGCTATATTTTAAATAACTACTCCTGTGGAAGACATTAATTCTTTTCCTGACAGCAAAGTTATATCAAGACACTAGGTTTCCTAACACTGGAGAAATAGGATGTAACGAGGGTGTCACACCACCTAACTTTAAATTCATAACAAAGATGCCTGTGCTCCTTAGTGGGGCATTATTGCTCATGGAGGAAGATGCTGGATCACGCAAAATGTCTGGTGAATGGATAGGAAGAGCCAAGTCTTCCTTTTGGTATTGATATTAGACACTGAAAACTAACTGTGACAGCATTTGCCATTTTATTCTAGCTAATATTAATATAAGCCTAATTATATTTGTTGACAAAAACAAATACTTTTTTTTTTTTATTAGTTGTGATTTTTTTAACAAAGGTTGAAATTTTACAGAAAGTTTTTTAAAACCCTTCGTTCCTGATAACAACTGACCTTGCCTTGATAAATATGCCTCTCTTTACATTTGTCAGATGTTTTCACATGCAAAATCGGCCACCTTAGCTGACAAAGGTGTTCAAGGTCAATCATTGTTTTCTCTTGAAATGTATCAGGCAATAATCAGAATAAGTAATACTTAGTTGTGATAATACAAGTCAAGAGTAACACTGTTTCAATACATGAGGTTTCCACTGTGGTTACCAGAAAACCTGTTTTCAAATGAGCTTTTCTTTCTTCCTCCAAATACAAATAAATAAATTTTTCCCTCCCTCAGTTTCTCATGTTTTAAAATTCTCTGGGTGGTGAAAACAATTGAAGTACTGCATTATTCTGGTGTGATACTGCTGCCTAACAAATGTTTTAATCTGCTTTTTATGGTAGAATTTCACTTATTCTTTAGTATCTCTACCACTCCAGAGGCAAAAAAATATTTTTTTTCAATTCAAATGACTTATAACTTCTAAATTTATTTACTGGTTAGTTGTAAACTTCCACTTCTAACAAAACACTTTAATTTAAGCAAAACCTGTTTCCTGTTTTTTCTTCAACAGTTAAACTTTAGAAAATACCTCCAGATATTCCTATGCCTCTATATATAGCCATTTATTTGCATTAAATGATCACATGACAAATATAGTAATTCTGCTCCATATTTACTAGAGAAATTGAGGTTAACAGCATTTATATGAAATAATCAGGATTTGCTTCTTAAAAATTATAGGAATGCAAATAGACTACATGCATACTAAAACAATTTTACTAAATAAAACTACATCAGTTTCCATAAATAAGTGAGCTCAAAGAGACTGAATTGCTGAAGTCTTCAATTCTGTGCCAGAGAAAAAACATTTGAAATTTTGAGATTTTAATGGAAAGACAGATTAACTTTTATTGTAACCCAATACTAGAATACTAAGAGGATTGGGAACCATTTAAATTTCTTATTGCCTGACATCACCCAGTATAATTCTTTATTTTCATGAAGCTGTGTTTCCCAGGAAATTGTCATGGTGCCTTATTTTTATTTAATTAAGTTTCTCCAAGTCTTTCTTTTCCTGTTCTAACTATACTAATTCACTCACTTATTCACTCACTGATCTATTCATTTACTGTCATACGTGTCTTGGTGGTAGAAACACCATCTTAGAGCTCATTTTTATTTCTAGAGAAATTCCTTTAAACAGTCCCTCAAAACTTCTGTGAAACTTACTCTTTACTGCGCATATGGAAGCCTTAGAGCAACTGGAAATTTCCTTCTTCAGAAATAACCAGTGGAGAGCTGTGAGTGAGTTGCAGGGAATGGACATTTGATGACAGTGACAAACACTATTTTTCCTTTTTCTGACAGTGTAGATCTCCTTTCTGTCTCATTTCTGCCTCTTTACTGTCTTTTTCCTCCTACTTAAAATGCTGCTTCAATTTTGAGACAGCAAAATATCGATTCCAGTTGGAGATTAGCCCTTTTCGCATCGTCATTTCTATCAGCCACTGTCCATCACAGAATTGTTGCACTGAGAGTATGCCTGATGCTCAGCCTTTACCCAGATGGGTAATAGAAAAAATTCATGACAAGCCAACCTGTTCATTACTAGCCATAAGGTTATTCTGTGATAAGAAATCAAAAATAACAGAACACTGGTATATTCATATCAGTCAGGTTTTCAGATGAAGTCTTAGTTGAGTTTTCCAGATGAAAAATAGTCAACATAACCATACTGTCTCTCTCTTCACTTGTGCATGTTGGAAGAGAGAAAACAAGTGGAAGGACTTATGAAACACTTGATAATCCTTCATGATTCATGCCTTTGTTTTATTGCTATGTCCTTTTTTATCAATATGTTAGGTAATAACTTCTGGGGGAGTGACCTACCATGACCAGCCTTGGCATAAAGAATGCTTTGTCTGTGCTGGATGTAAAACTCAACTGTCTGGACAAAGGTTTATCTCCAAAGATGAGTACCCATACTGTGTAGACTGTTACAGCAGATTTTATGCTGAGAAGTGTGCTGCTTGCAAGAAACCTATTACAGGTGAGTCTTATCTTTTAGAAGGGACTAGACACTGAGGACTCATCAGTCTCATCTCAAAATCTTTACTGTAGAAAATGGCATTAAAAATAGTCCCATCATAATTAAAGACAGAGAGAGCTAGGTACTGGAGAGACCCCCTCTCTGTCAAATGCAACACGTCTCACTAGGACATACTGATCACACGTGTTCCCTGAATGCTGTGCTCTTTTATGTGCCAAACATTCTCTCATCACTTGACTTAGCACTTTATGCACTAAAAATGCATAGAATCCCAAGAATATATGAAAAGGCATTTTTGGCTCCTATTCAGCCAATACACACAAGTCCCTCATGGCTGTAATTGGTTTGCCTTTGTTTTTAAATACAAATGTGATAAAACTGGATGTGAGGTAACTGCCTGCTGGTAAGGCACACCTGTCAAGTTCGAGAGCTTGCCAAACATAACAAATCTCTATTGTATGCATCCTTGTGCACTTCCATGGTCTGGAAACTCCATGACCTGGAAATTTCCCAAAGACACTATCTTGAAGATACTTGGTGAAAATAATTAAATCTCACTCAGTATTGTATAGAAACTATATGTATCTATGCATTGCAAATAATTTTCATGAGAGTTTGTTGGGAAGATCTGCAAACCTTAATGGACATTCTGATAAACTTGTTCCATTCAGAGTTCATAATGGGATATGAAAACAATCAAGTGACTTATAGCTTTACTTAAAATATTTCCCAGTATCTCATTATTATTTTATCTCACTATCTTAAAGTGGTTGGTTATTTGTTGTTGTTATTTTTTGTTTGTTTGTTTGTTGTTGTTTTGTGTTTTCTGTTTTGTTTTGTTTTTCAATTCAGCTAAAAAAGGGCATTTCAGACTATGGATTTTTGTTCATTAATTTGTTTGCTGTATGAATAACAATGTGATCATACATCTGAAAACAATCTGTTGCGTTTCTGAACCATGTCCAGAAATACCGGATTCACATCTTCATTCTCATAATCTCTTTCAGCTCTTGGAGGTGCCAAGTTTATTTCATTTGAAGAGCGCCAGTGGCATGGGGAATGCTTTAACTGTGCAAAATGCTCTGTCTCACTGGTGGGCGAAGAATTCCTCACTAAGCAGGATGATGTCCTTTGTAACGAATGTGGCTCTGCTTCATAGTTCTGTGGAGAGCTATACAGATGCATTATTCTCACTCTTTAAACATGTTCTTTGTTACTTGTAATAAGAAAATCATCTAAACAGCACACTACTTATTTAGTCATTCACATAATTTTCAAACAGCAGTTTAATTCTATCATAGTTCTGAACTGCTTGTTAAAAATATAATAATAATAAATAGCCACATACTGGCTAAGAAAACTGCAGAAAATATTAGTATATATTTAAAATGTAACTACAGTATGTTTCCTTGTAACATACTGCACTCTGCTGTTAGAAGCTTAAAAATTTACATTTCATCTCCCATGAACCAAAAAGTATGAGAAGTCTATATGGCATACAAGTAATCACAGAATCACAGAATTTTCTAGGTTGGAAGAGACCTCAAGGTCATCGAGTCCAACCTCCAACCTAACGCTAACAGCCCTCCACTAAACCCTAAGCTCTACATCTAAACGTCTTTTGAAGACTTCCAGGAATGGTGACTCCACCACTTCCCTGGGCAGCCTGTTCCAGTGGAATATGCCTTAAAACTCTGTCTCCATTGTTTTCATTGGAGCTTCAAATGCATACTTAAAATATACTTTTTATTAGTAGGGACAAGAACCAACTCACAGTTGTCCCTTTAAAGTTGTACTTTGCAGTCTTGCTCCCCACAAAACCCATTTGCCAGCAATCAAGACACTTAAAGGCCTTGACATTTCCACATTGCTGTCTTTTATTCAGTCTGCTTTTTTTCTTGTAAATGCATGCTTGTCAGTAGCAGGCTATAAGCTCTTCAGAGCCAATACCTGATTCATTTTGTCATGCACCACATGCATTTGCCAATATTATGTCAAGAATTTGTAATGTTGCCATTGCAAGCTAGGCAGTCCTCACTTGCAGTACAAGGTATTCATTTCTAGGTAGCTGGCTTTGAGAAGGTTATACCTTGCTGAGCTTCATTGCTCAATTGTCTATTATTAAAGGTCATCTAGAACTGATTTACAAGCATTTTTTCTCTTCCTTGTTTCACACTCTATGTTACAACAGTCTGACTCATGTTACAGCATCTACCAGGCCATGGTGAATGGTACAGTGGTTCTGCACCACTCAGCGCTGTTTTATTTGTCATCTCACATCTCTTAAAACCATGCATTCTCCTTTAGACCCTGATGTTAATTGCTTACAGTTATTTGGCTGACTTGAGAGGGCTTTATTCATATTGAAGTCAGACACTACTTTAAGTATAAAAGGGAGAAAAAAAGAGCATGTGAGCATAAGTAAGGCAGAGCTGAACTGCAGTGGCGTAAAATCAATATGGATAATGACTGACCAACAAGTACATAGCAGTCTGTTTTCCAGTCAATAAAATATTGATCTTTTGCTCTATGTGTTGTTCTTTTTTTTTTTTTCTTTTTTTTTTTTTTTTCAGTTTCTTTTTTCACAACAACTTTTATTGGGGTTTGGAGTTCGATTGGTTTATGCCTTTTCATTTAATCCCAGCTGCTTCCTTTTCTATTTTCACATTGCACATGGCTGATACAGGTTCTTGGTAAAACTTGAATTCCCATAAATAGAAATTGCCTTAAGAAAAGGTACATATATATATATATATATGAATGTATACATACATATATACACACACATATACTGTGTGTGGACACGCATATAGACACACACACATATATAGTGGTGCAGTTAAGTATGATGCTCTAAAAATGTGTACTGAACTATTACAAATTATCCCATTAGTAAATGTTAACGGTCTTAGATTTTTAAATGAAAACAATGAATCATCAAATGCAGACATGTTTGTGGGGCATACCTTTTATTTTTGTTGTGTGAAATAACATTCAGCAAATTGCAAGAACGTAGCTCAGGCCCTTTATTCATTCTTGTCTGAGCAATGTTCTAGCTTAATTATGAAGTGACGCAGGAATTATCAGGCAAAATCCTAAGACACGGCAGAGTCACAGATCACACACATTGATCACGATAATCCCAATCTTCTAGCCTTAACATTTATGAAAATGAAATTCTGTTCTGACTCATCAACCAATTATATTTTTAGAAATACTAACTGAATTATTTATCTCTCCTGCAGTAAATACACTACAGTCAAATCTGAAACTGAGCCTTTTCACTTCAGAGTAATAAAAAGAAATAAATGTGATCACTATAAATAGTTGGAATAAAAGTTATATAACGTATTAGATTGATATTTCCTAGTTTCTGTCACCAGCTGCTGATGTCTAAACATAAATACAGTAATACTCTGCACAATTTGGGTCACCTGTGCTCATGATAGATGAAACCCAACTTGAATAGGAGCCTAGTAGGGCTACAAGAATAAACCACATATCTTTGTAGAGGACCACAGATCATGGAGGGTATAAGAAGGCTGCTGTAAGTTAAGAGGCTATATTTGGCTGAAGAACAAAGGAAAGCAAACCTCTCAGTATTGGAAACTGGAAATTAGAAGGCTGCTTCTAAGTAATGTTGAGGCTTGTAGGTGAGCTTGGAACCAAGGGGGGCAGAACTATGTGGTCAGTTTTAAGTGTTGTTTGATCATTGCATGAAACAGCAGATACAGCATGAGTGCCTGGGTTAGCAAAGCACTGGGCAAAATAGCCAGATGGTCAGCTTCAGTTCTTGTTGCTAACATTTGATTTACTGCTGGATAATCAGCGTACAGACTCCAATGCAATTCAATTTTGTTTAATAAACCTCAGAGGATGGAAGTTTGAGGGATTTATTTTTTGGTAGGTCAATTTGTTTTTGTTAATGTTGTGCTTTTCTTTAACATTGTAGTGTTTTATTTTCAGATATATCTATTTCTTCCCCAGCTGCCCAACTCTAAGGTAATCACCTTGCTTTTGTTATGGTTAAGCTAAATTGTCCCAAGGTACAGTGGTGTCTCTGATGTCCTGATCACATGCTGCTGTACTCACAATTGCCTCAGGGAAGCAGGAGGACTGTTATTTGAGACTAACTTCTTAAGACTGAAGTAGGTGCCCTATTACCACCCTCAGTGCTTGAGGCTGAGGTTCTTCAATCACTGCCTAATCCTAAGAGAACACCCAGAAAGAACATGCTTAAAATACACAGACAAGCCCTGCAGTATTATCACCAAGTGACCCTTATCTATGCATAATTCTGAATGTCACATTTTTCAGTCTGAGACAAGTTCATGCAGTGAGAGGAAGTTGTCAGTCTTTCCCCGGACTACTACTTTTAAAATCATGGCATGTTTTCAGCAGATGCTGTTGCAGGCAATGCACACGAGCTGTAACTTAACTCTGGAATGTGGGATCATTTCCCAGCATTTCCAGGCCAAGGCACATGCTCCAGACCCATGACTTACATGCAAGATGAAACCAGCTAGACATCCTCCATTCTCTTCTTCCCTTGTCCCCTGGTTTTCTGGAAAGATATGTGAACCTAGACCGGGGAAGAGCTACAGCATGGTCTGGCCACATCAGTGAAGTGGGTGCTACATCGCAGTGTAGTTTTTTTGCAGTATTTCAGCGTATGCATATTCAACTGGCTGTTGTAGTCTACCAGTGGATATTGTCCCCAGCCTTGTTGTTGATGGTAAGAGTGGCACAGTCTAGCCCCAGGTGCATTAGAGGGGGAGCAGCAAGGTTTTGTGAGATCTTCCGGGCTTGTTTCAAACAGTTCATGGGCCTCATCACAACAGAAAGAGATATCTGCTAAGACCTCATTGACTTCACCATCAGTTTCAGCACCTGGTCAAAGCTTTTGTGAAACATGCTTCATTTAACAGAATGGATCTAGAGCAGCATACTGTATTTTAGGAAGACAAGTAAAAGCAACAGTGACATTTATACAATGACAAATATCAATAGCTGAAAGAAAGTGATGTTAACTGACTGCCTGAGTGGAAGCTGGGAGATCATTTCTGTAAGCAAAAATGTTGGATGGAATTCAAGTCCATACCCTGAACAAACTTGTTTACAAATCAAGCAGGAATGCTGCAATAAAGCCTCTACATTCTTGTTAATAATATCTCATAGAGAAAATATTTGTATGCCTGCATGCTTCTTTACCCTCAAATTACCAAAATTTTAAAGGACTGAGTCACAGGAAACCAGGAAACCTGGCAACTTAAATCAAAGTACAAAACACCTAGTAAGGTTACAGACTACTATTTCTAAACAGAAGTTTCAGTTCATCATATCCAGATGTACAAGGTACAAGTATTTTGAGGTACAAGAGGGCAATAAGACCTTTGGAGGACAGACATGGCTGCAGTTATCATACTGCAGGGGTGTTATACAATTGGCAATAGGTGGCTGCAGTGGAAGGTCTAGGGATATTATTATCTGCTTTGGCCTGTATCAGTAAGCTTTTCTTGGCTTGTTAGAAAGAATGTGTGTCCAATAATATCCATTTCAATATTTCTGTAGGCTTGCCTTTCTGCTCCTCCAGATTTACTGACAAATGCAACTGGCCTCCATTTCCCCTGATATCCTTTACTCAATAGTGCAGGGGACATCTGCCAATGAAGTAACTGATTAAAGTGAGTTGTTATTTTCAAGAACTGTTAAAAAAAAATGTTAAGGAATTGCTGAAACATCCAGAGTACCTCCAGCACAGGGTCATTCCAGCCCCATGTATCAGTTTCCTTCCCACATCCTGCATTTTTAAACTGAGTTCTTACTGCGGCTCCCTGAAGATGAGACCAGATAGCAATATCCTTACAGCACAGCCACACAAATATCTCCAATGGTGAGCAAATACGCCACATAAGAAGCTGGATCTGTTCAATGCAAACTAACTCAGTGTCAGAAGGACAACCATTGTACAGAATTACATCCAAAATAATGAACCCTATCTCTGTCTTGGTTATAATGTATCTGGTTTTATAAGCTTGTGCCTCTGCTCTTTTACTGTCCTCTCCCATAAGATATTCAAGATGGTTGATGTTCATCTCATTCACTGCAGATTTTTTTCGCACTACCTAAACTTCAAAGTTCCTGCACGCAAGAGGCTGCATTATCACCACATTCCTGAAAAGCATGAGCCACAAATCCTTTTAATGCTTTGTCTGTGTGAGGCTTTGAGGACAAACAACAAACACTTGGTTCCTGCCTATAGACTGGGCACCGATACAGAGGTAACTAAAAAACAGAGCAGGTTTTGAGGGGTTCAAATATTTCACTCAAGCATCTCAGCTCCTCCTCAAGTCACTTATTCCCACTCACCCAACTGCTCACGTCCTGGTAGTCTTCAGGCGTATTCGCGCAATGTCCACACATGACCAGAAGAGCAGTTAACAGGGAAAGAATCTCAGTCTGGCACAAAGGCACAGTCACAAACCTTTCCTGGGAGAGTTACTAAATAGAGCACTGCCCCAGCAGGAGGTAACAAAATCCAAACAGCCTCAGACAGTTGCTTATATTTGAACCCCAGTGTTCAGCTTAGAGTAATTTTATATTAAAGGCTTGCCTCAGGTAGGCATATTAACAAGATCCTCATTTAGCCATCTCTATCTTCACCTTAGACTTGGGGTCAGATTTTGCTAGACTAATTAGCAAAAAATAAAAAAATAAAAAATCGTATTTCCCACCTGAGCACAGACTAAACAACAACAAAAAAAAAAGTGCAAAATCATGTAAATGTCTTTATCCATTTCTGATGAATTTCACTTTTTGTCATTCTTGTTTCTCAAAGGAAATATATATATATACATATATAAAAAAAAAAAAAAAAAAGACTGCTCATTTCTTGCAAACAAGCTCATTTTTATTGGAAGGGCTGCAATCAGAGTAGAAATTTATGGCTATGAAAGCAGATGTCTGTAAAAGGTTGTTAATAGCACCTACCCCAAGTAATAAGAAACTGGTAATAAATCTGTTAACTAAATGGTAGCCCAGCATGTTCTCTGTGAGTATGTGACAGAGGACCATCCTTAGGACACCAGTCTCCCAGTCTCCTGTCAAGGGCCTGTTCTCATGCCATCTTAGAGAACTGACAAGTTGGGTCATCTGAATATCACCTTCCAATGTTTTTAAACATTTGAATTTCTTTAACCTTTAACTCTTGAATGTCCTAGATTTCTCGTGATAGCCAACTTATGCCTTGTTAGCTTGGTTCTTTTTTTAATTTCTACAAAATCCTTACTGCAGTCCTAACTCTTAACTCACTGAAAGGTAAACCAATCCTGACTGATTTATTTTTTTTTTTTTTTCTGGAACATGTGTGGTACTGTTTAGTGAGACCTTCAGTTTAAAGCATATTTCTATTTGCCTATAAAACACTCTCAAAGTTAAATGCTTTTGGTTGAGCTCTTTACCAAGCTTTCTCAGGCCATCTCCTGTTCTCCTCTTTCCCTTTTTCATCTCTAGAAGATTTCAGTCAAAATTAAATTATTTCACAAAACAAAGCAAGTGAAATATATATATATATATATATATATATATATATATATATATATATAATGTTTGCAGTATACTAAAGAACCTTTTCATTGAGCAGGTCATGTGCTTTGCTTGATTTTGATTCAAGAACCTAATTGACAATAAAAAGTGAAACTTTATCTCATAGAGATGCCTCGTGTCATCCCTGCAAAGATCCACTGGTCCACTTAGATCTCCTCTGCATTAACGATTTCCACACACATTTCCTGGCAAGCAAATGCATGGTGCAGATTGGGGCTGCAGGATAATGACGGGTCTTGGCAATGTTACTTAAGTGCCCACAGAGATTTGCCTTAGGGTCCACTTCGGTAATGCTGGCTAATTCATACAGCCCCCGCTGTACCCATCTCACCATGGTGTGCAGGAGAGCATGCTGCCCACCTTGCAGAGCTGCTGCATGCCCCCAGTACCCAGGGGTTACGCCAGAGGCCTACCTTGCTTGTACAAAGCCCTGTGTAATAGTAGGTGCTTGGTGAAATACACTTGTAAGCTTTTTAGGTTGGGCAATGTTCCAGGCCATCAGCTGTAAAATGGAGGTAACTGTACCAACCTGACAAGGCCAGCCTCAGAGGAAAGGTCCCTGTCTTGGCCAGGCATTCAGCACAGAGCCATAAAGCAAGCAGGGCTGCGAGGCCCAGACATAGGCCAGGGCTCACTGCAAGGGCACAATCCACTCCAGGATCACAGGTGATGATGGGGAGTGGCTTCCCTGGAAAAACATCTCAGAGGCCATTTCACGTAAAGGCTTTGAGTCTGCCTGAATATGCAGGAGAGCTGCAGGGACAGTTCTAATTCTGGTATTTCCTCACTGGGATCAGAGACAAGCTCTGAAAAGCCTAAACAGAATTAGCCAGGATTAGTCGCTTTTATTCTCATTTCATATTTTTGGAAAACCGACAAAACCCGCAAGCCTTGTCTAAAGCAGGATTTAGCAGGATTTCTGTCTTCTGCCCATACCTTGGGCCCACGGGCCCCTCCTGCCAACCCCCACTAGATGGCACATGTTCCTGTCCTACAACCACTCTTAGGAAAAACTGACATTAACAGCCAACCTCCGTAAACCATCGCAGTCACAAGCATCCACAAAAGTTGCCCTCACGTCTGAGGCAGGGGTGATCTGCCTGGATGCAGGCTCATTGCACTTTTTTGAGCAACTGTAGTGTTATTTATTTTGCAGATTTATGCACTGCGGTCAGAGACGAGCATGGGAGGTGCATGACACCCAACTGCCTTCCTCCCCTTAACTGACCCCCACTGATTTCCGCAGAGCTGTTTCAGGAACACGGAGTTTTTTCCATCAGAAAGCAAGCCACGGGACTGTTTACTGCAGAGAAAAGATTCAGGCAGAACATAAGGTTGTGATACTGTTTTTTTATGTGCTTCTAATTGTTTTTCATTACTGAAATTAAAGTCACCCTGTGTGACGAAAAGCAATGGTCAAGGGCAGAAATTCAGCTGCAACTGCAGCCTGACAGTTAAACAACAGTAACTTAAAACTGCCACAACTATTAAAGAGGAATTAAGGCTTAACATGATTCCTGCCTTACTTCCCCTTTGCCCAGAGGCTCAAGTAGTCAGCTGCATTCCTGGTACAAAAACAGTCGCCATTTCCTCATGGGAGGGAAGCAAAGTCACATCCCTATTCCACCCCTCACACTTACTGACTTCCAGTGGGAGCCCTCAGAAAGCAGGGGTTTGAGTCTATAGCAAACAGAAGACTCACAGAAAGGGAAGGGAACCAGGAGTCCACTTTCTTACTGCCTAAAGCAAGAATATACCAGCTAGCAGAATAACACAAGCTTTCCTTTCAAATGTGATATCCAACAGACACTTAGTGCAGAGGTAAAGACTGCTAAATAGCCTGTCTTCTGCAATGGATGTGATGAAAAACCATACCACTGACACTGTCTCCAGCCACCCTGGAGCAGTTGTGCAGGAGTTGCACAACTCAAATAGTTAAGGGCCTCACTGTCCCGAGGAATTATGATAGGCTTCCTTTTGGGAGGCACAGAGAGGCTGCACAAACAAAAACCAGGATTCACAGAAGCCATTGGTCTGAGAGGAGGAGTGTCTAAATTATCCAGAAGAAAATATTGTTTGAAAGGTTATAGGCTAAATCATAGCACTCACTTCCAGCTACTTAGAGGACAGGAAAGCTACAAACGTTTTCTGCTTAGATTCAAAGCTGTTAAAGCTCTACCAAGGTACTGAAGCACTCTACCAAGTATTTCAAGCACACACAGTCCTGAGAGAAGGAAGTTTGTGCATTACCACCCTTCTAGACATGAGAGCAGCAGTGAGCACACTCACCAGGAATGTCAAAAACCTAGCATCTGCTCTATCCAGTTTTGGTTATTTGGTAATTTGTACATCCTGCATGCAAGAAAAGCAGCATGTTTCTTGCCAAAGATATTTTGATATGACATGATGTAATTAAATATTCATTGGCTCAAGCACGTGAGAAGAGCTCTAACATCCATAGTCACGTTATTCAGCTGGGGAATCCTGAATGTCCATTTGCAGCTGCAGCAAATAAATGCAGTCACCCTTTAACTATATCAGCTCTATCTAAGAATCAGATGTGGGTTTGTCAGGATGCAGAGTTTCCAGAGGAGAGGTTGCTTCTGCAGGTGTTCACAGGGCAGGGACATTGTTAACCTCTGTCTGCTTGAGACTGCACTACAAGGGCATCCTGTACCATTACAGCCACTTTCAGCATGGTGGTACACAGTCAGGGTTATTAATCAGCATGCCGTATTCTGAGCAATTTACTTTGTTTTCTTGGAAGAATAAACATGGGAAGCAAGATACTTAGCTCATTCATTGATTTTACCAATAATACTGTGATTTCAGAGACCAGCCCTGACAAAAACTGTCCCTCTCCTGAGGAGCAATAGAGAAATGGGTTTGTAGAAATGCTGCTGGACACCCAGAGACTGGGACAACAGCAAGACAAGGGGCAGTGAGCCCTCTGATGGGAGTTTAAGTACTTCTGGTCAAACAACTTGAGAGCTACATTTAGGCCACATTCCCATGGGCACTCCGGAGGAGGTGAATAATAGATGCTATCAAGTAACTGGGAAACCTTTCAAACCCATCCGCTTTCTACTGTTTCTTCTATGTGGCCAGATGGGAATTTTAAAATTACATAGAACAGAAACTGTCAAAAATAACTCTCAATTGGTGTATTCCAGGAGGAACTGCTAGGATAAGAAGGATTACTTTACTCTACTGTAAGATTGGATACAATAGAGATAGACTGCCCTTAACAATATCTCTGGTGGGTACTAATGTGGATATAACTAGTAACAGCTGGATGAAAACTTCTGAAATGCAAGGGTATGGTGTAAGCAACTAAAAGAAGACATAGTAATGGAAAAATAAATCCAGTAAGAACTAACACAATGAGGCAGAAAACAAATAGGTCTGTTGGCTCCAGCTTTATTGATCAGAATAATCTTTATAAGTATTAAATCAAAAGTATAAGTGCAATTCCTCTGAATATCAAATATTAAACATGCATACAGTGTTCTAAGGGTGACAAGCATAGGAACAGAAAAGTGAAAAGGTGCAAATGAAATATAGGAAAATAGCAGTAATGGATCAATCAGTATTAACAGCAAAACTTCCTCATACTAAAATGATGCAGCAGTTTAGTCATGGAAAGATGTTAAATCTAAAGACTTATTATATGTATCAGGTATTAAAGGGAGCAATCTCTGTAAAAAAAAAAAAAAAAAAAGATATATATATTTGAAAAGCAAAGTACTTTAGCCTATAGAGTTATCAGTAATATTTGATTTTATTATCTACTGTATTGCCACAGCAGTCACTAGGTGACAGGTTAACACAATAAAATGCAGTAACAATTTTCAATGCATTTTTCTCCATAAATCATTGATATATTTTCAGCATATCTAATATTTACATCACTTAGGCCACATACAGTAGAGTCTGTGTAGATGCCCGACATTATAATCCAAGGTAGCTACGATTATTTTCACTTGATGAAAGCATTTTGTGTTACCACACATATTTCCGTATCTTGTTAACAGGACAGAATAGGTGTGTGCGCGCGCATTTATTTCTTAGTTGTCCCATAAACTTGTTCATAAACAAAGAAGGGTGCTATTTTCCTTCTATGAATCTATGGGAAGCAAGTCTTTCAACTGATTTACTCCTGTGCCCAACAGAAGCAGGACAAGATTTTAGAGGTTTTGGTTACCTCATCTTAAGGCCACACTCACAGTAGAAAACTCAGTCCTTGGTGATACTGGAGTCATGAAAAGTCAGGAAAGGTTTTGCATCTACAAAGTATAGGAGAACTGGCTTTTTTGTTCATGTACAGAAGATCTCAATGAGACTGCAATAAATCTCTTACCTCACTGCATGAAAGTATGACTAGCAAGGATGCAAGTAGCTAGCACAGCTTCTCTGCCATTATACAGCACACAGGTTAGCAAGACAGCCAACAAGGCTATTTCTAATCCACCAGGTCACAATCAGTCTTCTACTGTGCTCAAATGAATCTATAAAAAAAAAAAATAATAATAATAATCTACTGAACCTAGAGCTGAAGTCTGTTATGCATTGTGCACCAGGCACCTAGCAGTGATGAGAGCTCCCATCCTGACCCGGTAATGCACAGCTCACAAAGCATCTCAGCTCCCAGTTGTCCTACCCATCAAGCTTGTGCTGAGCAAACCTTCCAAAGTTCATTCTCCAGTGAACTCAAAAACCTGTTTTGTCAGGTCACGAAAGAGAGGTGGCTTCTCTGACAGATTTAATGGAAAACCAGAGCAAATGGCTTTTACACTCTTCATATCAACTGTCAGAAATGACCAGAAACTCACCTTTTAGCATTAAAAAAAAAAAAAAAAAGGCAGAAATGCAAGTCATTTGCCATTATCCTTTATCAATTCAAAACTCACTAAAGAAAGCTGTTGGAAGAATGATCTATTAGAGTTGGTTAAACATCGTCTGCAACACAGTAGTTTTTCTCTCATACCACAGGAATCTAGTTCAGGTACCACGCAGGTCAGCTATGATACCCTCACAAAGGGCTCTTCACAGGGGCTATCTAAACAACTGCTGCTAGCTCTCATTAACTTCAGCATTAAGTTCATCAAAAATCATGTGCCACTTCTTTGTAAACAATTAGTATTCAACATGACACACTTTTTCTATCTCTACATTTCTGGGGTTGAAAGTCAGATCTTTTGAAACAGAATTGATTAGTGTTCCCACATGGTACTTGACAAACATCAGAGAAGTATATCACACCAACACCACATATAATCAGACAACATTGCCAGTTACCTGAAGGTTTACCACTCAACACTGTGTAAAATTACTGTAAAAGTAAAATTACTGGTAAGTAACATTTACTGTCTCTAACACCAAAATCAAGTAGAAAACCATCATGATCCAGGAGCTACTGCTTTGCAAGGAGGTCAGGTGCTAATAATATGGACTAGGAACCTATCTCCTCTTTGGGATCAAACTCTCATTGATGGTCTATCAGCACACCTAGGTTCTATTTATGTGTTCTGCTTGGGAAGGAAGAAACACAGTCTGGGGATGTCCTCAAAAACTGCAGACATCTGGACAAGTCATGAGAACTACTGGAGGTCAAGAGAACTTCTTTAGGCCTGTCAGTATTGACTGACTGGTCTGAGTTTGTTGGTTTGTTTTTAAAGATCATTAAGAGTAATTGCCCGTGAATCAGCTTAACACCTGGGATGGGAGAGAGACTGCTTTATTAGAACCATCATAAGAGAGAAGATGATGGAAACTTTCCTGACAATGGTGCACCAAGCTGCATGGTTCAGCCAACACACTGGAGGGAAGGGATGACATCCAGAGCATCCATCTTGATGCCATCAAGACCTTAACAGTTTTGAGAGGTGGGCCTGGGCAAACCTTACAAAGTTTAACAAGGCCAAGTGCAAGGTCCTACACCTGGGTCAGGGCAATATCAAGCACAAATACAGAATGGATTGAGAGCAGCCCTGAGAAGTACTTGGTGGTGTTTATTGATGAAAAACTCAACATGAGCTGTCAATCTGCTCTTGCAACCCAGAAAAACAACCATATTCTGGGCTACATTAAAAGCAGCATGACCAGCAGGGTGAGGGAGATTATTCTCCCCCTCTGCTCTGCTCTCATAAGACACCACCTGGAGAACTGTGTTCAGCTCAGAGGTTCCCAGCATAAAAAAGGAATGGACCTGCTGGAGCAAGTCCAGAGAAGGGCCATGAGAATGATCAGGGGGCTGGAGCACCTCTCCTATGAAGACAGGCTGAGGGAGTTGGGTTTGTTCAGCCTGGAGAAGAGAAGGCTCTGGGGAGACCTCATTGTGGCCTGACAGTGCCTAAAAGGGGCCTCCAGGAAAACTGGGGAGGGACTGTGTCAGGGAGGGTAAGGACAGCATAAGGAGTAACAGCTTTAAACTAAAAGAGAGGAGATTTAGGTTAGGAGGAAATTCTTCACTCAGAGGTTGGTGAGGCACTGGCACAGGTTGCCCAGAGAAGCTGTGGATGCCCCATCCCTGGAGGTGTTCAAGGCCAGGCCGGATGGGGCTCTGAGCAACCTGGTCTGGTGGGAGGTAGGGTAGGCAGGGGGGTGGAATTAGAGGATCTTTAAGGTATCTTCCAACCCAAACAGTTCTCTGACTAATATTTAAATTGGAATTATGATCATGAACACAGATCTTTAGCTGGGATTTTCCCCTTTTCATATCTGAGATATTAGGCTGTTATTTTTATACTCCAGAAGCACAAATCTGTATTTAATGATATTTGGCAGTTTTTCAGTGCAGCACTTTACTTCATAGTGCTTTGGCAACATTAACCACATTTTCAAGGTACAGAATAACAGCTGAATAAATTGATTGACATATTTATAGAGTCATGGGCAGTTGGGAAGAGGGGAAAATAGGCACATAGCTGCAGTTCTTTCTTTTGCGGTGAAACAGAACTCTCACCTTCATAAAACTTCAGCAAGCAGCATAAACAAAACCAAAACCTTTAGATGCAACAACAAGAATAGCATAAAGCACAAGAATACAGATCCCTTTACTATGTAGATAGTACTGGAACAGGAGTTGCTTACTTTTTTTTTTTTTTTTTAAATGATCTATGCTATAGGAGATAACATACCCCCAGCAAAATGTGGACAATACCAAATCAGAGGAGGAAGTTGATATGAATTATGGCTGAGTTGCTGTTCAGAGTCTAGATGGGCTGGAGAAACAGGATGATGGGAACCTCATAAAATTCAACAAAGGGACGTGCAGAGTAGGCCAGAACAACCCCTTGCACTGGTACAGGCTGATGACCACTGATGAGACACTGTCTTTGTAGAAATAATCCTGTGGATCCTGACAGACAATAAGCTGAATGTGAGCCATCAATACAGTCTTGTGTGGAAGGAGACCAATCATATCTTGCCCTCTGTTTGGAAGAGCACTACCAGCAGGTCAAGGGATGTGATGTTTGCCTTCAGCACTTGTGATACTGCATCCAGAGTCCTGCTGTATCCTTCTTATACTCTGAAGTTTTGGGACTCAGAATTCAGGAGAGACCTTGCTAACCCAGAGTGAATTCAGCCCAGGTCATGGGCTGGAGCATTTGTCCTGTGAAGAGAGGTTGGCAGAGCTCAGCTTGTTCAGCCTGCAGAAGAGACAGCAAAATTTCACTGCTGCCTACAGTCACCTAAAGGCAGGGGGTACCAAAGACTGAGTCAGACTATTCTCTGAGTGAAGAGTGACAGGATCAAAGGCAGTGGGCATGCAGCAATAAGATAAACTCAGAACCTGCGTACAAATTTCGTTTGTTTACCATAATGGTTGTCAAAGCCTGGCACTGCCCCTTAGAGGCTGTCAAGCCTCCATCCCTCAAGGTGCTCAGATCTCAGCTGAGCACAGCCCTGAGCAACCTGCTCTGCTTGGTCCTTCCCTGAGCAGAGCGTTGGACTGTACAACTTCTGGAGAGTCTTTCTAACCAGCATGGCCTCTGCATCTGTTAGTAACCTGATGATCTTCACAGCATCCTTTTAAGGCACAGGTATATATTAGTATGTCAAACCAGAGAGGCTGAGGGAGACCACATGGAACATGATGGTGATATATTTGGTATCAACACTGCTTAACGGTTGTTCTGAAATAGTCACAAGCATGCAATTAATTAAACATGCAATTATAATGGTAGCAACTGCCAAGGAGTTTGAGTCTCCTACTAAAAATTTTGTGTGAGCTTTAATCATGTCTCCAAGAGGGGAAAAAATGAAGACTAAAAATAAAAAAAAAAATAAAAAAAAAAGACACAAAACAAGGTAACAGAAGATGCACCCCAACTCAAATGACTGGAAAGTTTCAAATATTTTCTACCCAGTGGTAATGCTGTCATATTCTTCTAGATAAGATTCATGATGCCATTGTAATTAGCCCTTAAGCATAACCTATTGATTTCAACAATTTTCAATTACAGCCACTTATGAAACTTCTCAAGTTAGATACAATTTTGTTACATTATTTTCTAACAAGTCCATGCTTCATAACCACCAAGGTGTGTACAACAACACAAAGAACTCCACTGGAAGGCTTACCTATTCATCACATGCTTGGAACATAAATTACTGTTTATAAGCTCTCCTTGCCTGGCAAAAAGAGAGTACAAAAGGTGAAATTACAAGTAATATAAAACCATTGGCTAGAAGTTATAATATTGTACAAAACGTGGATTTTGAGGAGTTTATTATTTCACTCTTGTATTTTTCACCACTGTGAAGCACAACTATTTAGCTGATGCTTTAGAAGTGCCAGAAGAGTTTTCAAAGATATATTGTCTGTGCATAACAGTAAATCATGCCCACAGAGAAACCAACACACTTCATAAAAAAAAAGGTTTATTTTCCTTTGAAATGATGATATTGCTAACACATTCCAACTTGTTGCAAAAACCTTTTACTAACTCTCCTCTTCAGAGGAACATATTCTAATGCATTCCAAAAGCAAAAGCTTTTGGAGAAATATATATATGTGTATATATATATATATATATATATATATATATATTCATATTTCCTAAACAGATTTTTTGATTTTTTAAGCAGGTTGTTAGGGGGAGATTTGTGTGGCTGTCTTACCACACTGAATGCATTTAATTCTGAAATAAACAACTATGGGAGTCAGATACCTTCTGCAATTCATCAGCTATGAAGTAAGTCAGTAGAGAGCAGAGATAGCAGCGCATGTCCTTGACCAACCTTCATCCACACTTGCTGTAGCACTGAGTAGACCTTTGCACATGAGATATCACTCCTACATATGTGTGGTGGAGCAACTGATTCCTGTCACTACAGAGAGCTGTGTCTTGTTGCTCTTGGCTGAGAGGAAGGAAGCCCAAGGCCTGGAGGGGGCCATATCAGAGCAGGAAAGTAGTCACTGGACAGGAAGATACTGGAAAGAGCATGGAAAGACTTAACTCCCTCTCTCCACTCCAAGAAAAAACAATATTACAAACAAAATAGAAACTGGCAACCCAAGCTCAAAACATGGACTGGGAAAAAGACATTTCCCACATCCAAACCAAATAATAATTTCATGTAATTGATTCATTCTTTCAGAAAGAAAAATAAATAAAGCTCATCCTTACTTCTTACCAAAACTCCCTCAAATCCACGTGAAAAGAGAAAATACATTATGTCCTCTCAAAGGCAGGGAGAGGAGAAGAAAGCAGAGCCCACATCCAACAGGAGCAGTCAATGGCCCTCAGCTATACTTACATCCTCAGATGGCTTTCCAGGGGATGTTAATGAACAAGTGCATCAACAGCTACCGTAATGGTAGCCACTGGTGGTGGCAATGCACTGATCTAACTCTTTAAGAAGTTTCAGAACTTGTTACTAAATCTTTACTTTAAAAACAATTAGTAAAGTATATTTTTCTAAAAAGATAGTACAAGAATTAGGATTGTTTACCATAAAGAGTATTTATCCAAACATCAACGAGAATTAATCAATTTCATTCTGATATCCTGGTGATATTTATTTTCATTTGAAAATATAGTGGGAATGTTTAGTTTGCTTTTTATTTGCCCCATACTACAAGAACATGTTTACCTGGAAGTTGTGCATGACAGCTATGACTGATGAGGTTTGGGGTACGAACACACTATTAGCTCTCTATCTGAATGTCATTTCTTCTTGTGGGTACCACAGCTAAGCTGCAGGCTTCCTGGATAATGCAGAGATATTCATTCTAATAGTGCTGCGAACTGGGAGCACCGATGATTTTGCTGGAGGAAACACCAACACTGAACACAGCCATCTTCCTCTCAGACAGCAATATTCTCCAGAACCTTCCTGTTATGTCTTCTGCTGTGCCCCAAACACCGGTTACTGAAGCTTTGACAAATCAAATCAGTGAATGTTATACAACAGTCTGCTAATAGACAGGATTAATCATTTCCTCCTGTAGCTTGTTCCAGATATATCTCAGAGGTAGCAGTCTCCCACTGCAGACATTTAATTAGGTCAGTTTGGGGCTGATTCTCTTATGAGTAGCATTGAGAAAGGCAGGCGTACATGACCCTCAGCTAGCTGTGCTCAAAGCCCAGGTTTTGAGAAATGGCTTCCGTGTGGTCAGCCCAGCTGCACTCAGTTTTCTGCCAGACAGACTGACTCTGACCTGGATTAATCATTGTGCATATGCTTTTGGCCATATACAGCAAGTGTGAACAAGCTAGCAGCTGTCTTTTGATCCTCTTTTATAGGTGGTATTAGACCTTGCAGGATGATGCATTGCTTTCAAAATTTTTTTTTAAAACCTTTTGTTCCTACATACACGTGCAAAGCTTGTAAATGCCATTCATTTCAGATATACATTCACGATAGCAATTTTAACCCCCTGAGTTTATCTCCAGCTTCTAAATTAAACCATAAAAACTCCTCCCGTGCTGAACTTAATCATTCTCCACTCCAAAATGCTTACGTGCATACATATATGCACACTCACAATATTGAGAAACTGTATTTTCAAGAGATGCTGTTGCAAAGCTAATTCAGCCAACATCATCTGAAATGATCCTGGCATCTAGGGATAATAAAAATTTGCTTAACACCACTAAAGCTGAAGCTATGTCAGTTGGTGTCAAATAATATTGACACCTTCTTCCATATGGAAAAATTTCAGGTTTATTTCTACTGATATACAAGGGTTAGACTTCTCTTTTATCTGCACAGTGAGAATCTTACCCTGAATGGTATCTCAAGTGTGTTTGGTTCGTTTGTATTCCAATATATTTAGTATAACCTTTCAGACAGTGATTCAGCAAGGCAATGTAACTTTCCAGATTTATTTGATCTGTATCTTTGAAGCAAATAGTTAAGCTGCCTGTCTCAGAAGAAAAATAAAACACTTGAACTCTTGCCTTGGTCCTAATTTAGAGTTCTGTTTGCATGTTTGTTTTAGCATCTTCTGGGAACATTCTGTCTCCTCAAGAGCTATTCCACCAACATAGAAACACAATTTGATTGCTTTTTTATTTCTGAGGCTTTGTCAACTTAATTTTCCTCTCAAATATGCAAAATGCAAGGATATAAATTATGCTTGGCATTATAAATGCATATGGCCAGAAATAAAAAATGTCAGCAACTGTTATGCTGCCACTATATGTGAACAGAGTATTTGGCCGCTAAATGGCATGTCAGCTTGACGTTTTTTAGAAAACTTGAAAGTCCACTTTTCACCTCCCTAATAATTTTCTCCAAATGACCTAATATCTGTGAGACATAAAAACTAAGTGCAAACTCACATTTTTTGAACTTCTTGCATTTATATGCTTCGGTGTTAATCATGCCTCATTGAAGTTAATGTTATTCGACCTTCTCAAATTAGTGCTACAGGAAGGCAAAGGGGGCAGTTCTTTGGGTTTTGACAGTCTGACCAATATGTAGAGAGTCAACTTTTAAATTCTTCACTTCCGTTATAGTCATATCAGAGTACTTTATAGCATGCAAGAAATTTGTCTTTATTGACATTATGGACACAGCAAACATCTGTCAGGACTGAGCCAGAGAAGCATTGTCCTGCATAGCAGAACATATTTTTCTCACTGCAGAACCACATAAAACCTCACTATAGGGAGAACCACTTGCACAAACACATGGGAGAAAATAATTTGTTACCTAAGGCTTAAACTTCAAACAAGAAGCTGCTTGTGACAATCAAGCTGGGATGGATGTGCAGGAGGGTTGACTGAAAAAGGAGAAAAGCCACAAAATAAATACATTCTGGACCACAGTACCACGTTTGCATTAGATGTTCTTAGATGTCATCCTCAGGGTAATCTCAGTGATAGTCTGTCAATATGAGATCCTTGCCTTCCAGCTATGCCACCCTCAGGGGCTGATCTATACCAGCCCAGCACACCAATGCTACATTTACGCTACCACACCAGAGCTTGTATAGTTTTAATCACTTATTTTCTCATTGTTGAGCAACACTTACTGGTCTCTTGAACTTAATGCTAATTCTGGAGTAATAAAGTTAAAGGCAGTTAAGCCGTCTCTATTATGCTGTAAGAACCAGCTTAAGCAAGCTCAGCACACGTCTTGCTTTCAGCTACCTAATAAAGAATACCCATGTGCTAGATGATGGTAAATCAGGATGTGATAGAAAGTTGGAGTACTTCAAAGACAACAAACTTCTTTCGCAATAAAGCACAGCTGGCTCTCACCCAGTGATACTCCAGCTCATGCCAAGTTCCACAAAAATCACAAACCTGATCAAGTATCACATACCAAGAATCAAGTGACAGATTTCCATGGAGTAGACAGCAGCAACAATACATGCCCATGGAAAAAGCCATCCAAAGTAGCAGCTTCTCGTGTGAGTGGTGGGGGAGGAGAAGAAGAGGAGTTCTGCAATGTAAACAGCTTTTGCAAATACATCAATATTTAAAAGTAGTAAAAATATGTAAAATAGAAGGACCAGGACTTGGTCACCCCAGAATACAATGTACTTTATGACTGTATGAAAGACTACAACATTATTTAGTCAGTACAGTTGTGTTAAGATTTTTAGAAATGTAAACATCCTTGATGCAGGAGAAATTCTGTGGTCAGAAGTCTGTTGACATAATGAAATTGCAAGGGATTTAGACTTAACAAATGAGCTTAAAGTTGACCTACCACCAAATAAGCTTGTCTTCCCTCTTGTCTTATTAGATAAAATAACCTGGGTGAAAGATCCATACTTGTTCACATATTTACTCTCTTGGTGGAAATAAGCCAGTCACACTTCTCTTACCTTTGTAGGTCTGAGCACTGTAACATCTGACAGAACCAGCTGTTCTCCATTCCTCTCTTCTCACAGGTTTTTCCTGGCAGAACACCTAATTAAGTTTTGCTTGGATGCAGTTTATGTGGTATTGAGTAAACAACCCCATGTATTTACTAAAGTGAAAGAAAAATCCCTTTGTCTGGTTGGATCATACTACTCAAATCACAGCTTGGAGCCATCACTATACCCCATATAAAATTGCAGAAAAATAAACATCCAAGGCCTGATGGACGATAGAAAACAATAACAAGTATATAAATTTAGCCAAGATAAAGGAATATATTGGAAAACGGATGAGAAAAATGGATTCTTAGTGGCCATGAGCATTCACTAAAGAAAAAGTTGGACTACATCATAATCAAAATAATTTTAAAAATCAATTGTGATTTCTGGGACAGTAAGTCCAGTGTCTCTCTCATTAAACCAGTAGCTTGAATGTCTGTGAAAAAAAGCAGAAAAGATCTAAAGCAGATAACAGAGCATGCTGTAACTGAAATCTGCCAGTTTATTGCTAATATAGTGGAGAAAGCATTTTCTAGAGCCAGTGGAACCAACTCCTCTAAAGATCTGTCATTCTTCCTCAAGAAGAAAAGAAGAAAGATTAAGTGGAGGAAAAAAAAATAATAACACTCCTGGAAATGCAGTGGTATATTTGTCATAAAATCTGAGGTCTCTGCTTTTCCCTTTTGGAGTCAGATATAATTAATTTTTTTCTGGAATGCAGTGAAACAACATAAAGAAAAATAAAAAGCAGGTAATGGTAAAAACAGGAAAATAGCAACAGTTGAAAAATTCTAGCTAGTGCCTTATTTAAATAATAATAATAATAAAAATCTGAATATAACCAAAGAAAAAATGTGTAAGACAGGGGTGACCAAGCTTCAGGCAAGCGATACAGAACCAGTTGATGTTAAGTGTACATTTGAACTAATGAAAACCAATTTCAAGCCACTTACTCAGGGAGCTGTACCGTTTAACCTACAATGACATTTCTCCTAATTTAAGCACAAGAGTTCTATAACAAATCTCAGAAAAGATGCAACAAAATGTAATGAAAAAAATGTTGTGTTTTAAATACAACTGAACTAAAATAAAAAATAATTCTTCATGTCTGTTTGTATATAAGAGCATTTGTTCCTGCCAGTAAGTGTTTTCCTGGTTTCTTAACTGGATTCTAATTTTAGAGTTGGATAATATCATTTCTGTACATTTTGTTTCCACACTATGCAAATGCTATTAGTTTGAACAACAAAAAGAGACTTTTGTTGTCACCACGTTCCTAGAGAAAGGCGTAAGTAGAATATAAAGTCTCATTTCAGTGAAACAACCCATTTTTTACCTTATTCAGCTCTACTGAACAAATACACACCCTTCCAGATTATATGAGCTTCCTCAAAAGTTCAGATGAATCAAAGGATAATTCAATTCAGTTCAGTTATACCAAATGCAGTAGATTATACTAAATGCATTCAACTAAATATGTTCAACCTAAAACCTTGACAGCTCTGATTACCCACCTTAGTTCTCTGTTCTTGTCTTCACATATTCCTTTAGCCTCAGCTTAATTGCTAACAGTTTTTTTTAATTGGATGTCCCTCATTTCTCTTGCAGCTTCTTGCAGTGCTCTCAAAGCCATATACCACCCAGCTTCCAAACAGGTGTCAACAAACTTGAGAGCTAACTTGAATCATAGAATCATAGAATCATTAAGGTTGGAAAAGACCTTCAAGGTCATCTGGTCATCACCCTACTACCAATGTCACCCACTAAGCTATGTCCCTAAGTGCCAGGTCCAACCTTTCCTTGAACACCCCCAGGGACTGTGACTCCACCTGCATGTGAAGCAGTCAGTCCTTCACCAAACTGGGTTTATTTCTGAAACTGGCTGTACAACAAACAGGAATAGCATTCCAGAAGTTTGTAAAAGCCCACTTTGGTGGTGCATTGGTCTTAGTGTTTAGCATTGTGACTGGATTTTTAGCATCCGCATCTAATTAGAGAGTCCTCAAGCCAGGTGTCTTACAACCATCATTCAGCTTGGGTGCGGGTAGAGGAACTGATCCTGTGACATTTTAGGCCTTCTCTGGAAATACAGGACACTATACATAAGCACCAGTGTTGCTTAGCCGAGACTTGACATGGCTTTTACATCTCTCTAACCACAGAGCCCTTCTCTAGCAGGTTTTTCACTTCTTAAATGCATACCAAACCTTCCTTTTTTTTTCCTCCCTTCCAGATAAAGAGATCTAGCTACAGTTCATGGCATCATGTATTGGTAGAAATATATATATATATATAAATATCAAAATAAATAGCATCTGTTACAAATTGATTGCTACATACAGACAGTATCGGATGCCATGCCTAAAGAGCAAGAAAGACAATTTTTGAGCAGTTTATGTTGCTTTCTCCCATTCTCGTTTGGGCCTCTTGTTCTCACTGCCTCTCCACTGTTGGCACTAAAGTAATACAGCTCTGCAGTAAGCCACATCAACTGACAAAAGCCACATCAGGCAAGTGTTCTACCTTGGGCTACATCTACTTTGTTAACTGCCAAGATGAGGGCAGGCTCAGGTAATAGGCAGTATGGAGTGCAGATGTCCAGGTAATTGGCAATTATTTTTAAAGAAAGAGAAAAAAAGTGTTATTAAAGAAAGAAATTGTCTTTCTCTCAACCCATAAAACAAAAAGCACATCAGAGTGAGGATCTTGACAACATCATGGAGCACTCTGTCATTTGGATACTTATACAGTGTAATTGATAGGATATTTTTGAAATTGTCAAACAGAATTTTTGCAAAAGCACAAATTTTTGTTGAGTCTGGCATGAGTTTTCAGGGTTAAGTGTCTACTGGAATGTAGATTACACTTAATAACCTCTTATTTGCATTAATCCCTTGAGAAAAATAAATAAATAAATAAATAAATAATGATAAAAACAGATCCAGGATAGAGATAATCCAAGTGGATTAATCCAAGTTAAAGTCACTTCTGTATTCCTATAATTCCTATAATGGTTCCTGACAAAGTTTATAATCAGCTCATCATTAACTTACATTCTTAAAAATAGTTCCCATTGCACAGAGCTGCCATTAACTGCACATGACGAGGAAGGTAAGCCCTACAAGAAATCTCTGATCTCAGCGAAACTGCTCCCTAAACTCTTGGTTAGGCCCTTCATGGAGAAACCCAAAGTAATCAAAGTTTTCCAGACCTGTAATTTTCCTAGTCACTGAGCACATGCTTCTCAAGAACAAAAAAGATCTATTTGCAGCTTGTCATTTGTGAATTCACAAATTCGCATGTGCGGTGTTAATTAATTCAGTGCTATAGTGGGATTATTATAAATACAGCACTCTCAAGAGATTTACTAGGATTCCAGGCAGGTCTATATATACACTCAAGAAATGATAAAAGAGAGCATTTTTTTTTTTTGGGGGGGGGGGGATGGTGAGGGTGAACTGCAGTTGATTCTGACAGGAGAGGTTTCAGTATGCCTTTTTCTTCTCTGCTCCTCCTGCCAACTTTCCAAGCAACTTGGAAATATATATTTAGGAAGTATAGCCAATGCCAGAGTCCAAAATTGTAGCACCTGTCATAAGATTAAAAATGTTAAAAACAGGAGCAATAACAAAAACATCCTTTTTGTTGCTACTGTAGCTACTTTTGTTATATTCAGCTTTCGAAGTTTCCAGAGATTTGATTATGGTTGGGGGGTGCTTCTGCAGCACAGAGAAATTGAAAGATCTTTTGTTTAAAAAAATATGATAATAATCATCATAATCTATATAGATAGATAGATAGATACAGATATTTCCACTGATTCATCCAAAGACCTTGTTATTAAGAAAACACCTGCTTCCCAAACCAGGCAGGAAAATGGAGAAGAGTGGCAGTGCTGCTTGCCACTTCTTTCTCACCCCTCCTAGGAGAGCAGAGAAATGCTGAGGACTCAGTTGACAGTGAAAAGACAAAAGGAAAGGACCAACACCTGTAAAGAACTGTTCCTGCTTAACTCTCTGGAAGTTGCACATCTGAGAGCAAAACTGTTTCAACAACTTGGTTTGGTTGCAAAAAGCAGCCTTTTGGTACTTACATATTTTTGTGGTCCTCTGAGTATCAGTGCAACTCCCCTGAAGCTGTAGAAGCCTTTGAGCTCTTTTAGTCTGTGCTTAAACATGAACAACAGTTATTAGGATGGCACTTTCTGTAGGGTCAGGCAGCTTTGGAGTGTCGAACAGCAATCCTACCTCCAGTTTGAGTGGCCTCATTAAAAGTATCCTGGGATCCCTCTCCACAGAAGCCCCTGCTCCTGTAGGTTGGTTAGCTGTGCGTGTGCTAGGTATTGTGTCTAATCCTCACAGCTAATGAGGTCTGTCCAGATCCGAGGCAGGCTCATTGTTCTCAGTCTTCCCAAACTGACAAATCTCCCAGGGACGTAGCATGAGAGAGCTTGCTGGAATAACTAACAAAGGTGCCAAACATTACTATAGCAACTGGGGAAAAATAGAAGCTCACTGTATATCCAAGCTATATTTTCTATTTCTTTTATCATTCGTACTCAATCTTTATGCAGCTATACTGCAGTCCTTTGGCATCATAGCCTTTATATTTATTACAAATAAAGTAAAACAATGTTACTCAACATAATTGCATTTCCTTCCCTGGAGACTCCCCTTGCACATTCACTGACAGGATAGCTCCCTTTCTGTGTCAACACAGAAAATTAAACCTTTCTGGCCTAAAGTGAACTGAAGAGTAGGAAGAAGCATGACAGAATGTATAATGAAAACATTCTTTAAATGTAAATCATGTCACTTCTTATTTTTTTTATGAGGTGTTTCATTGTTTTTTATTGTAACTCTCACCTCATTGTAAGGGGCATGAGGGAAACATGAGCTTTAGATTTTCTAGTTTCCTGGCTTTAACATTTCCCTGTTAGGTGTTTTAAGGAGCATAGGATATGGACTGTTACTTCAATTGCATAAGAATTTATACATGTTAAATCCCCCTATTTTTTTCTTTTTTTCATTCTTTCCTTCACCTAAACGTATTATGCTCAGTGAAGACAGTTTAGTCTGACAGAGTGCTGAAGGATACTCCAATACCTGGAACACCAAAACGGCCCAGGACTAGGGAGCAGACACCAAGATTTCCCCTTTATGTGAGAAAAAATATGCCAAAAATTGCTCTGAATGTAGTAAAACATCTCAGTTTTCTCCATTTTTGCTGTATGGGTTTCTGCACTGGATTCTACTAAGTGTTCTGGAAATTCCCTCTACCTTCACAACACTCTGGTGAGCTATGCCACATAAACCAGAGATACAATCCAGCAACTTTCCAGTAATATGAGCTCAGTGCTTGTTTTTTTGTTTTTTTTTTTTTTTTTTTTTTTTTTTTTTGTGCTGGACTCCAGAGCTCAGCAGGAGAAGATGGTGATGTAAGCTCCACAAGGATCTTTCTTTCACAATGGCTTCTTCTTGGGTAAAGAAGAAGAAAAGAAAAAAGAAAAAAAAAAAAAGAAAAAAAAATAAAGCCTTCTCTCTTTTTATAGAGAACATTTTCTGGAGGTAGATATATTTATCGCAAATTGTTTTTGATGAAATAATTCCCAATTTTTGTCATACATTTTATCTGAGTTTTGGGAATGCTCTAATATTTTTCAGGCTGTTTAACTGTATGTATATTTTAAATGGAATTTTAGTTCTTATCTTTACAGTGAACAATCCTGCAATCTTGTGTTTGAAGTCATAACCATGTAGATCCATTGTGCAGAAAAAGTGTTTGTTTAAGGTGATTCTTTCAATATTAATCCTAATAATTTCCTACCTCTCTTAACGGTTCTCAAATTTGAGCAAGTACCTTATTAAGCAGAGTCAAAACCAAAGAAGACTTTGCTCTTCCTAATTTTTTATTATTTAATAATTAATTGCAAGTTATGATCATATTTATTTAATAAAGACAATTTTACAATTAATATTAATTGGCTAAATTATAAATCAGGACAAAGACCTAATAGGTTCAGGATCATTTTTAAAAATACAATCTTAACAACTGGGAATGGGTCATAAAAACTGAGATGCCTTGACTATCTATGGAAAACTTTAAAAATTTTCTCTTTTAAAGGCATACGTCTGGTATATGTTATCCCAAAGATAAAGCATATAGCACTAAGAATAGCTGTGCTATTCCCCAGAAGACATCTAAGCCTGCTTTATAAGTCAAATACCTACTGAGCGATCTGCATTTCTGAGTAGGCTTACATTATAAATCATGGGAAATATCCAGCATCTATAAGTAAATACAGTATAATGAGCAAGAGATAAAATTTATGAGTAACCATGAGAGTAACTGGCTGAAGCAATAACAAAATAAAATGCTTCATGAGCAAAGAAACAGAAGAGGTCTGGAAACATGAATTTATACTGTGCCTCTTCTCCCTGTCCTGCTTCTCACCCCAGCATGTCCACATACACTTATAACACACCCACTGGGAAAAAGAAATCAGTGGCTATGACTCATCTGGAGCTGGGTCCATGTGGTTAGGCCAACCTGTTATGTGCCTTATTAACCAGGAGGTTGCTATGAAAGAGAATTATAATGACTGAGTTGTGCCTATCTCAGAGGGGTCATAAATTTATCGTTTATCCTGAAATTTATTTCCATTAGACCAGTAGGAACATAAATATCCTTGAGTACTCTACCCTTTTTTTAAATCTGGTTAAAATTAGTCAGCATCAAAAATAACTGGGGGAAGGGATTTGGCAAAGGGATCAATGGCAAATATTATGTAACGACCTTTTTTTTTCTTTTTTCTTTTTTTTTTTTTTTCCTGGAATCCAGGCCTAAATGAAACATACTTTGAAGCATCCATGCTCCTTTTTATGATTAAATGCATTTATCCATCCAAAATTCATCAACATGAAATGTTCATTAATTTCCAAAATTAACACATTTTCCACAGCTCATAACTCAAGCCCCAAACTTGCAGTGTGTGCTGAGTCTGCTGCAAGCCCCACAGGTTTCAGCAGGGCTGAAACTTCCTGGATAGAGACGTGGAGCTGCTTGCCTAGGTTGTTTTAATGATAATATTTACTCAGACAATATTTCCTTGGTAGCTTAGCACCTCATAAACTGCAAGTTATATATTCTTATCTCTGTGAAGTATGGAGGCCCCTACTTTACCCAGACAGTAACTCCTAAAGCTACCTCCACCAAGGAAGATGACTAAAAAAGCATTTAGCATTGTTGCAGTAAGTTTTCAGATGCTAGGCTCCTAAGCAGAATACATGATTATTCTTCAGGTGCTTGATTTCCTTTATTGTGCAAAGAAGAGCAATTTCAGAGTCCAAACACAGGGCTCTGGCAAAGGTTGCCATTTGAGATGCCTTAGGGTTTCCGTCTTGCCCCCAGATGCCTCTCCAGGAAGACACACATCTCCAAACATACCGCTAGACAGCTACATTTATGTATCTAAGTTCCACTGTAAATGACGTACATTTCACAATATGTAGGAGAATTCACAGTCACCAGAAATCTCTGCTTGGATGAGATTTTAACATCTTAAAAAATAACATAATAAAATACAAAATATAAAATATAAAATAATATATAACTAAATTACAAGTCCAGAATAGGCAGAAGCATTATAAAAAAAAATACTGTATGGACTCCAAATCTGTGAAATCTGTGAACCAGGTGTGTTCTGTCCAGCATTTGCCAGGAAGATACTGCCAGCACTAGAAGCTGTTGACATGTGATGAATTTTGTAAGATTTTAAAGTCACTGACAGGCTAAGGAACATTTGGACTTCAGGACATAGATTTTGAACTGGTCAGTTAAATGATCTAGATGATGTTTTAGGAACTAACATCCGATATATGCTTAAGCTGAATGGATTTTATCTGTCATAAATAAAGTCTTACGGATAGGGAGAAACTAAACTCCTTTCTCCCATCACCCAAAGCACTGGATGATGTGGGTGACCACCCACACCACTCTTACAGCACATTGGCTCACAAATTAAAAACACGTCAACTCTAACTCAGTCCCTATTTCCTTGATTTTTTGTTTTATTTATCTATTTATTTGCATATTGTCTTGCAGATTCAACTTCCTCTTTCATATTAAGTGTCTGAGAAATGATTCTTAGAGAAGTACAGCATGACAATAGAGAGGAGTGTTTTAGGACAAAGGGGCTACAGATTTTCTGAGAAGTGAAAGGCAGAGCTAATGGAAGATTGGAGGAGGTTAAATAGGACTCCTTCGTGCAAATGGATGGTACCCCTAAAAAAAGGTCTTACCTGCATTTGTTCTGGTACCACGACTGGCAAGTGTTAAATGCACTGGCATGATGCAGCATGATTACTGAAAAATTTGAAAAGCAAAATAAATGGCAGTCCTTACTCTCCCTAATTAAAACAGATTAGTTACAGCAATTTACTGTCAGGATTAATGCAGCATCGACCAGGCAGATGTGATCTATTAAAAAGCTCTGCTTTTGCCAAAAGAAATTTATTCAGCACAACTGGATTTTATAAAGTCTTCATTACAGCTAGACATCTGCATCTAAACATCTACAACTTTATGGCATTTTTAAATTCCCCTTTCTAAATGTTTTATTACCAAAGGGTATTATAGGCTTTAACAGATCTATAAATATGCATTCCTTTATCTGTGTCCTCTACTCAGAGCACAGATATACTGCAAAGTTTTGCCTAGATCGTTGTGGCAATGATTTCAACTTCATCACTAACTTGAAGAATCAAGAATGCTGCAGTTTTCATGGCACTGGACCTCCATCTAGTGAGAAGAAGAATAGTGCATGCTTCTGGGGCATAAAACCTGCACAGTTCTTGTTTCTATGTTCAAAATACTTTCATAAGTGGAACTGTGCATAGCTGCCAGAAGTGATGTGGATATCTTTAAATAAAATGCATAGGAAAGTGTCATTTCTAACTGAAAACAAACAAAGAAACAAACAAACAAAAAATCTTAACCTCGGTTCCACTTAAATGCTAGTGATTGTTCACAAATCTCAGTAAAGGAAACAAACCTTGAGAAAATCCTGTGGTAGTCAGACATGTCTAACAGCTGACATTGTATCACAGTGTCGTGCTCTGCTGTTTATCCAGTTTAAAGCCTTAAATAGGCTGGTCTGTGGACCCTGTTCCGAGATAAGGCGGTGTTATTACCCCCTTCACACAGGTAGAGAAGATGTGTTCCCCCAAACACATGGATCCAGGGATGGATTTTGGAGGTCTGAAAATTTCCAGTAATGTAGAGAGGCACGTACTTGAGCTTTTCTCGCATTAAGTGCCTAACTCCTCCTAAGCATCAGGGCAGATGCCTGTCTGCACCTTTCGCCACATCAGTGCCTATCAAACATTTCCTGGTGTGCCAGGCTGACAGCCCACTCTCCTTCCCATCCGGAGGGTCACAGAACTGCGGTGTTAGCATCTGCTGTGCCAATGAGCCAGCAATACACCAAGGCTTGCATCGAGAAAATCCTTAGAGCATGTTTCATGAGGTTGCTGTAAAAATATCAGAGACCTTTTTGCACAAATGATAAAGCCACTGTGTGAATGAATCTGAATGCCCAGATTTCTCTGTTGCCTTAACTTTATAAGTGTCAGTTTGCAGGGTTTTTTGTTTGTTTGTTCAGCTGCTGCTTCCAGATGTAGGCATCTGAGATGTTGTATGATGGATGTAAGTTTTTCAAGTAGGAAAAAATCTTTGCAGTGGACTGCCTCAGTTACTGTAGGTCATGGACCATCAAGAGACAAGGATTATTTTCTAAGAGATGTAGGTATTGGCTATAAATATGACAGATAATGTCTTCAAACATGCAACTGCTTTAAATGTAGTTAATAAAACCATATGACATTTTCAAAGTTTGCAAGAGAATTCGAAGCACTCCCGTTTTTCAAAGCCAAAATTTGAACATAAGCACAGATTCTGTTTTAATGGCATTAAATTAAATTAAAATTAAATGGAATTTTGTATTTGGGGAAAAATAATTTAAAAAAAAAAAAAAGTAGATTATTTCTGAACACTGTATATGGCTATGTTCACTTCATCCTGAAAATAACAGAAAATGGTACAGAAAAGGATGTCAGAGATGATGGGAAATGGGAAATGGCTGCCCAAGAGCTTTGGAATAGGTTCCTAGCAAGGAAATACTGACTATATTGAACACTGATTAAAAAGGACAAAACTGAGAGAGGATACAAATGAGTACCCTCTGAAACAGAGTGGGTGAATCAGAAACAATCATTGTCTGCATCCCATAACCCAGAAACCAGATGATGTTCCCTGAAACTATTAAGCTGACCTTCTGAAGGAAATGCCTGTTCACACCATGTAGTTAAATTGGGTTTGCCTAGCATGACTGAAGACAGTGTTTCTGAAGCAGCCTCCAACGTGGGTGGTTTTTAACTTGCTGGTAGCAACAGCTGGGAGAACATAAACAGGAAGAATTACTTTATGCCTGCTCTCTGTTTTATACTTTTTCATGAAGAAATGTTGTTTTACCACATGGTGCTCAGGTTCTCAGCTTCTGCAGTGTCCCAGAGCCAGGCTGCAGGCAGTGGGAAGTCAGCATTGTTGTGTGTGTGCAAGAAAAATCCCTCCAGAAGGTGTTACTTTAAAAATCCGTATATATGGAAGTAATCATGACTTTAATTGTTGTTTCTGGAAGTTTATAGGGTAGTATTTGCCTCTCTGCAGTTTTAGAGATGTAAGCTGAGGATGAGCTGAGATAGCTCTCTGAACAATGCTCCTGGTTCTTCCATCCACAATTATTTAAAATAAATCCCTCTGCAGATCATACGCACATATTGTGTACTGCAGCTATGACTAAAAATAATACACTGAATGAAACTGCTGGAGTTGCATAACATTCATCAAAACATTCTGCTTTATCTCTCCTTTTCCACATGACATAGCTTATTTTCCTCTGGAGTTAGCAAACCTGATGCCTTCCATTTTCAGATTAGAGATTTAGACCTCATCATGCCATTTCTTTGTGAGAACATTAGCCTGAAGGTTTTCTGTTGTATCCTCCAAGTCAATAGCTTTAAGACAGATCAGCTATACGGACTGGCATTTCTGAAGGAAACTACATAGCATGGTTACCTGGGATAGCAGAGGACAGGACTGGACTTAACAGCTCAGGAGGTGTTCTTCTACTCTGCATTACTGATTTATGTTCTAGTCAGTATGAAACAACTTCAACCTGAAAGCCATTATGCTCACTGCATACTCTCCTTACCTTGTTCCTTCCAGCAGCTGAGATGGCTTTCTAAGTGTGACATTTGACTTCTGCAGTGATGGCAGGATGGCAGCTATGCTGTCCTAGATTTAAGGAGTAGAAAAGCTTTATAGGGTGAATTGATCATGTTAAAAATTGGTAAAAGAAGATCAGACTTTGTGGTCAATGGTATCTTTTTTTTATTATTATTATTATTATTATTATTATCATCATCATCATTATTATCATTATTATCATTATTATCATTATTATCATTATTGAAGAGAGTGGGGCTTCATTAACCACCACTTCTGAGCTTGGTGTGAGAGAGGTGATCCCCCAAGGTGGCAAGTAGGTAAGTGGATTTCAGAAGCTGATTTCTGTGTGAGTGCACAAAAGCTCCATGTCTTTCAAGGTCAATAGCATCAAATTTAGGGCTGGGGCCTGAAGATAGGCACAAGCACAACAGTTTCAAAATGCCATTCAGAACCACTGAAGCTTGACCCTATCTCAAGCATCTTTGGGCAAGGCTTTAGGGAGGGTTTCCCAGCTTTGCCACCTCCCCCAATCCTCCTCCACTGTGCTCTCACTAGAACCCCTTCTGGTTTAAAGAGAAGGTTTATTGCCTCTTTAAATAGTGAAGACAAGCAACTGTTAAAAGAGTACTGAGCATAGCTGCATGTGAATCAGACATAGGAATGCATAAACAAATGTCAAATATGTCATTAAAGCCATGGTAATTTTTTCATCTTCTCTGCTAACTCCCTGGATGCTATGAAGTCTACATATGCTTTAAGAAGCTTACAATATCATTGTCAGTCACAGACTTAACAATCTCACTCAAACTAAAAGCACTGAAGTGGTATATTTCTCTTAGTTGAAGAAGAAAAAAAGATTCTCTGTATTAGCAAGACTTTCACACCACCAGAGTTACGCTACCAATTGCAATTTACACCTTCCCTACTTTCCTCTCCTAATTTAAGGCCTTACTTTTGAAGGCTGCATAGAGGTACTAGATTGACAGCTTATTAATAGGCATAACAAAAAGAGATCCAAGGTTTGAAACAGTGGAAATCAGATAGGCTGCAAGAACACAAAAATTTCATACACAAAACTACAGCATTCTATTGATTTCCTGAGGCTTCTTGCACCTTGTTGTTATGCCTTTTTATGTGCATTGGCACGTCTGCAACCACCTCTACCAGCACATAAAAATACTCATGTATATTTAATAGAGGAAAAATGTGGTCTGAGTACTTTATTTAAATATATACATATATATGTAGGACCTTACCTTGAAACGTGGAGGACTATGTCTGCAAAGAATCACAGAAATGGTACCTGAATTATGAGGTTCTTCAGTCTGCACATACAATTATATTCTGCCTTCCTTTAGGTATGTTTTCCTTGTGAGGAAGTAGGGAAAACTGCTTGTAAATTCACACACATACATATACCCCCTCACACTGATCACAGGTATATATATATATATGTTATACTCTGGTGATCACCCATTTCTAGTACAGCTGACATACTTCATTAATTCTTGAATTCAAAATATTATTTCCTTCCTTTGGTCTGCATATGTATGTATGTGTTTATTTACATTTATTCTATGTGAATGTATCATTCTGTATTATTATTTGCTATTTTATATTAATTTCTTAACTATTGTGCATCTATATATTTACCCAAGGCAGAAAGATGTTGTTTTTTGTTGACTATCCTATTATCTTTTTCCTAGCATATGCAATAGTCATGGGGTTTTAAATTCCTCACTAAATTTCCTTTGTCCACTTAAGGAAAGCCACTCATACACACAGGAGGCTCAGGTGTGGATTCCTCACAACTATTTTTAGGATGCACTTGCACAAAGATTTATGCCATTCATTCTCTGGAGGCGTCTGCCTTTCTTCACCGATTAAATTGGCAGACTGTGTGACTAAGCTTCTAATTCAGGCATCTCGAGGATGATGTTAGGCACAAACAGAGCTGGCAGTTTTCTAGGGTGCTGACTGCTTCACCAGCATATCTGGCATCAGTAAGAAAAGCAGCTCTGCCCTTACCAAAAATCTTTACCTCCACCTCGCAGCCAGTAAGTGACAAGTTACTTTGTCCTTGGCCAGGGGACAGCAAAACTCAGTGTTGCCTGCCCTTCTTGAGAAGAACTTCATCTCTTTTCATAGACATCTCAAATCAATTGCTTATCCTATTGCAGCTTCCAGATCAGCACCTCCACCTGTGAATTCAACCAATAAAGCTTAGCATATGTGCAGAGTTCACCTGTACAAAGCCCACAAAGTATCATAAGGCTTCCCTTTAGACAAGACGTGAAGACAGTCATGAAGATGTTATTGCTATCACAGTCAGGAGGTATCCTGTGTTTTCTCCGCTTCCTTTATCCCAGACCTTAATAGAAGAGCCATACATTATTTTATTTTTTATTTTTTGTCAAGTCCTTATAACTATGATGTTTGTCATGAATTTTCATCCTGTCTTACTTAGATGATAGTTAAATGTTTCAGGGCTTTACAGCTCAGATATGGATGATGAATTCTTAAGCTTTTTGTGTTTCAAACATGAAAAGAAAAACACACCCCTGCTTCTTATCCATTGACTCCTTGAATAATGTATATTCAAAAACCCCCACTAGTTGTCACTTTCAGAGGAAAAGCCTGAAATGTTTATACATTTTTTCAAACTGTTTTCTCCTCATATCACAATATATATATAGAGAGTTAACCAAAACACCAGTTTTAGTATCTTGACCATGAAGAAAATATAGAAGTATAATAATCTTTGGTCCATAATTGATATCTTTGTCGTATTTTGTGCTATTTAAATATTTATACTATACATGCTGTTGCAATAGCTAAACATCTGTCAGGGCAACTCCTCCGTCTTTTTTTTATGGCTTGTTTGGCAGAGTCTCTGGATTCTGAGAGGAATGATCCGCTGGCCTGGAAATCTTCTACTGCAGATATTTGCAAAATTCATTTCTTCAGCTCTCTTCTTTTTTTTCCCTTTTTTATTTTTTATTTTTTACCTATTTCTCAAGTTTCTTTTCTTCTCTCTACTCATCTTCAAAAGATCTATATGAACAGTTGTGCTAGTCATGATAGTAATTGCCTGGATTGTCCTAGTCAGTCATGGAGTTAATAGCTTGATGTTCAAAATGATACAGCTTATCCATACATTGTACAATCTGCATATTGACTTTGAGTTCAGGTATTGAGAGCAGAGTCAGAGGCAACATCAAGGAGGTGCCATGTGAGGTTTAAGATTTTTGCACCAGTTTGAATGTGGAGGTCCCCCAAGACATCAGTGTCCTCTAGTATGAATTCTGTGGAGGCCAACATTTGTTTCTGTTCTGACTTTGATTCTTGGGAGTATGAGTACAGGAGAGAAGGTGTTGTTTGGAAGGGAAGGCAATATTTTCTTTCTAAGAATATCTCTTTAATAATTCCTTGCTTGACATATGTAGTGGGGTTGTGCTCTAACTATTGCAGTGTAAGAAATGAGTGGAGACAACTCCAATTAACATCAGTCAGACCAGGCTGGTCTGCTTCAAGTCAGTATTGGAGGTCCACAGAAATGAGGACCTCAGGAAAAGTAAATACGTGGATTTTTCTGATACAAAGTAGAGTGCAAACCGTAACTAACATAATAAGGAAAAAAATATAGTGAAAAAAAAATATAGTGAATCCAGATGAATCACACACATTACATGGACAGCATGTTCATAGCCATGAAAGGCATTCTTCTTATTACAGCCCCTTGCTGACTCCTTTAAATACTGTTATTATTTCTGCAACTCAAAGCTGCAAAAAAAAATAGCACAAATTGGAAACTGCTGTACACTGCCCTTCCCCCATCACAGTTTAACATTACCTAAATTTCGATAATCTTTAAATTTATACTATGTTACATTAGAGCATATTTTGAAAACTAAAGCTTTACAAGAAAAATAGTGACTGTGAAAGCTAAAATACCTTGAAATAATAAAGCTGGCTCCTGCTGGAACACTGAGATTCAGCACTGCAACTGCGTGAAAGCAAATCAAATAATCACTTTGGATTGCCAGCAGATCAGGACTCCCCAGCGACTGCCTTTTCAATTTCTCAATGGGGACCAACAGATGGAAAAAAGCTGAAGAGAGCAGGTTTGCTTTCTCTGCCTACTGAATAATTTCCTTCTTGTGCCTTTTTGTCTATCTGTAGCTTATAGCTCTGTTTACCCAAAATGATTAGAGCTTTCTGTCAAACAGGAGCTCAGAGGAACAACAGAAGGTCATGTATATTCTTGCTGATACAGCCACCTGTTGTCTTGCCACATACCCCATTTATTTACTACTGACTCACTCAACCTTTCTCCCTAAGCCCAGTGCTGCCAAATGGGACCCAGATTTCCTCTTTTCTTTTTTCTTTTTTTACTGTAGCAGGTTCTGTTGAATGCTAAAAGTCGACTGCCTAATTTTGTAACCTTTCTGCAGGTTCTGTCTTAACCTTCCTCATGAGCTGTACTATTCCCTGTTCAGAGGGGAGAAGAACACAGGATAAACCCAAAGACAAAGCTTTGGTCCCAGACTCTCCCACACTGAACATTTCCTCCCCTGACACCCAGGCAAAGCCTGTAAACCAGGCAAAATTTATTCAGAATACGAATCTATTGCTTAAGTAATCCTGGGAAGACGGTACTTGGGCTGCATGAAGGCAAAGAAGCAAAACAGAACCAGGGCTCATGGATCAGCTTTCCTTACCCTTCCGTTACTTATAGAAGGCACCTTGTTGTGTGCCAATAGCTTCCTATACGTGACAGCTCACAGCACAGCACAGGTTTGTTTGCCCTGGGTGTCCCAGGGCTTGCCAGACCTTGCCAAGCTGCACATGGCAGCAGTAGGGCTGCAATTGTGTCATGAGTGGCTGACGTGCAGTCAGCTCCGCTGTGCTCCACTCCCTGCACCTTTACATCAATGCACAGCAGCCAGGGATGGACATCAGAGTTTTCTGATTCAATCCATTTCTCAGTGTATTGCTACCATCTTCCTTCCCTCCATATATCCCTCTCCTTAGCCCATACCCTTGGATTCATCATAGCATGCCCTATGGCACTGTTTTCCCAAGGAGAAGGCAGAAGCACTCAATTTGACTAGATATTGGGAAACAAGAGGCACCGTCTTCTCCAGAAGGCAATCCTAATCCTGGTTTAAATCCAGTCATTAGCGCACCAAAGAATAGTGAATGAAGAAAAATCTTCATGGTCTTACCTCCTACCACCTGCACACAGCATACAGGAGGCATGATGGTGGCCGGGTTTTCCAAGCACTGGAAATAGCTTTGAGTCAAGTGCACATCCAGAGAGGCATGAGAGAGAGGGAGCAAGGCAGGTTATTTATAATTGTTGAAGATGCTTCACTATGGCAAATCATCTAAGTTCCTGGTTCATTTTCTGAAGCAACTTGGCTCTGCTAGAGATTAATTTTCTCCACAAGACTTTTTGGCAGAGTCATTAGAGCCTGCTGAGACACTCTGGACTGCCAAGATCCACACTAGCAAGCATCTCCAATGTACTGACATTTCTAGGTCGAGCTGATTCTGAGATAAGATTTTTACAGAAAATATCACAAGGCATTTCAAAAAATGAAACACCTGGGTGATTTTTTTTAGGGTTCCTTGTCTGCAAAACAGACATTGCCCAATTACATTGAAACTTTTCCAGAAAATGTACCTCTGGCTACAGCTCCACTCTACATGCCACTTTCAGATGGAAAAAATAAATAAATGAAATAAGAAAAAAAAAGGCAAAAAAAAAAAAAAAAGGCAAAAAAAAATTAAAAGCAATCATTTGTTGATTGCATGGAGGTGAGGCAGCCAGAATTAGACATACAACAGAAAGTGATTTGTACTTTATCTTTGGACTTATTGTACAGCATCTGTAATTTCACCTGTGCTCATTCTGAAGAAAGATGAGGAGCAGAAAATAGTATGAAAGACTGGCTTAAAGATAAGTTGAAGGAGGCATGGGTGCATGCTTCTGGCTTTCAGGAGAGCACAGGGGAACCAATTCTGTGGTCTTTTGCCACAGCCACTTTCTCCTAGTTTTCAGAACAGCTGGGTGAACGGAGACATATATTCAAAAATTTTCCCAGATTGCTTTCAAACACTAATTGACTAAGCCTCAAGATAACTCACCTCTCTAGGGGACTTATTCCATGATAATTTTTATTTCCAATCATAGTGGTGTTGTTTTAGTGCCTTTAAAGTTTGTGGCAGGACACTGTTTTTAAGTTGTCAATCTTCTTTTGTTACTGCTATCTTTTTGTTTCTGATGAGCTGCTTAACCTGAAACAGCAATTGGGCAAGTACCACTTGCTTGGGGTTAATATCTGCAGAGGAAGGATTAGGCTGGCTTTAGGCAGCATCATCAATTTCTTTCAGAAAATCTGTGTTACGTGTTCTGTCAGGTTATATTCACTACTTGAAGGCGTTTTAGGAAACAGCACTCAAATTCAACTCATAAACATTACAAAGCATCGTGATATATTAGAAAGAAACCCAGAAAAAAATGACCCCACTGAGAAGCGGGCAAGGAGAGCTCAGATGGGCCGGTAACAGCCAGCTGCCCAAACAGCCCATGCACAGCTCTGGCTCAGCTGGGGTAAGTTCTGGCTGGCATTTAGACCCAACACTTCAAACAAAGTGGAGGTTTGAGCACCCAAATGGCTTGAGCTGGCTCCAACAAGCTTCATGGTTTCACATGGACTTGGTCCCAGCTCCGTGTTACTTGAGGAGAGCTACAGAGCAACACGCATTTCTTTTCCATTACTATACCAGTTGCCTACAAGAAACCCATCAAACACAGTGTTTTTTCTCATAAAATGTCTGGACAGCATGAGGTCATGTCTAGGATAAATCCAGGTAGAGCACACCAGGACAGAGATTTAAATCGTTAAAAAATCAATACCTCCTATCTCAAGGGCTAGGATTACATTTATCACTCTGAGGTTACACACCACAGCTACCCTTCCAAGGAAATCCCTACAAGTCTCTGACAGGACATCTACTCTCTGTTACAAGATCCCTTTGAAACTCTTATTAGAGAGCCAGGCTTCAGTCACTGCAGCTTCTCTGGACACCTCCTTCCCCTGATTCAGACATGAAATTCATAAAAGTTGCCCAGCGAGATGGTATGCAGGAGTTTGTTTCCTCTAGTCACCTCACACAGACTTCTGTGACCATAGTATAGTTCCTGTTCCCATATGTGGAAGGCAGGGACTAAAAAGGTTCTGTCTAGGTGTATGTCTTATGTCTGTCTGTGATAAGCCAGTACTCAGTCTGGGAGAAAAGACAAGAGAGGTACCTTGCCCTTGGGTGATAAAGGACACTCACAGGATGCTGGCCCTACAGAGTGCCCTGTGCCAGCGGGCTGGCTCTGGGGTTTGGGGAAGATCTGAGTACCCTGTCTTCTTCATCCTAAGGCCTCCCAAAGGCTGTGGCATACTGCATACCATTCAGGACATTGGCAACCAGGAGATTAAGGAAAATACACCCATCTATAGATAAGCATCCAAATGCATGTCCCACACCAAGGAGCTGATACTCAGGCAGAGAGCCTGTGGAGCTCGTATTATCACAACTGGAAACTAGGGAAGAAGTAACTGTGACATTTGGCACATCACAGGCTGATAGCCTGACATTGTCAGTGTTCCTTTGCTGCTAAGACAAGGTCATTTTCTGGCACTGAATCTGTGAAGACAGGATTCATGCTTACCCAAGGGTTGTTAGTGTTCATTAGCAAGCCCATCCTGACATTCCACCAGCTCCTGTGTTAGCACTGTCATGGTAGCTCTTGCTGTATAATCAGGCACCCATCTGGGGGGGCTACAGCAGATAGGTCTGTAAGTGGCCCCTGCTGAGCTACAGAAACTTTATTCAACTACGACTCTTTTGTTCACCCTGAGGTGACAGATGCCAAACTCAAGACAATGACGTTGTGCTCCTGAAAGTTTGAATGGAAGCCCCAAGTTTGACCACAGCCATTTTGACTTGTAGCATACATCCCAGCCCCCTGAACAGCATCTCAAAGATGAGAGGATTTTGTAACCTATGCTGGCAACAATAGGCAGAGTTAATGCAAGAGGGGTCACGGAGGTGATGCAGACAAGCCAGGGGACATATGAGTAGAAAAATGTACATTGGTGAGACATGAAAAATGAGAGAAATAGAAAGATGGAGTTTACTTTTGCCAAGCTTTGCACCAAACTGAAGCAAGCTGGAGATGAATGACTGTGTCTAAGGCAAGTTCAGACCAGAGTGAGAGCCAGGAAACCCATAGTGCCCCCTTCAATGAAAGAAGGCTTTTTAAGGTTTATATCTAATCCCACTGCTAGAATACCAAAGCTCTCAATCTTCCCAGAAGCAAGAGAAAAGAAATTGAAGAATTCAAGCCCTAGTGTAATGAAATGCACTTTCCACCCACTTAGATTTAAGATTGTGAATCAGTGCTGCATTTATGCAGTTTCTGGGATGGAAGGGCATTGTGGGGCATCTAAATCAGATTGCTGAGCCAGTGGTAGCAGATGGACCTCAAGAGAAAAAAACACACAGTCAGATAGCTAAAATAAGCAGATATATGTTTCACTGTCTCTGTTTCAGTGATGGTGTCACATTCTGTCATTGCCAATTCTAACAAGACTAGAAACCTCTTTAAAAATGCGACACATGAAAGATAAAAATATCAAGAGCAGAGGTTCGCTAATTTTACAGCTTCACGGTTTTTGCCCAATTTGCATCATCTGTATCATCTGTCTGACACTTTAACACACGACATACACAGAGACTGTACTGGCAGTCCAGGAAAGCAACCATTAAGAGCTATCTCACGAACATAATCATAAAAGATTACATTAATATAATTTAATTTAAAATGGATGATAGCCGTTCTGAATGATGAACTCAATTTTAAGGAAAATTTTAACAGACTGTGAATTGGTACAGTTTTATTTTATCATTAGTCTGTTCTATTAAAAGAAAACAAAATAAGTAAACAAGGCACTGGAAAATCTTTTATGTATAACAACCTTAACAGAGAATAGTTTCATCCACTTTAAAAGTTACTTAATGTTTCCCTGACAAAGGAGCATTTACTTTTCTCATCCCAGCATTGGGAAGTTCTGCACCTTAGTTCCTATTAAAAACAAAAAACAAACAAAACACCAACATTCAGGGCAGTGCAACTGCTTTAATTTGGGATGCAGGTGACAATCTAGTTCTCACCAGAAGTATGCAGTTTAATCTGAGAGATATAAATCACTCCAACATGATGCCAAACGCTGCCCGTGGTGTCAAGCAGAGTTAAAATTAGTCTTTTTCTTGTCTAGCCTAGGCAGTAGCATTAATAACAAGTAAATTTAGAGTTGCACATAAAGCAGAAAAGTTCAGTCATCAAGAACCAAAACCAGAATAGCTTATAAAAGAGGAAGAGAGATGCACAGATGAAACATTTTTAGTTTCAGAAACTTCCAGTCGCAGAAATTGTCGTAGCCAAATACGTCATTACCATTTTATTCAATGCTTAAGATAAAATGTGGCAAAAAGCATCCATCTGTTCATCTTTAGCACCCACCCAGACAGAATCTATACTGCCAATTTCTGCTCAGAAGTACACCAGGGTAAACTAGTAATAACTACTTTGACAGTAATGTATTCACTCCAGGTTTAATATAGCATCAAATTTGTTTCCTGTGTAGCAGTTCTCAGAAAGATAAGAAAATCTCCCTAGAGCCCTACCTAATATCTCTTCTGAAAAAACAGTGCCATTATCTACAGTGGTGTTTAAGTCATTGTTTGGCAGATAAGTATAAATTCTCCATCCACTGTTTAGCTGCTGGGCAAACTAATTTAAGGTATCACAAGTGAAAAAAGCATCATATGATGCCACCATCTATTGAACGTGCAGGGAAAAAAAAAAAAAAAAAAAGGGACTTAATATCTGGTTCTCTAATTAGAAAACATAACATCTGTATGATATTACAGGCAGTTTTGAATACTGCAGTTGATACAACAGAAGAAAGAGATGCCATCTAAATGGACATGGACAAGCTTGAGAAGTGGGCCCACGTGAACCTAATGAGATTCAACAAGTCTAAGTGCAAGGTGCTGCATTGGGGTCTGGGCAATCCTGGACATGAGTACAGACTGAAGAGAAGAACTCTTTGAGAGCAGCCCTGCAGAGAAGGACTTGGGGGTTCTGGTGGATGAAAAGCTCGACACGAGCCAGCAGTGTGCACTTGCAGCACAGAAGGCCAACTGCATCCTGGGCTGCATCAACAGAGAAATGGCTAGCAGGTCGAGGGAGAGGACTGTGCCCCTCTACTCTGCTGTCATGAATCCCCCACCTTGAGTACTGCATCCAGGTTTGGGTCCCCCAGCACAAGAAGGAGGTGGTCCTGTTAGGACGGGTCCAGAGGAGGGCCACAAAAATGATCCTCTCTTATGAAGTAAGGCTGAGATAGTTGGGGCTGTTCGGCCTAAAGAAGAGAAAGCTTTGAGGTGACCTCATTGCAGTTTTTCAGTACTTAAATGGGGCTTATAAAAAAGATGGAGAGCAACTTTTTGCTCAATCAGATAATGACAGGACAAGGCGGAATGGTTTTAAACTAAAAGAGGGGAGATTTAGGTTAGAGGCTAGGAGGGAATTTTTCACTCAGATGGGGGTGAGGCACTAGCACAGGTTGCCCAGAGAGGTTGTGGATGTGCCATCCCTAGAGCCATTCAAGACCATGTTAGATGAGGCCCTGGGCAACCTGATCTAGTGGGTGGCATCCCTGCCCAAGGCAGAATGGTTGGAACTACATGACCTTAAATGTCCCTTCCAACCTGAGTTATTCGATGATTCTATGATTTTTTACCCTACATGAAGCAAAGCCATACAGGGTTCAAGTTGCATCAGTCTTGTGAACCAACGTATCCTAGTGGCCTTCTGGCTAGTTGACAGAACATTTTCTCTGAAGTACAAATCTTGATAGATGTTCTAAAACCCTTTCTTGATTTCAAAATAATCCACTTTGTGTTTCATCTGGCTTCATAAGCACAGGAAATCCCACAACACACTTGCACAACATGTCAGATATTATCAGGAAGAATACAATAGTTTTATCTACAAAGATGGTGAAGGGTCTCAAGGGGAAGACGTGTGAGGAGCAGCCGAGGACCCTTGGTTTATTCAGCTCAGAGCAGAGGAGGCCGAGGGGAGGCCTCATAGCGGCCTGCACCTCCCTCATGAGGGGAGCAGAGGGGCAGGCACTGAGCTCTGCTCTCTGGGGACAGCGACAGGACCCAATGGAATGGCATGGAGATTGGACAGGGGAGGGTCAGGCTGGGAGTTAGGGAACGGGTCTGCACCCAGAGGGTGCTCGGGCACTGGGACAGGCTCCCCAGGGCAGTGGGCACAGCACTGAGCCTGATGGAGTTCAAGAAGTGTTTAGAGAATGCTCTCAGACATATGGTCTGATCTTTTGGGTGGTCCTGTAAGGAGCCAGGAGTTGGACTCAGTGATCCTTGTGGGTCCCTTCCAACTTATATTCTACATTTGTATGATGTTAAGAAATACTTAAGAAAACTTGTTTTCACTCATCTACTGAGCATATTGGAATCTTTGTGCTGTGTTCCTCCATACTGGCAGCTAGTGTTTTGATTCACAGAGCTGACAATGAGTGTTGACATTAGGATAAATTTGCCTGGATGTTAGAGAACATTTTGAAAGAATTAAGGCCTTTACCTACACAAAGTCTAAGGCCTAAATTCCGCCTGTTCACCTCCACTCTTTTTTCAAAATTCTGTAAAGCCCCTTTATTCCCATCTCAAATATGGCCTAGCACATTCCCAGTAAAGTAATGTCCAGTTCTGTTCTCATTTTGAACAGATTTTGTTAACTAAAGGCAAGGAGTCTCATTACAATGCATCTAAAGATAAATTTAGCCCAAAATAGTCCTCCCTCTCTCATTTATACTTTTCCACAAGAATTCAAAAGGTAAGATGTTAAATGATGTATTGCTTAAAGGGAAGTGCATAAATAGCTCTGCACCTCTAATCCTTAATGGAGATTGCAAGTGCAACAACACTGAGAGGCCTTACAATATGGCTAAAGAATCTGTGATCATTTGCATTCATCAGGGGAGGCCTGCAATATGCTGTTTAGCAGAAACAAAACGTGGTACAGCATGAGTTGGCTCTTCCCCACATCATGTTCTAAGAAAAAACTTAAATCTCCACTTCTGGAGTTTTCTGATAAAAGAATAGTTGGATCTTACTATCTATTTCTGAGAACATTAGCAGTTGCTGAAGGCCACCCTCATCTAGGACTTTGACATCTCTAATCCAAATGACCTGTTTGGACTCCAAACAATTGCCCTAGTTAGAGATTCAATTCTATCACCTAACTTTCAGGATTTCTTAAAAACAACGTCATTTATAAAAGGTTAAAAATAAATCTACTGCATTTGTAGTAAATGAGTGCATCTCAAATAAATGACTGTATTTTCTGTTTGGCATAGTAGAAGCAATATAAAATTAATTTAAAAAATGGACTAATGCTAAGTTTTGAAGAACCACCTGTTATTTGATAACTTCAGAAATCTACTTTGAAACAAATAAACTTATCACCTCCGATTTCTTTAAAAATGATTAAATTATCTTAAGCTTAAGTATTAAAAGCATATAGAATCACAGCAACCATTTTACTGATGAAAATATAATCAAGGGGAAATGTACACCATGACCCAGTGTATTAAGTGAGGTGAAAATGGACCTGGCTAAAAAGGTACTTTTTTTCTGCATACCTAGAAACAAAATGAAGGAAAGGTAAAATATTTAGGTTTCCAGTTCCAGTTAGTTAGGTTAGCTAAGAAAATGAAATAGCTGTTGAAGAAGTAACCAAGCCATTAGCACTACATTCAAAATTGAAAGATGTCCATGTGAAGAAGTGGAATACATGGAAAGGAAGCTGCAGGTAGCTCTCTCTTTGCCTACAGTTCTGCCATTCCTGGGGAGAGCTACCTGCCCAGAGACAAGCTGGCCTTGCTGCGGCACCCAGCCTGCCTCCCAGGACCTGCCACAGGCAACAACTGCTTTACTGCCTCAGTCTGTTGCCTTACTGCAGATGCCCTTCTCTTATTCCTGTGCCCCAGGTATATAGTAGACTCTGGATGTGGTACTGGCATGGATTTTATTCAGATGTAACAGCTTGCTTGGGAATGCAGCAGAAGTCAGCAAGCCCAATTTTGGCCTGTAAGCAGCAGAGGCATCAGCAGTTCCGTGTTGCAGGCAGACCGTGCAGAGCAGCGCCCTGACAGATAAGTGCCACTGTTGATGGAAGCTTTTTAGAGCTTAAGAAGAGCTCTTAGAAATTCCTCTGGCCTAGCCCATGGGCTTACTGGGAACAACACCATATGCTATGACATTTGACAGTATTTCTGCTTGTTTAACATAGTACCAATAGTCTGGATGAAGCACCACAATCCCATAGTACAACACAGTAGCCATGCACCGCAGTACATTACAAGGTGTGTTGTACCTATATTTAGGTCCCAGACAGTGCCTAACTGTAGATGTCACAGGCCCTTTGGTCTAGACTGTAAGGACAGTTCTCTGAAAGAGGAATTGAAAGACTGATTTGCTGAAGATATTAAAAATATCCTTGGAGGGAATAGATGAAAGAGAGAAATGCTGCTGGACACAGCTTGGAGCTAAAAAAAGATGAACCTTTAGAAAAGCTTTTCTCCTGCTGTATTTTATGTTACTAATTATTTAAAATAAATAAATAAATAAATAAATAAATAAATAAATAAATAAGAGCCAAAATAGTATCATATAACAGTACCTTAACAGGGAGTCATATATAGCAGTCTAATAGTAACTAAGCAGTAACAATACAATTACTAAATTCAGAATTTGATGGCAGCAATATTAATAATAATCACACATGAATATCTGCCTTAACAAAAGCTGACTTTTTTTTTTTTAATTTGAAAGTCAAAATTTTATGCTAATGATGCAAATGTGCAATGAGTTAGCTATAGGCAAAATTAATGGAGCATGTTACCGGAAGAATGCAAAATGTGACTAGTCATGGAAAGAGGGGGAGGGTGAGTAGCTGCAAGAGCTTTCATATGTATCATGCCAGAGAGTCTGAGAATTGTTATCTAAAAACTTGGGGTGTAATCTGTGTGTTTTAAGTAATGCCCTACAAGAGAGGAACAAAGTGCTCATTCATTCTATCACTCATACACTTAACCAGAAGCAAGAGGACGCAATGCTCACCAGCCAAATTTTGAGCTAAAACAATCTACTCCCTCCTTATACCTCTGAATATACTGGTTTGTTGCACAAATGCAGGGGGCAATGCCATGTGAGATACCTAATTTATCTGCCCACAAAGGATTTGATTCAAAAACCATACAGTAAATGTCATGGAATAATCATGGTGTGATTTTATGCTTCTCTCTTTAAAAAACAGCCATGACCATGCTATTAAACAAGTCACATCAGATAAGAGTAGAAAAGAATGAGCTTCATCTGACCATACTTTATAGATATGACAGGCCCCCAACCTAAGTTTACCCGCCTCTATTGTCGCTGCAAGCAGGCAGGCATTTCTGGAGAATGACTCATTCTCCCAAAATAAATTTCTTGGATGGAAGGGATGATTCACCACCTGAAGGTACCTAGAGAGCATATGGGAGTAGCTCAGATTAGATGCCTATCTTATTGGTGCTGAAAGTTAGGTAAAATGAATCTCTAATACAGTAACTACCTGATAGTTCTCAGAATCTAGAGAAAGAAAAATATACAACATAAGATACATGAATTTGGCTTACTCTGATATACCCTCATTGCTTTTTAAAAACTGACAATAGTTATAGATTATTCTTGACAGAATTCAAAGCAAATGCCACGAAAAGACATGCACCAAGCAAGTAAGTGCAGTAACAAGGCACCATTTTTCTGTTCCTTTTGTTTCTCACATCACTATTACAGAAAGGAGACACAAAGTGATTTTGAAGTGTAGTTATGTTCAGGAAACCATAATGGGTCCCATTACTACATTTCAAACACAAATCCAGTAAAGCAATGTGCATTTTGCTATAAAACAAAAAAAATAAAAAAATAAAAAAAAAAATCATGCTGATCCACGACACTGACATCAAGAAGCTTAAGAAGCATAGAGTCTGTTTTTTTTTAAAACCTGCCAGCCTATGTGAAGACAAAGAAAAACTTTGGAGACAAAACAAGCTCAGTTCACTGCCTTGCTGAGCTAATATGTCAGCATGGTAGAACTGGATATACCTCCTGCAGTTTTCACAACTGTGGATGCTTCCCAGCTCATAATGCATCTTGGAGCTAGAATGACTTGTTTTCTGAAGTATCTCATTATAATAGCCAGAAACTGGAATTAACTGGCCATCACTCTCAAAATAAAACATCCTCTATATTACCTTCACATGAGGATATTTCATAGCAATACGTCTCCAATTGTTTCTTCAGCTGGAAGAAGTTTCAGTCTGCATAGCCATATAACCCTTTTAGTGGGACAGACAGACAGCAAGTGTAGACCACATTCCTGGTTCCATACTGATGCTGGTGGTAAGGAAAGATTGGCTGGGTAAAGAACTCACATATTTGTTATTTTCAGTATTCCCTTGAAAAAGAATAATCCCAAATTATGGCAAACCCTTCTGAACTAAATCTTCAAACATGTGGCAATATTAGGGACTAGCACGATGCTCTGGACAGCCACACGTTCTGCCAGGCATATTTAGGAAATAGTTTTTCTTTCAAAAATTTAACTACATTACTGCCTAAGCCATAATTGCCCTTCTGCATTTGTAGTGATTCCATTACCAGAATTTAATGAAAGGTTAAGAAAAGCCATATAAAAACAGATTTTACTATATGCACTCACAGACAGACACATTTGTTTTATAACAAGTAAACCAAAGTTTTCTATTGCACTGTGAGCTCAGTAGGGTATCTTACTGTTTGAGGCACGTCTCATACTGAAGATGGTGATTTCTGGCTGGAAATAAATTACCACTGGCTTAGATAACTTTATTGGGAAAAAATGTCAAAATCTGATTTATCAAAGACTTACCAGGTAATATTAACAAATTTTGGATATGAAAAAGGACACAGAGTCATCAGTGCATCGCAGATAGAAGAACTTGGTACTCTATGAGAACTATTATATTTATTTGTTTAAAATATTCATCCAGATTTATGTTGCAAGCATGCTTGATTTTCCCTTTAAGTCTTGTAATTTCCTAAGTCACTGAACAATCAGAAGACTCTGGATATAGGCGCTGAAAGACTACTTCACCCTACACCACAAAATAACTCAAGTATTGCAAACCAAATCATCTGAAAATGGTACCACCTTATTTGAGACAAGATATGTATTTGCCAGCACTACAAATGATAACGTGGTCATTTGCAGCTGCAATAGGGACGAAGGCCAGTACAAAGGGCTAGTCATCCCATTATCATTGCTGCATACATAAAAAGCAGTAAGAAATATACATCAGCAGAGCCTTCTCTTTATTCTGTGGCTGCATCTATCTTTGAAGACCAATTCCAAATTATGCTGTTCATTATACAGAGATATGTGTGGATAGGTCTGTAAGCATACATGGATGACGATGATACATATGTACACATACACATGATAAATCCCTCCCAGAAGTACAATTCCATAAAAAATATTTAATTCTGGATGAGCGAAGAGGTTCAAACCTTTAATATGTGTCTGAAAAAGCCTGGGGGGATGGTGGGAGGGAGGTAAGTAATCTTGCCCATTCTTCAATTGAATGCACAGAATTTGTTTCTACCCCAGACTTCAGAATGAGATCACTTGTGACAATGGACACACATCGTGCAATTTTAATATTAAATTTTAAATAACATTTTAATTTATTTCCTTTCCTCTTCAGATATGTTCTGTACTGGTCTGGTAGAGCCAAATACTGTGGGATTTGCAATTATATTGCAAAGTCTCTTATGAGCAACTCTATTGAAATGAATAGATTTATTTCACATTTACAATTGCTATAACGAGAGTAAAAATTGGTCCCCTGTAATAATATCTTCACTTCCCCATGGAAGTGAAGATATGGAGAGTCCAATTAATTTTAAATATCTGAAACGTTTCCAAGATGGTTTTCATGTAACATCAGTAGAATTGCAAAAAATGACTGAGGTATTACGGAATGATCTGGAATTAATAATCTGAAGACATAAGCAAGCTCAGTATCTTTACTAATCATGTTTGCAAGCCATCTTTCCTAAATAGAGAATCACAGAATGGCTGAGGTTGGAAGGGACCTCTGAAGATCATCTAGTTCAACCCCCCTGTCGAGCAGGATCACCTAGAACATACATACAGTTTTATAGTAAAATATATGACCTCAGAGAAAAGATAGTTTTTTAAATGCTCTCTGATTTATTGCAGGACGATGAGGGGTGAGGAGGTTGGGATTTTTTTAAGTACATATTTTTTGACAAAAAAAAATCTGCATATCATCTATTCAAACACTGATGGATAAACTGCATAAAGATCAGTATGTGGATGAGAAATTTTAATGCTTCCTACCATTTCAAGGACTAGCAGGTAAAAACATCACAGTCAGTAGGAATTCCAAAATTCCTGCTTACATCAAGAATGAAACAAGCCAGGGATTTATTTCTCAGACCAAATGGCATGGCTCAGCATACATTCTCCCCCATAAGGGATTAAGGTCTTCCCTTAAAATATGATCTCCATACCCAAACTGTTAAGTGCAATGAACTCGCCCTGTAGTAGCCTGTGAGCCGTGTCAGGGAAAAGGCTTACTGGCCCATAAAAAAGTAAGCGTGTCAAATATTTAACAGCAAGGACTGTGCAGTGGTGCTGACAGCATCACAGAATGGTTGAGGTAGGAAGGGACCACCTGGTCCCTTCAAGCAGGGCCACATTGAGCTGCTTGCTCAGAACCGTGTCCAGGCAGCTTTTGAAGAAAAGGCCTGGAAGGGGGCCTACAAGAAAGCTGGAGAGGGACCCTTTATCGGGGAGTGTGATAGATACTATGAAGGTGGTGAGGCCCTGGCACAGGCTGCCCAGAGAAGCTGTGGATGCCCCATCCCTGGAGGTGCTCAAGGCCAGGCTGGGTGGGGCTTTGGGCAACCTGGTCTGGTGGGAGGTGTCCCTGCCCATGGCAGGGGACTTGGAACTGGATGGGCTTTAGGGTCCCTTCCAACCCAAACCACGTTATGATCTCCAAGGAGGAAGACTCCACAGCCTCTGTGGGCAACCTGTGCCAACACTCTGTTAGCCACACAGTGAAGTGCTTCCTGATGTTCATACACAACCTCTTGTGTTCCAGTTTGTGCCCACTACCTCTTGTCCTGGCACTGGGCACCACTAAAAAAAGCCTGGCTCCATTCTCTTTGCACCTTCCCTTCAGGTATTTCTCAACATTGATTCTCCCCCCGAGCCTTCTCTTCTCTACACTGAAGAGTCCCAGCTCTCTTAGCCTTTCCTCCAAGGAGAGGTGCTCCAGTCCCTTAATTCAGCCATGCTGTAGCCACTATACCCAGGACCATTTAGCAGTGTATATGCTAAATCTAGTGGTGCAGATTCATTCCTGCAGCTCCCTCGCCATGTCCGGGACTAGCTGACCTAATGTGTTCAGGGGCTGCAGCTTTAGGCTGACCCTGATGCAAGGTGCTGTGAAGCTAAGGATGTTGGATCTCCAGGTTTGCTGACACAAAGATAAAAGACTTTGTCTCTGGAGACCAGGCTCAACTCAGGCTTTGTCTGCTTGGCTTGGTCCCTGCAACAGAGCCCCTAAAAGCATTAAGAGAGTTGGAAATGTAAGAGTTCAAGCTTACTGACACCCCTTTTTACATTGAGACTCCTTCACACTCCAGTCTGATTCTCTGGAGGTTGCCTGGGGTCCTGGATAGTGCAGGAGTCTCTGGAACAGAAAAACAGCAGCATTTTGTTGAAGAAATGCCAAAACAGAAGCTGCCTACTTTTCTAAAGGAATTGATTCTTTGTTTGCTGAGAGAATTTTTGAAACCACTAGCTTGCCCTTTGAATGAAAATCAAAACATTCTCAAAACACTGGCATTTCCCACAGAAACCATAATGTAATTGACCTATGGCAACATCATAAAATCTTAATTGCTGCAGACAAACTAATTCTTTCTGTAATCAACTAATCAGACTTCATGCAACTTATTGATTTCAAACCCCTGTTTAAAGTGATTTAGAGCTTGCAACATAAAATGAGGATGCAGTTTAAGAACAGAATCCATTTCTAAAAATCACATTAATTTTTAAAAGCCATTCAGTCTCTTGATAGATGTAAGCAGATGCACAAGAGCTTTAAACAGAGCTGGGAAGCTCCTGTACAACCCTGGATGGGAAAGTTCGGAGGGGTTTAAACACCAAGGCATTTTTTTAACTGAAGTGAGGACACATCTGCTTCTGGGCTCTCCTATCATTTGTACCTTGTATTTAACAAAACTGTTAACTAAGCTAGGGAAGAGTGAAATCTTTTCCCTCAAAAAGCTGAATATCCTCCACCCCCCTTTTTATTTTTAACTTAAGGAAGCTGCAAATATATATTTCTACTCAGACACAAAGCTGCACAGAAATAATACTGAAAGATAGCATCTTTTGTGACCTAAGAAGGCATTCCTGTATTTCATTTCGCTCTGTCCTCACACAAGTAGAATAAGTGCTCTTCTTTGAATATGACTAACATACTGTATCTGATTCCTTTTCTCAGAACAGTCGAGCATGCTGAATTATATCGTGGACTTTTTTTTTTTTTTCTTTTGAATGGTCATGCTGTGGTGTATTTGTCTGATGAGAGGCTGAATCTTGCTTTGTGTTTGCAGCAGACGGTGAAATGCTATGATCAGTCTATACTGATCTTCAGCTCCCGTGGGTCAAACAGCAGCTTTCACGGAAACTCCTGGAAATGCCCTGTGCATGGCACTACTTGTGGCCACTCTACCGGGGATACTGTTTCATCATATTTTCACTGTGTTTTGCTTTACTTTTGTACATGCTGTAGCTTCAGCCCCTCAAGAGACGCTCAACAGAATCTGTTGCTTAGTAATAGTAACCTTCATGGAAATTAGCTTGAACTTCAAAAGAACAAAACATCTTTCGTTAGTCACAGGTTTTAAGATAATGAATTCCTCTGAGAAAGTTGATTAGAAAAGCCAGCCTTCTAGAATCAAGTACCACCAACGTTGACCTAAGACGAATTACAAAGGTTAGCAATGCTCTTGAAAGGGCCATTTATTTGTACCCCTTAAATTATAGTTAAGATTCTTTCTAGCAATTCCCAGGCTCACCTTGACAATGGCACTAGTAAAGTGAAGATTTATGTAAGTGAAATCAGCCTCTCATACAGAAAAAAAAAGTCAGAAAGAATTACTGTGGTCATATAGTCTGGCCTCCTGTACAAGTCATGTGAATTAATTACTGTAACACAAACACCTCCCAAAAAAATCTCAAACATGAAATGCTTTTTGAATTTTTCTTTTCCCTTAGAGACCTGCTTCAGTTAAAAAATAAAAAATAAAACATAAAAAATAAAGTCATGTGTTAAGGAGGAGGGGTTAAGATCCAGAGGTTCAACTTACAGGCCATTTGTAGACTCTCATTCAGAGGGTCAGAGACTAGCAGTACTTGCACTGAAAACAAAGTCATCTGCCTTCAAAGGTTTTGTCAGAGATAGCTAAAATAATACATTCATCCCATCATATGTATCTGCTCCTACACACGTCCATAAGTGCTGCAGCACTGACAGTGGTGAACAGTGCAGTGCCCATCTCAAACTAGGATTTATAGAACAGGCTTTACATTACCCACATCAGGAGAAATTCTATCCACGGGCATTGTCAGGGCTCATTCAACAGCTAAGACTGGAGAGAAAAAAAACAAACAAACAAAAAAAACATAACCAAGACAAATTTCTTGGCAGACCACTACCTCCTTAAGCTAGTTATTCAGTGGTGAATATATTTATGAGGGAAATACCGTATCAGTTCAACTTAGGACCCAAGAGGATTTTAAACCACAGCTTCTGTCTCTCGTGAATGCTGTAACCACTGGATTCTTACCTTATATATGGTAAGAGTAGAAGGGGCATTCATACTTACTGCATGTATCAGCAATGGGGCTTCCAGCAGTTGAAAACCTAACTGCAAAACTCTACTCCACCTTATATGAAAGGTGACTGGAGCACATCCTTCCATTTCCTTGTGAATACGCCAGCTCTTTCCCTCTGGCCCAAGAAATATGAAATCACTCACTGTGATAGCATCCACAAGAGGGACTGACAGCATCTCCCTGCTCTAGGACATATTGCAGTTTACAGGCCAATACATGACAGGTTCAATCTCCTCCTGTAAGGAAGGGAAGGACATCCAAATCCAGGGAACCAAATTCTAAGACTGTTCTCACCATCAAAGAGTCAACGAACAGGAGATAATGGAAGACAGGCCACTCTCTCTGCCTTTGAAAGGCATGACTTTTTCAGAGAGACAGCACGGGCACCTCAAAGAACAGCAGGACTTAAGCTGTACTTCAGCACCAAGACTTTGCTCCAAGCTACAGGGTCTCTCTCTTGCCATACCAGCTGTTTATGAACTACTGACAGCCACCAAAATCTCCCATCTTTGACACAGAGCCTAGGTCCCTTAAATCGAAAGACAACACTGATGTTTATCACAGCAGTGATTACAGCCCCTTTGGAGAACAGATTAATTCACTCCTGGAGGAATTATTGCCATTTATTTGATGAGAACTCCTCTTTCAACAGAAGGGACAGCGTTAGTAGAATTCCTACTCACAGTGGTGAAAAGGCTTACCTTTATTCCAGGTCAACCACAGAGGTTCGAATTGCAGTCATCTATTTAAGGCACAGCACCAATTAAACAAGGAGCATGCCTCAATATTGCTATGTTCTGCTCCCACACACAAGCAAAGTTAGTTACCGAGACAGAATAGAACAGGAACAAGTTCTACTTTGATATTTATGAATACTATCTGCACTTGCTTGCAGCACTTAGTGATTTTACCTCAAGCTGCACTCACTGTTGCACAATAAAGTAAAATAGACATACTGTGCCCAAAGTATCCATAACTTCCATTTTACAAACACAGATCAGTTTCGTAAGGAGCAGCTGAGAATTAAGTAGCATCACCTACTACAGCTGACAATTTCCCCCATCATACAGTGCAGTAACTGACTTAAGTCTTTTTTTTTTCCTCCTCATAACAGAGCAGACCTGATTGTCTTCATTAATGCCATTTTGATCGACAGCAAGCAGTAGGAACTCCAGTTCTGTTTAATACTCACTGGCAAATTATGTGCCCAAGGTACTCACAAAAACAGAGGGACAAATTCAGCAATGAGCTGATGACTGTTGCAGCTCAGTTGGAACAGGACAAAAACTGAATAAAACCTGGAACTACTGGGGATATGAGCAGAATCCTGCACTAACACTAGAAGCAAATATATGTGGACCTGTAATAGCTCTTCCCTGACAGCCCTAATCTTGGTAAAGTTGGTAAAACTCTCTCTCAGCCTGTCACATATGCTCCAAACCATACTCAAGGTGGTCCAACAGCTGCTCCAGGCACCTATGCTTCCTCCACTTATCCAAACACCAGCACCTCCTGCCACCACCACACCTGCCACAACACAGCAGAGCAGGGGAGGCAGAAGGCAAAAGTAGAGAAGATGATATGAAGAATTGGTTGTTGATGAAGTCAGGGATGGAGCATTACAATTAGCTGTGTGGCCAGCTGAGCAAGGCCATCCCCTGGCACCTGGAATACCCATCCCCTTGCAGGGGTTCTCTAGGGATACGCCTTGACTCTTTACACTGTTCTCTGCATTACTCTAGTGGAATTTCTGCTGAATCATTAGCAGACTGAAAAAATTCCCCAAAACAGCCAAGCTGCTGAACATTTTTCATTCTACTAATACATGAAGTAATTCATCACATACAAACAAGCAGCATTTGAATCATAAAGGTCACTGTCTTATATTGAAATGAATCATGCCATGCAGTACCACTGCCTGCTTCATTTATTGTAAAATAAGATTATTTAAAGTACTTAGTCCCAGCTAAGAGATAGCACATGGTACAGGTAGTATTTTTGGATTTTTTTTTTCCTCCTTTGCCGTATATTACCACTTTTATTTTAGCTATGTTGACACGCAAGCTCTTAAGAGAGCTTTCTATTTTTTTAAACAATATTTGGTTTTAAACTGCAATTTTGAAAAGCAATCTAATACTCTAATTTACAAACTAAATACAATACTTGAAACTAGGAAGCTGGACATCAAAACAGAAAACTTTTGCTTAGGTTTTGAATATACAAATACATAGCAATTGAATAGTCTTTTGCCACATTTTTTTGAGAATGTTTGTATTTTTTGTTGTTTGTTTCTCAGGTATGCTCACAGACACAGAAAAGACAATACCATTTTACTAAACAAGTTGTTTTAAAAGAGTAATTCAAGTTTTCTTCAGAAAATGACTATTTCTCAAAAAAAAAATAAAAAAAATTAAAAGTTCATAAAGGTGAAGCGGTGGCTCCTAGAAAACTGGACTTAAGAAACTTGTCACCAGTGCAACCACAAACTTGTGCTCCGAATTTTTATTTTTCACTTAAAAATAAATCAAGATCTCTCTCTAGGAGGGCACTGTTGAATGATTTGAGAACTGAAAGTTTCAAATGGTTACATAAAGACTACTGAAGTCTTGCAATTGTTTATGCATGTGCCCAAATTCAAAAGAAAATATAAAAGCATGTGGCATACAAATTAAGAAAGTAACAGAAAACAGTAAGAGGCAAAACAATTTTCTTATCTATATACATAAATTTTCTTACATGAGTACCAAATGTCAAAAATACACAACTTTGAGTACAAAAGAATCATTTTAGCAATAGATTTCTACAAATGAGCCTTGTGTAAGCAGCATGCTTTCACAGAATGAATTAAACTGAAACATAAATGAAAATACATTCATTTCGATCATCCATATGAAAGATTTCTGAAAATGTAACATAAGGGAATGCAGTTCAGTAACATGTATAATTTCTGGAGAACACTATTGTAATTTCCAGTAGAATCAAGAACGATCAACTTTATTTTTTTAAAATCCTGACTTGATCAAGCCCACCAAAATGCCTCAGTAGCCCTAATTCTGCAAACGTATGTGTTTTAACATTACAGATGTTTGCAAGGTCAGGCTTATCTTGGTGGGATCACAGACAGTAAGACTGAGCAGTTCTAGTGGTATTTATCTTGGTCCTAGAACTTCAGCTGTAATGATCAAGGCACTGCTCTAAAGACAGTGTATTAGACACAACAGGCCAAATGAATGTGTAAACACAGTTATCCTGGGGATTATTCTCTGACACCATTTTGTTTGTTTGTTTGAACACCCTTTGTTCACTACATGCTCTCATCATCTCTAAAACCTGGTTAAATGTGAATATTGTATCACCACTTCAGTCGCTTTTGAATTTGGGCTACACAATCAGCATTTCTTTTCTCCAGGTATCAGCAGGCCCAGCTCTGAAACAGAAACCTTTCTGAAGCAGAAACCTTGTTAGAGTAGTAATGAACAAACAAGTTATTCAGACAGATTAACTTTCTTTGATGTTTGCAATTTATACTTCACAGCAAGTACGTAACAGAGATTATGAAATCCCCCCAACAATCTTTTCCCTTTCCCCTTCAAAAAAGCCATCTCACTTTCCTGTATTACTCAATTCTCATTCCTTTTTGAATTACAATATTTTACATTTGTTCAAGCCCCTTATATCATACCTCTGGAAGACAGCAAAAAATACCTGTTCTGCCATCTTCGACAGTGTGTACTCTTACCATATTACATTAACTGTAAGCACAATTTTGCTGCTTTCAGAGATAAACAAGAATGACAGCTCTGAAACAGAAAATCCATACAACCCAGGTCATAAACTTTTGCCATCAATGTAAATGTAATTGAGAAATAAAAGCTATACTGAAAAGACACTAAAACACTCTGTTTTACAGCAGAACTCCTTTACCGCCTATCATTTTGATCAGAAAAATCCGTATCATCAGTGAGGTTGACAAGGAATAGAAATTATTGACATGGACATCAATAATTATCAGCCTTGCTAGGGTGCCTTCGCAATCCAGAACTTCCACTAGCAGTGCATTAACAAGCCTTTTTTTGTTAAAAAATGAAATTACTAAAATTCAGAATCATTTCTTTTATTCTCATAAAATGTAAAAATTGCCAACACTTTTACCAATAATTGTCAATGAGAGGAACAGAAATTACAGTTTAAGTAGTTCTTCACTGAAGACTTGAATAAAATCTGTGCTAGAAACGCTTAGCTGGCCTCCAGAAGCACGCAGTCCCTGGACATCCATGCAGTACAGAGCATTTCCTTCATACACTCAGTTCAGAATTCATGCAGCAATAGATAAAATTGCTCCTATTTGCTCTTCAGGAACAAGAACAATGAAGAGGCCCCATGCTTTGGAGTACTGAAAGACAGCTGGAACCAAGAGGAGCCCAACCCCTAGCCCTGGTTGACAACTTCGTTGTGCCTTATTCCTCCTGTATCCCATCACAGACAGCCCCAAAAACCTGCTGCAAGAACACACAAGTTCTGCAAGCATTCTTCCCTAGCCTCAGAAAAACTGGGGATCTCACTTCAAAGCCCAAACCTAATTCTTATTTTTACTTGCCTCTCATTAAATATTTATTTAGCTGATTGAAAAAAAAAAAAATCTGAGCCTGGATTGCTGCGGTCAAGGAAGACGTTTGTCTTTCTACTTTCCAGGCAGGTATCAAGACAGCCTGGTACTAATAAAAGGGTGGTTTGGCATTTCAGGGGGAGAACCTGATGCCTAATGCATGAGAACAGTAGAGCAAACCCTTGAAGTAACAGCCACTACAGAAGGAAAGGGGCAAAGAAAAATTAATGTAAAGAAGTCTCGAGGGTAAAAGGGGAACTTTACTCCATCCCTAGCAAACTTTGCTGGCCAACTGTTATTCATTATTATGAGATTATGATTTCAACCTAACACTTAAACTGGAAAACAAGCAATTAGGATTTTTGTCCCCCACAGTTGTTCCTATGTAGGCTACATAGGCTTCCCCTACTATCCCTAATTCTATCCCAATGAACACCTTATAGCATGATTTCAGCCATATAGAGCATACCTAGCCTTAAATGATCTTCATGCAGAAACAGCATTATACCAACGTACTGTGAACTGAAAGCACAGTCACAATTTCTTATAGCTTTTCAGGCATGTCATTAGGCTTGGATAGCATCTAACAACCTCAGGTAACCACACCACAGCTACCCTTTCCCCCTCCAACAATTTTCAAGTGAACTCCCCTTTTCTAAATCTTTTGTTAGCCTAAACCTCAGGATACGATATTTCCATCGCTTTCTTTCCTTCTTCCAACTCCCCTCAGAAATAAGCAGAAAATGCTATTTTTGATCAGTCATTTGAAAAACATCAAATCTATGACTGTAATTGTAGCTATACCAACATAAATTGCCCTCCTAGAGCTTACATGGGACTTTCATTGAAATTCACCAATATAACAAATAATAACAACAATAATACCCCTTCAATACAGAACAAAATATTCCAATGAACAAATTCTATAGCAATTTCTTTAAAGTGCACAAAAATATTTGTGGAAATATTAAAAAAGAAAAAAAGTTTTATAGTGTCACCACCAAAACTTCTGAAATATTGTTAAAATTAAATAGAAGTTATCTAATGAGACTTTTTGGCTCTAATATATTTGCAGACAGCAGCAACATTTTTCAGAAAAATTACACCAACCGAATATACCGTATCTTAGCAGCATAAAAAATCCCTACAATTAGATGCAATTGCAGGTCTAGTAAGCATAAACCTGACAAAATGTTACAAATGCAATTTTTGTTTAAAAGAATGGATTTCCATGGAATCCTAGAGGTAACATTTGTTATTTTGTGTAGACTGTATTCTGGTAGTAAACCCAACTATAACCGATCACATCCCCTCCCTCTGTCTTTCCTCCCAAAATTGCACAGAAAATTTAATCAAGTTATAAGATATGGCCACACCGAAGAAGCCATATGAAACAAAAACAAAAATCAACCTAACGCCTAAAAACAAATAATCCCAGAAAATAACAATCAATCATTGTCATACAACTGCAGCTTTACACTACAGACCGATGCTCTCCACACACATAGATGGCACTGGGTCGAATGCGCCGCCTTGTATGGCCAGGTAGCTGTGGCAAAAATTTGAAGTATTTGGGCATCAAGTCTAAGCATGCATCATGAAACTTCTTAATCCTCCAGTAGTAAATCAGTGGATTCAGTGCAGACTTGAGGTAGCAGAGCCAAAGGAGCCAAGTGCTTATCTCAAAAAAGTTGTGCTTGTAGTAGAAGTGGCTGTTGAATGTGGCAATAAGGCTGTAAGTGGTGAAGGGTGCCCAACAGACTATGAAGACAAGGAACAAAATCAAGATGGTCGTGAAGGCACGAGTTTTAAAGCTCATATCAATATTCATCTGAAAAGGTCTCTGTAAGCTCATGAGACCAAGTTTGCTGGCCTGGCTGAGACATATGCTATCAGGGTGGCTATGGATACGAACTGCATTGTGGCGGACGGTGTTGAGTATGCCCATAAAAGAATACAACATTACCAGGAATGGAATAAAAAAGGAAATTAGCAAGATAACTATCACATACGCTCGGTAACCTGGGTTGGTAGAGTAGCCAAAAACACACTGAGGTGCTCTCGAGGGTATCTGCAGATTAGGATTCCCTACTGACAACGGAAAAGCAACAACAAAGGATGCTGCCCAGGAAATCACAATTAGAATCTTTGCACGGTATGGATTCAGTTTATCTTGCCTCTGCACTATGATAAGAAATCGGTCAATGCTAATAATAAGAAGAATGGCTACCCCCTCTATGACAAAAAGCCAGAAAAACATGGCAGAGACTCTGCAGAATATATCCCCAAAAATCCACTGAGTGGTAATGATTGTTATCAAAGCAAAAGGCATGTTCAGCACTGCCAGCAGCATGTCTGCAAAAGCCAGGCTTGCTAAGAGAATGTTAATCGCAGATCGCATAGCTGCCTTCTGGTAGACCATGAGGCAGACAACAAAGTTTCCAAGGAAAGAAACCAATAGGATAAATATCATAGCAGCAGAAAGAATGATCTGGAGTGGCAAACTCAAGCTCCTGAAAATTTCTTGTGATGGCAGGATAGCTGTAGCATTTACCAGAAAAGTACTTCTCTCAGTGGTTAGCACGGCACCTGAACTATATCTCAATGGCTGTGTTGTGCCACTACGAAGCAAGAAATGTGGAGTAGTAAAATTCGTGTAGGCGTTTTCATAAACAATAAAAGTAGCATTTGAGGTCCCAGGACTGGCCAGTGTCAACATTGCTGAGAAAACCATTGCTTCAGGAAGAATGAAAGCACAACCAGAGGTCTTCAAGGCATTTCAGCTTGTTCAGGCAGTATCTTATTCCTGGTCATTTACCAAATCAGAGTTCAACATCCGAAAGCATCAAAGTTCTTAAATTCATGTCAGTATTTCCATCTAAAAAATAAAAAATAAAGAAACAAAATATGGTTCTCTAAAATCAATGTGAAGCAAATGATCACTTGCTTTCCTCAGCGACGAAAGTATCCTTACAATTTAAGCTTTGCAAAGCTTTACACTTCAGACTGATATTTTGCTTATGAACCCATGCCAGGGTCTAGCACTATTTGGTACTTTTCTTAAAGATCCTGCTCCTGTAGCCTTGCTGATACTGTACAATACTCTGACTCACCATGCTTCTCTCTACTATAACCAGGACTGGAAATCTTGCGTTCAAAACCAAAACTTTACTGATGAAGAGTGAATAATTCAAATCAATATAATCATAGATCATCCAGGTTGAAAAAGACCTTCAATATCAAGTCCAACCAGCAACCTGACCTAATGAGTCCCATCACCAAACCCTTGGTGCCACATCAGCACATCTCTTAAAAACCTCCAGGCAAGAGAACTCCACCACTTCCCTAGGCAGTCTGTTCCGATGCCTGACCACCCTCCCCATGAAGAAAGCCTTCCTGATACCCAACCTAAACCTCCCCTGCCACAATTTGAGGCCATTTCCTCATATGCTATAGCACCTGTCACCTGAAAAAAGAGACTGACACTCTCCTTGCTGTAGCCTCCTTTCAGGTAGTTATAGAGAGTAATGAGGTTTCCCCTCAACCTCCTCTTCCCCCAACTAAACAGCCCCAGTTCCCTCAGATGTTGCTCATAACTTATTTTTTCTAGTCCCTTCACCAGCTTCATTGCTCTTCTCTGCACACACTGGGCCTGCTCAGCATCATTCTTGTAATGAGGGGCCCAAACTGGACATGACATTTGAGGTGCAGGCTCACCAATACTGCATGCAAGGTTGGCCTTTTGGTCTCCTGGACACACTGCTGGCTCACGCTCTCTTCCCCAGGCCTATACTGCTGCATGGGGTTATGACCCAAGTGCAGGACCCGGTACCTACCCTTCTTGAATGTCATTCGATTGGACTTGGCCTACCCAGATCCCTCTGCAAAGCCTTCCTACCCTCAAGCAGATGGACAGCCCCACCTGACTGTGATCATTGCAGTGTCTGTGATCTTACTGAGGGTGCACTCAATCCCCTCATCAAGATTGTTCATAAAAACATTGACCAAAACTGGCCGAAATACTGAGCTCTGGGGAATGCCACTGGTGACAGGCCACCAACTGCACTGAACTCCATTTGTTACGACTGAACCCAGCCATCCAGCCGGTTCTTCACCCAACAAACTGTACACCTGTCCAAGCCATAAGCAGCCAGTTTCTCCAGGAGAATGCTGTGGTAAACAGTGTCAAACTCTTTACTAAAATCCAGGTAAAACAACATCCACAGCCTTTCTCTCAAGTTGGTCATTTTGAAGGAGGTGATATTAGTCAGGCAGGACCTGCTTTTCATAAACGTATGCTGGCTGCTTCTGATAATTCATCTGCCCTGTATGTGCTGTGTGATGACATTCAAGATGATCTGCTCCATAACCTTCCCTGGTACTGAGGTCAGACTGACAAGTCTGTAGTTCCTTGGATCCTCTATCTTTAAAGAATATTTATTTAAATCTCATAGCCAACTTCATGATTTTGTTTTGAAATCACCTACAGCTGGAAACATTACTAGTATTTCCAAATAACTTAGGTAGTACCAGTATCACCTATCTGCCTGTTTGGTAGGCACTGAAAAGCTTACCTATCTGAGCTACACTACACATTGTAGAATCCCTTGTTCTAAGTCAGTCAGCAGCAGCAGATGCCTCAGGAAAGAAAAAATACATGTAAAACATCCTAACCTGTTATTTATTATCAAATAACATGTCCACAGGACTGAAGTATTTCTCAATTTGTTTCATACAGTGACTGACTCATATCAATGTGCAGGAAACTAACTCTTCTTTAGTTGCTACAATCCTGCCCCCCACAGCAAGAGTTCCTGTTTTCACTGGTCTAGCCATGTATTTGTTAATTCATTTTGCTATTCCACATAATTTAACTGTTCACGTCCTCTTTTTCCCTGTAAATCTAATCCTTAGACATTATGCTGAACTCCCTTCCTCATTGTTATGCTGACAGAATGCAACATTTCCTTTTTGAATTTACACATACTGTCTTAGGTATTTATCAGATATTCACTGTTCTTACCAACAAAATGCAGAAGAGCTGAGAGCTGTCTCCCCCTTTCAGTGCTAGCTCTTCACAGAACTCCTCCTCTCTATCTTGGACTATTAATTTAAGCATCCACAGAGTACTCTGGCATCTAATCAAGCTGGAGAACAGAAGGACTATGCCTTTTTTAAAAATGGATCACCACAGCCAGAAACATAAAGTGGGATTCATCTCATTCAATCTGGATGACAGTAGCAGCCACTTCAGGCTGTTTTCATGTTTTTAGTCAGATGAAGGATATAGACATCTACAGAGGGCAATCTATCTCCTCTTCCTCTGCACACTGTGACAAGTTTGTGCTACTAACTTGAGATGCCTGTGTCTAATAACACAAATCCCACCCATAGTATCTATGCAGGTTCTGGTTGGTACAAACACTGGGCACTAATGAAGGGAGGAAAAAACACTCAAGAAATTACACAAGAACCATATGCTTCAAGGAGGATCAAAAGCGTACTCTTCCCAGAATAATATTTCACTAGTAAAGGAATGAACTGTAAGGCAAGCCTAATGTACATGCTCAGGATGGACAACTTTTTGTGACTCAAATGCAAGGTTGCTCAGGATACTGACAAGAATTCATCAAGAACACCAACATTTTGGCCTGCTCGTCTAATTCCATAGCAAAGCTATTCCTTTCCCATTTTCATGCTTATGATCACTAGATGATTTCCAGGGCCAGACAGCCTTTGTTTGTTTGTTTTTTTTTTTAAAAAAGACAAACTATTAATCTGTCTCTCTTCATTTCCAGCAGAACCATGAAGAGGTATTATTATAAGCATGTTAATTTCATTGAGTCATACATATTCCATTTTTTAGAGGTCTTCCTGCTGCAATAGAAAAAACTATTGTCATCATTTTCTACTTTACCCTATTACATTTCAACAATTGTTAAACTCAGCAAGAATATACCGAAGCATGTAAACTGACATTTTGTAAAAACATCATTCATTCTAGATTTTACTTTTCTCTCCTTTTTCTTTCATTTTATTTTATGAAACTTTCTGTAGAAGAGTTTCTAATGTTACTTATAAGCTAAAGCATAAATAGTAGATAAAACTTTTTTGTTTGTTTTTGTTGGTTGTTGGTTTTTAGTTCTGGTCTTTATAAACCTTCTGTTTACTACTCTTCTTTAAGATATTTGTTAGAACAAACTCCATAAACAACAGCAGAAAGTTAAAACAGCTTTCCAGGACAGATAACCACAAATTTCAGCAACGAACTAGAAAAACTCACCTGAAGTTCCACAGAGGCTTATGACTCCACAAGCCAAGAACACTGAAGAGGGGAAGAAGCTGTAGTGTTCTGCCGGGACTGTAAAAGAGCAGAAATTCAACAAATACTTCTGGATTTAAAATCATGGAGAACCGAAAATGAGATCCCCAGGGCAGTATCTTTTAGAGCTCTGTGAGCAACAAAACAGCAAAGGTAACTTTTGCATTTCTGTTTTTGACAAGGTTTCTCCACCAAGGCTCTAAAAGAAACTAATCTGCACTTGGATAAATGTAAAACCTCTCACAGATAATAATCAGTTTAAAATAGTAAACAAAAGGAGGAACAGTTAGTTTCTCAATAGAAAAAGGTCAGTGGAAAGATTCTACAAAGAAAAACTACACTGGGGTTCAAGCAGTTTGACATATGGAAAGAAGAGGGAAATGTGAATTCATGACATTTACTGATGATGAACATGAACGGTTTTTCAGAGCAATCTAATAAAAACAAAGGTCAACTATAAAGAGGTACAGAGGGATCTCATGATACTTAATGACAAGGTAATAAACTAACAGATAAAATTCAGTGTTGCTAGAGGTAAAGCTGTACATGTGTAGAAAAACAGGGCTATCTGCACAGTAACAGATGCTAAACAAACTATTACCATCCAGAAGAAAAACAGATTTTCAACTGATGGTACTCTGCTCTAAGAAAACTAAACCAAGTGTTCAGAACTGTTAGTAAAGCAACAAAGAAAGGCAGGAGCTATCTACATACAATATATATTTATATACACTACCTGCTACAATACACATCCATGGCACCTCTTATCTTCAGTGCTATGTTCAATTCTGCTTCATCTGATCTCCATTCAAAAGTGACTGAAAAAAGGTATCACATAAGTCTACCCTAAGAGAAAAAAATAACTAGAAGCATTCATGTTCCAAGGCAAAGTATCAAAGTTTTACAAAATGCTGCTTTATCATGAATTGTCCTTCTAAACTGAAGGAAGGAAACAAGGGGAGAAAGAGCAAAAGTGGTCTGCATCCTTAGTTTAGCCAAGAAGATTGTGCTATCCTGTATTTCTCAAGCCAGCACTGCCCGGTATACAACAAAGGATGAACAGGTGTCTGTAGACTGTTCCTAAAAAATGTGACTATGAAAAATAATCTCTTGTATGCTCCCTCACCATTCCAGCTCCCTAAGCAAACTGCTACATCCTATTTTGCGACTATCTCAAGCTGCTGCCTGGACCCTGCCAAATGCTTTCAGTGGGAAGCGAGTGTCAGCCATTCAGTTGTTATGAAAGTCATCAGACGTATCTTCGGTTTGAGAACAATAAACAAGCTGTCATCCGCTTTTGTGAAGACAATACCTAACCTAAGAAGAGGACTGAAGTCTTTAGATTCCAGATAGAAAGAAACTGAGTGCTGCTCATGTGCTCACTGCTTCCTGATGGTTTCTAGGCAGCACCTTCCTCTGTTTATCAGTCTGATGTATGAAATCTCTCCATGCATTACACAGCAAATCTCCATACTTAAACGTGCTTTCAAGTTGTACTTATCTAACCTGCAGGCATGCTAGTTATGGCCTTTCTTGGCTATTCTTTGTAAAAGTCATTAGCATTTCAGCCAACAAACTCAAAAGGACCCCCTCTGTAAGCAGTCATACATTTATTTATTTTTTTATTCACAAGGCTTTTACCATGAGCATTCACATGATTCTTAAACATGCACCTTGTGTTTCTTTTCTCATGCATACCTCTTCCTACCCTCTCAAATTTCCCCAAAATTATGTAAGGATAGAAATTTCAAATGAAAGAAAAGGACCAATAGGATAACTTCAGAGCAATTTCATTTCAGTCCTCACTTGTTCTCTGAGAAAGACAGATCCTGTAATTTCAAAGGCAGTCATTGCTGAACGGCAATCACGTACCTTGTAAAAAGAAGACCATGCTCTGGTAGTTTAAATAGGTAAGCTTTTTGATGGTGAAAGTGCTCAAGCAAGGGGCAGGTACCTTTTGTCACAGCATTCTCACTTTTGGAACATGTACTCTCACCAATTCTTTTCACATGCAAAAAAGCATCACATAATCACTTTTTTCCATTTCTGTACTGAAAATTACTGGGTATGCACATTTTCTCTCAAGCAAGGTTCTCACTCGTATGCAACTTTCTTTTTATAGAACATAATAGACACAACTATTTCAATGAAGTACACACTTAAAGCTAAATACCACAAAAATTTCATTCATCAAATATGATGAACTGCTAGAACTATGGTGTCTGTTTTTAACAGCTTTTGAAGCTAAAAGGTAAATAATTTCCGTTCAAAATCTGGATAGTATGCTCAATCAGAAATAAAAGATTCTATCTCATATGCAAAGACAACATCTGTCAAAACCGGTAACTCCAACACAGCCAAAACAGGGAACTTTTTACTTGTGAAAACAGTACCATCATAGCAGTTGTGTTTGATGCAGATCAGAACATGCTATGAACTGCTGTCAAAATGTCCAGTCATTTACTAAATTAAATTTATGTGCTAAAAGCAAGCATTTTTTCAGTACTGTCTAGTACCAAGGTTTGTACCAAAAGTACCAAGGCCCAGCATGCAGAAGCCATCATTCTTCAGAAACTTGAAGCTCACAGTGCCTGAAATGGTGAATCTAGTTCTTGGGAGTATTTTAAATGGTCACAAATGGGAACCTGCTGTATTTTTTAAAGCTGACATTATTTTGAAGTAAAACTGCAAAAACAGTTTATGCAGCATAACCATAAAAAAGCAGAATACCCTTTTGGGAAGACAAATAAAGTCAAGAGCACGTATGAGGGTCATGGGCTTACTTTGTCTTTGAAAAAAATATTTTGACAGAAAATACTCAAGTATGCACTTTCTGACACCCTGTTATTGAACAAGGCAGCCTGGGACATATTCCTGCTTCAATATGAGTTGAATATTTTTTCCTGTGCCATTAAGTAGAGGCAGCAACATATTGCAGTGGAATCCTTTCTGCTAAAGCCAATACAAAGAATGAGTCAGAGCACAAATCAGCAGGGACAATGTTCTCTTACTCACCTAACTGTTCCTCCTGAAAGGAACCAGCAGTTTGCAGTTTTAATACCTATTTACATATCCTAAATTGAAACTAATCAACTACACTGCATGAGTAGATGACCCACAAAACTACTCACAAGAAGCGTTAGTTTAATTTAGGAAATTTTCCTTTCTTCCACTGTATAAACGTTACTGTGGCAATTTTCAAAGGAAAGTATGGTGGGGAACAGCCACCTCTGCTTTGGGTCATTAAATACAACTAATTGCCCTCTTGAGGATATTTATTTCTATCTTAAATTCAGAGAGCCATTAACTGTCAAGAAATGCCAGCCATGCGAGTCATTATTACTATTCGAAACCATAAACATGCAAAATGTAATTAATAATTTTATATTCTTAGCTCTTGGGAAAAATCATGTTTTTGATTTGTAGATCATGTGAAAGGACTTCTGCACTTCTAGATTCATTTCTAGTACTGACACAGTATTCCCCCAACTCTTAGCTTTTCCAGTACTTCAACAGTCATATTAACCATACATATGTTGAAAAGCTAACTTAATACTGTAGCACCTAGATGAATGGCAAACCCTGAAAATATTATTGAAAACATACTCTTTTAGTTTATATCTCTGCATAATTAACAGAAAACTAGCACACTGGAAGCTTCCTAAATGCTTTGGTTCCTGAATTTTAGGAGTGGAGCCTTTGAGTATATATGTAATCACTACACATCAGTTTCACAAATTAAAAAAAAAAAAAAAAAAAAGCATACCAATCCATAGAGTCTCCCACAAAGAACAGGAATCAAAAGTCATCCTGTGCTGTCCTGTTCAGCAAAGCATTCCTCTTCCAAATAACCTGTCCAAAAAAACAAAAAACACCACAAAGATTGATTACATATCTACACACAAAGCAGAACAAGATTAGAAAGAAGAGCAACACTTTTTCCTGTAATAGAACTTTATTTTTTTTTTCTTTGGAGAAGTAGAATACGCTGTGTCTCCCAATGAAATACAGATCACATCTCCATATCTTGCAGAAGGTACAGAACTTAGGAAGGATAGTTTGATTACTCCAATGAGATCCTCAACTCTCTTAACTGTGTAGAATTAAAATTTTACCATTTAATACCAAGATATTCCACGATTAGAGTGGCATCTTGTTTTAGATCTCATACAGATGCATAGGATTAATTTGGAAACAAGAGCAAAGAAATCAGCTGCCGTTAAGCCTTATTCAATCTGCTAAACTACATGCTTAGTCTAAAACATGAGGAACCTGATGTTGAGACCTCCAAAGCCTCTCAGAAGAAATGTCATTTAAATTCACAGGGTGCTACTGCATGTCACAAAGAAGCTGAGTAAATTTTCCAATGGCACAGATAATGGCATAGCTATATCAGAAAAACAAAAGGCAAGAAAACAAGTCTGGAGAGGAAGAATGAAGATGAACAAGAAATAAGAACAAAAGGATCTCAGCGCTTCCTTTATATGCTCTACTACCAGTCAATCACCAGCTATCATCAGCCTCAAGTAGTTAAAATCATTTCTGTAAAGTGGGCTACCACAGCTAAAAACCTGCATCTTCTATCGTGACATACCTGTTGTTAATTCAGATCACCAATTTTCAATGTAGTTTCTCTACATATACCCAGGAGGAAGCTAGAAAATGTCAGGGAGCCTTGAAAGCTGAGTATATGCCATACCAAAAGATCCCAATATGTATAAATATTGTTTATATATAAAAATCAAAAGAACAAAGATGGACACCGATACTTTCGTATGCTACAAAAAGACTACACAACTTTCCATTTCTTTCAAAACTTCTCCTCCCCACTGGAGCAAAAGATGCAGGATCCTTCACAAACAAGCATCTTAAATAAATGCTGTACACGGGGGTTGGACGACAAGCCAGACCATGAGTTTACACTGACCTTCAAAGGAAAAAGAAGTTGTACTTTAAGACCCCTCATAATCTCCTGCTTCCTTCAGCAATTTGAGTGCTAAATTTCTGTATGTGCAACCAACTTAACAGGGACTTCAAACATCCAAAACATAAAGCCTGATTTGCCAGATTGGCACTTGCTGAGAAATCTGCCTTCTGCAGAACAAACTCATTATCTAGCCACAATGGAAGTCAGCATCTGAAAGATTTCCCTGACAAGCTATTAATATAAAATTATTTTACGTTCGCACAAAATTTGATCTTACTTTTATTCCACAGAACAATGTGGAAAGGAAAAAAAAGGGGGGGGGATTTAATTATGTATAAAAGAGAGAAAATGCAACCATGAGATTATTTTTCACCACCCAGTTTGTTCCCTGTTTAGTGAGATAAGGATCATGAACTGTTAATCTTCCCTTTTAGTCTTTCTGAAGAGTCAAAAGTGAATAGCTTTGCCAGCAGGGAGAAGACTGCCAAGACTGCCAGGAACTTGGATGGACCGAATACAGCAACAACCTGCCAGATCTTCCCACCAGACAAGCACATCTTCTGGCATAAGACTCATCTCTTCTCTCTACTTCTGTGTTTACAGAAGGTATTTCCAACTCTCATTAAAAGCACCTCTAAAACCAATTTTGAGAAGCATCCAAAATATCACCATAAATGCCTTCCATTTCAAGCTTCCAAGCAGGGGAAAAAGTAAAGTAAAATTTAGAAAAGTTTTCCAGATTAAGTAGCCTGATGAACTTGCTCTTACCTGGGCAAGATGCTTTGTGTAGTTTTCTGTTGGCAGTCAGCGGTTAACACTGTTTCCAAATGACATTCCTTTTTTCCCCTCCCATTATAAGTGATTAGTCAGGCTTTTTTATTTTTTTTTAAAGCAAACAGAGAGGAAAAACTCTGTAACCTTACACAGTCCCTCAACGGATTTAAGTGCAGTGATTCCAGTACCTGCAGAGTTCTACTCTAGGAATTACCACCTCTATGAGATCAGCATTTAAAGCTGGTAGCACTACTGAAAGGCCAGTCCTCACTTCTTTATCATTCCTGAGCCCAGCTCCCCAGTCCTGAAGCATGCGGATTGATCTGGACTAACACAGACCCTAGCAAGCATATCAAACAGCTTCACATTTCTAGCCTGAAGATGTAGCAATACACAGATCGAGGCATAAGACCACAGCCTAGATTTGTGTGTATACTAAGAGGTTCTTACTAGAGAGCACATTCAAGACAGAGCTGTGCCATCAGCAAGAGCTGTGCAAAACTTGTAAACACTGATGATCTTAGAGGAATTTGCATCTTACCAGGTCTAATTCAGTTCTCCAAGCCAGGAACTGCCATTTCCAAAGAAATGAAATGGCAGAACCAAAAGCACAGAGATCTAAGACATCATTAAACTTGTTTCCCATGAGCGTTTGGATTATATTAAAGACTTTGCAACAGGTTAGAGAAGGCCTCAAAACTGTTGTTTTCAGTATGCCATTGCTTTTCAGGTGAGTCATAACTTTTGACATGTACTTTACTGACAAGTCTCTAAATTCAGTTGCACCTCATGGTCACTTAAAAGAAAGTTTTCTTAACATTTTCTTGTGGTTTTAATTCAAACCTTGATGCAAAATAAACTTAAGCGCTGAAAGCTTCCTTTCTCCGCCAAAAGGTCAGGCTATCAAAAGATTGCAGTTAAGTAAAAAAAAAAAAAAAAAAAAAAAAAGCCTTCTTCAAGTCATGAAAACAGTTGTCCTAAGGCTATTTTGGCTTTTCAACTACAACAACTTCTGCAGTATAATCTCTAATTGAAAGGAAGATTGATGTTTCATCTTCATTTACCTTAGAGACATAAAGGTTCCCTGTCTTAAATTGCTCACACCTCCTTTGCAGTGCCCCAGTACACGCAGGACACTGTTGCACTCAGTTCTGCTAGCAGGAGAAAATGGATTTCCTTATTTGTTTTGGTAACAGCCATTAGCACACACTTTTACCAAATCCTAAAGGCTTACAAAATTAGCGTTTTGAAAACAGTAACCCGATCACCAACAGTATTTGATGCTGATGCAATTTATTAAGTTCTCTCTCCCACAAAAATATACTTAGTTTTTAAATAAAATGAATTCAATGAAAATTCATCTTTTTATTGAAAGATGCAGAGACAGTAGTGTCAAAGTGATTGATATGACTGAAAAAACGTTACCAAGTTTGTACCCGCTTTACACTGTGCTGCCCATACTGCAGTTTGGGTTAGTTCCCGGAGCAAAAGGGTCAGCCGTGATTATGCTTTTCCCACAGGAATTCAGCTCATGCTACAGCCAAACTCTGATGCCGCCCAAGAGCCCTGCTGCTGTAATACAGATGTTACAGATCTTGCTTCTTGGCTCATAGAGAAGACGTGTTAGTAGCAAGTTCAATGAGGTGACCGCATTTCAGTAACAGAAATGTTGCTGCTTGCAGCATCCTGCTCTGAGAGCACTCAAACTCAGTCAGAATAAGATTCAGCTGAAAACTAAAACCAGATTTAGTTTATATGCATATTTAAGTATTTTTATATTACTTCTGTGTGTATGTATACACATGTGCATGCATGCATCTTTGATAGTTATTAACATCTCTATTCACCCAAACCAAAAAATGCTTAACACAACAAAATGCTCTAATAGTGGTTTGTGTATTTTTCCAGATATACCCTATAATTTGTTGTGGTAGTCTAATTTAGTCTATTAAAGCAGTTACATATTAGACCATTATCTTATTTTCCCTAAAATAGAATCAGACTAAAATTCTTAACTATTTTTAAACCACATCATCCGATTGTTTTAATGGCTTCAGAGTCATTTTTGTCCAGTCAGCTGAAATAACCCTTTCAAGACAGCACATTTACCTCTGAGAAACAATCCTAGTTAGAAATCAGTCAACTCCATTCATATTACAGATCTGAAAAATTGTTAAATTTAGAGTTCCCATTTGGACAGCTCTCAGGGTGAGATGACATATTACAGATATTCAGATCCTGTGCAATACAGGCACAAACAATTTCTATACAGATGTGACAGGCAGGGCTTGGAAGCACTCCATGTATCATGAACAAATTTAATTTTTAAAAATATATATATCTACAAGCCAAAAATATCTAAATGAGCTGATGCAGTGGTTTTGTTTTTTAAATAACAATGCGAAGCAATCAGATATGCTTATCTATTGAACAATTCAAATCCTTTGTAGCAACAACCTCTAAGTATCTTATAATTCCTTTTTACAAATAACTTTACAGATAACTGAGTGACTTTTTTAATACTCAGTGGTTTTGTGTTACTTAATAACTGTTAAACTTTACACCAAAACAGTTGTCTCACTGGATTTAGTTACAGCAGTTCCCAGTCAACACACCTCCATGGACAAGCCCCTTAAGAAATTAAAGTGAGGGATTTTTACACTTTTTTTTTTTTTTTTTTGTTAATAAGTAATAATAAACTACATAGAGAAGTATTACCTCACAAGGCAGGAATTACACATTAAGTTATGTTGTCTTCTGCTTTGCTAGCTCAAGATCTTATTTCTCTACTTAACCGAAAGCTGTTTAAGTACGGTCTATTAACTCATTTAGCAAATAATATCAAAGTGTTTCTTCAGTTACACATAAGTTTAGTTAGTTTCTTTTTCAATCTGATCCTGACAAAATACTGCATGGAATTTATCTTGCACCTAAGATAACTCTAAATAGAGCAATAAGCCTAAAACATAATTTCTAATTTGATTGTGACTACTCAGAAACTGCTCACAAATTCAAACCAAGAGACCTGTAGCAATTTTTTAAAACTCCAAAACCCACTAACAAAATTATGGGCAAGATGTATGGGAAAAAAAAATGTAATGACATCCATCAAGAGAGACCAGGAAATGATATTCTGGCCTTTGTGCTATACATAAATCTCTTTATAATCCCTAAAATGTCATTCATGTTGGAATTAACATTATTCAGACATCAAAAAGATTGAAAAGGATGCATATAAAATCAGAAGTGACGCTCCTCCTCCAAGACAAAAAAAAATAAATAAAAGAATCTAAACTACTGTGAAAGGTAATTTTAAGGGATTCTGTACCAGGATGCTACAGAAAGTATCACGACTGTCAATTAACATGTAATTTTTCTGCCTTCCTCTGGAACTGATTTAAAGTAAGTATTCTTGTCAGATCTTATTTCTCTCAGAAAGATTTTCCTGCTCCAGATGTAATAGTGAAGTTGCTATTAGCAGCTCTCCAGTTCTCAGAGCTGGCTAAAAATAACTTTTGTAGAAGTTTTTGCTCATCAAATCATCATTGTTTTTCCATTTAAATTTTTGTTGAATTTAACATATTTCTACAAAATCTAATAAAAGCCCAAACTGCTTGCTACACATCATCATTCTGTTTACACAAGAAAAGATTCACTTTAACGAGACTTGTTCCAGCATACCTTTATACTTTATGGTACTTTTACTTTAGTTCTCATCCAAGCTGAACCAACTAAGAGCCACAATTAATCCTTCAGGGCAGTTTCATCTGGCTTGCTGTCTTCTTCCTACTATCTTGCATCCTAAAGGCACTTTGCAACACCAGTTAAGGTGATCCACAGCATGCTCCTTGCTGCTAGCTTTCTCACAGGTCCTAGGGCTCCTTCCACCACACAAGAGGCAAACAAGTTAGCAGGAGATGAGAAAAGTTTCCAGGAAGAGGCAGTGGATCCTTCAGGGAGCAAACATGGACAGGAATAATTAATCTGGCTCAATGCTAAAGCCCCTCAGAAAAGGCATAATTAAAGAGGAAAAGTCATGCTCTACATTCTTCGATAGCTGGATTCTGTTCCTGGCTCCTGATTGCAGTGATAAGGCAGTGATGGGTACTGATCCACACGTAGACTGATGGCACTCCCATCAATGCAATAAATCCAGTCATACAACAACCAGGCAGGGAAAGGCTCCAGTGTACTCAGTGCCATCTCCCCAGTGACCTCTGCTGCCCACCTGGCTGAAGAGACCAGACACTCTCCTCTCCAGTGTCCTCTAAATAACAGTTTTAACACTGCAGGCTGAAGAGGTTTAGCACTGCTGGAACACTGACTCATTTTCCGGAATGTGTTTTATTGCAAACAATTTCATTTCAATTCAGAAAACATAGAATGGTAATTCTACCAACCACATGTATATACTTTAAATCCTTTCTCAGCCTTCCATTTCCTATTTAGTTCACAAACCATCTTTGCTTGGCAAGTTCTTGTAGTTTTTAGTCTTACAATGAGCTTTTCAGATCTCCACTTTTCATTACAGAAATACTTAATACAAATTTCTGAATCTCTACAGACTCAACCAGTGCCTGCTCACCTCCCAGACCTCTTATTTTTCTTCTTTTTAAGCAAAAAGAGCTTGTAAAACACTTACATGCTTTCCCATCCTGAATAGAATCGCAACATAAATGTCTGAGTAAAGATATAACCACTTACTCACATGCTTTATCCATGTATGCACAGGATACAACTTCAAAACAGCAGAGCAGGCTCTCACTAGTTTTTTTTTTTTGCTGCCCTTTGCTACCAACCTACCAAACAACAGGTTTTTTTGAAAGTGGGTACAAGTTTTGAAAGTGGGTACAAAAGACGTTTAGATGTAGAGCTTAGGGATATGGTTTAGTGGGGACTGTTAGCGTTAGGTCAGAGGTTGGACTCGATGATCTTGAGGTCTCTTCCAACCTAGAAATTCTGTGATTCTGTGTGATTCTGTGTGAAGTCTAAACACATCCTGTCTGGATGCAGATTGTTCCTTACTCTTATCTTGAACCATGCCTCACACGCTGCTGAGAAAGTGGGTACCACTGGCTACCCAAGTATTTCAGAGCTTCCGATCTCATCAGGCTCGCAAGGAAAGGAATTTAACTGCAGGAACACAAGGCACTTAAGAGTAAAGCAAGCAACATGAAAAAAGCACAAGGATCTAAAGTTACTGACTCTTCAGTTACCACCTTGGTTAAGTGGGAGGGGAAAGACCAGCATCCCATTATATCCTTTTAAAAGTGTGAGGTCTGCAAGTATTGCAGGCTATTCAGAACTCCTCTGGCCCTCCCCTTGTCCAGTCAGTCCATCTCACCAATGGCAGTGGTTGCCCAGTAAAATATACATGCTTTATAACTTATACATGCAGTTCCAGATTTGTAACTTCTTCAGGTCCACAGCAGCTCTGCTTTTTCCTAAGTACTTGGCATAATCTCATCTTATTTCATAGTCCCAGTTTTTCGGGAGGACCGTGCTGCTGCCAGGTCTTTCTTAGATCATTATCTACCTGCAAAGTAGTAGTTTTAATGATTATTTTAGGATCTACTTTACTGTACAGCTTTTGTCCATTTTCTAATTTTAATAGCAACTTTTTGTTCAGTGACCCACACACCAGGTGGTCTGAGTGGGAATTTAAGGCACCTTTTGTAAATACTAATAAAGCGATGAAAATTAACGAAGCGTAAAATGCAGGAAATTAACTTCTCATCGCCCCAATTTATCTACCCACCTAAATGAGTTTAAAATACCAGCTTCGAGCAGTCTGATGTTCTAGGGACACTCAGCTGCCACTTCATTTATAGTCTGTTTCCTTAGCAACACTATAATCCATCTGGCTGCAGAAAGCTCCATTCCTAAACCATATCCTCCTGCACACCGGAAATAGCCTCAGAAGCATTCAGATTTTAAATAGCACCCAGTCATCATGATTAGCGAGCATATAAATGAAGCCAAAAGGCAGTAACGTTCTTAAAACACACACACACAACTCTCCATGCTCAAGCTTGAGTAAGTGATTCACCTACTGAGAGTGCACACAGGCTTTCAGCTTCCAGGTGTTACAACAGCATCCCTTCCTTAGCACTTCCTCAGCAAAGCTGCTGAAGACCCAAGTCCCTTGCTATGAGAAAGAGAAACCTTGCATGCCTTCTTCCAGCAAGTGTCAGAAGTGGGAACATCTCCCTCATCTTTGTGCCACCAGGCCCAGCTAGAGGATTCTGAAGGAGCCTGTGTACAAGGTCAGTATGTTCTCTTCAGACTTCTCTATCAGAAGTAATATGAAAGGCCTGGATGCAATATTGTTGACAGCAACCAAAAAAAAACAGGGAAAGCTAATCACATTACAAAGGATAGCTACTTGTCTTAAAATACTTATCCTTCAGGATTTATTTAGTTATTTATTTTATTTTTGCATCTAGAACTACAACTATCATTTATAAACACTAAAATAAGAATCTAGTCCCCAACAGCAGCATTAACTCATTGTTAGGAACCCAAGAATGATAAATATGCATTTTTCCACCATTTTCACAGCGTAATAGCAATGCAACCTGTGTCACACACTCTCTAAACCCTCTTTGTGGTGGGAAAAGCACATCCAAAGGAGCACCTTATGCTGACTGGTCTCTTCTGGGAGCAGAATTGGTTGTGGTTCTCTGTTGCTTGCAGGTTTACTTTAGTATGCATGTTACATATTTGCAGCATTTATGTCAGAGACTGTGTCAGCACGGGTGTCTTGTATTAGAAGCAGAAAGTGCTGTCCAGCTGTGTGATGATCCTTAGTGCGTTCCACAGCCTCAGGCTAGCCCACAAAACAGCTCCTATCTCATGTGGATCCAGCTCATCCCTAATCTGTGACTCAAGACAAGCCTTTCTCACAGTGTTTTTTCCAGCGCTCGCTGAAGTAATTTGCTATGTGTAGTCACCCCCAAACCTTTAGATAAGATACAAATATTCAGGAGAGCCAGTTCTGAGATTGGAAGGTAACTAGAAGTTCAGCTTGGCTACACTAGTGCAAAGATGAAACCAAATACCTACCGCCAGGGCATCTTCCCCCAGGACGAAGGGACACAACTTTAAATAGCAGAATGCACCTCACATGCATACCATTTGCACAAATTTAGCAACACCAACCTGCAAATGAAATTCAGCTCTAACCTAGCAGGCAAGCTCATCGTTTACATACACAGAGGGAACTTCTCCATTGCCTACATCTCACAAAGGCTCACCAATGGTGAGCTGAGGGGCTCTAACCCACAAAATGGTTTTGCCACACTGTGAACCATTTCAGCAACAAGGCTTTTGCAGCTTTGCCTGCCCACACCATGTTGTGGTGGCAGAACACAAGTCCACATTGCCTGATCTGCTGACAACCACCAAAGAGAGATTTCTCTTTCATATATCAGGACTCTCCATCGGCGAGGAGCCAAGCAGTGCTTTTCACTGCTATTCACTGGTTTGCATTCCTATAGGAATACTTAACACAGAATCCAGACTCCCAGTGCTTCCCTTGAAGAAGACTGCAGCAGGGCTATACTTCCATGAGTTCTTCTTATGGGAAATCTGACTGGAAGAGTAACTGCAAGTTCAATCCCACCTGACTGCTGATTACAACCAATGTTTCCTAGATGCTTTGATGGTGCCTGGTTCCGAGACAGAACAAAACAGGGCTGACTGTCAGACAGACGCAATGCTAGCTCTTCCTTGCTTTCCTCCCATGTGAGGGAAGAAATTGGTCAAATACCCAAACATCACTCTAAAATCACTTATGTATTCAAACACTTCTGTGCTACATGAGCGACCAGAACTTCTCAGGAGATGGTCTATTAATCATACATTAACTGACAGATACGGTTGATTAAACTCTTTCTTAGAATATGTTTTCAAAATGCACATAATCTTTTCAAATATGTAGATAACAACTCTTTGAAACAGTTAGGGCCTAGCTTTGTAGCAGTCCCCAGACTGAGCAGCAAACTGGGCAGGCCTTTGGGAAGCATCTGGCAACTGCCTTACATGCTCAGCAGTACAAATCCCCAGCTCACGATCTTAGGGTGCTCTACTCCCTCAGCAGTGTTTGCTTCTCCCCCAGCCCCCATTTCCTTCCTACTAGACTGATCTCACCTAATTTCAACAGAGCTCTGAAGTAATCACATCAGCTTGGTCCGCAATCAGACAGAACATGAATTTCTGGAACGCTAAATTCATCTAAACTAAAACAGATAGCCGAAACAATAATCTTGTTTCTTAAGAATGCTGTGTATGAATGCCCCGTCTTTATGTTTCTCCATCTGTCTGCATGCGTCTGTACTGTCTGAACCAACTGCCTCAGATGTATGCTTCTGCGCAACAGCTGCATAATGCTTGATAGGTGCATGCCTCCCAGGAACAGAGAGCCTTTGAGAACAGCAGGGAAACCTGAGGGAATAATATAGGGAGTACAATCTCTGCCTTGCTGGTGATAGCTAGAAGCACGTCACCACACAGCCAACGTGCTGTGGGGATGCTTTTTCAAGTCTATCATTTGTGGTGGCTGTGAACCACACGTGTAATCCAGCTCGTTTGGATCTAGCAGTGTAACAGCAGAAGTGCTATTACCTGAGACTTTACGCTTTGATATTTCTAGAAAAGATGTATGCAGCCCAAACTTGCTTTCTTATCAAAACAAAGGGAACAGGGAGGGAAAAGGCTCTGAACTTCCCTCAGCCAGAGCTCTCAGCCCCATCCCTGTGCTCACATAACAACTGCGATGGAAATTTCTTATGGCAGATGTCCTGATACCAGTACAGCATAGTACAACCTCTGCCTGTTATAAATACTCCAAATGTGTTATTGTGAGTCAGCATTAAATATTGCCAAATTCGTTTCAAATGCCACCTCCTTATCATAAATGACACACTTGGAGCCTGAGCAGACACACTGAAGATGTGGTAGTGTGAAGGATGGAATTAATTTCTCAGCTCTATCGACTCACGAACCCTTCAAATCAGAGATAAGGCAAGAGGTGGGAGGCCCCATTGCTACTCAGTTCATTTTGCACCGAAAATAAAGAAGTAGCTTCTCTCCAGGCCACACAAAAACTTGTCCAGAGTACTCAATATGAGCATACAAAGGTCTGGGGTACCAGTGAGTACTTCTGAGGAAAAGCAAATGCAAACTTACTCTTTTAATGTTTGATGGCGCATCTTCAGGTAGACGTTGGTTGTACGAAGGTACAGGTTCCAACAAAGGTTGGAATTTGGTTTGGAGGTTTTTACTTTGTGACATAAAAAGATTTTGGTAGTAATGGGAAGCACAGTAAACATGGATACAGATAGTTTGAAATAATATCTGCCTTTAGAATTAATACAAAATATAAAGGCTATGCACATAGACTTACTGATAGAGCAATCAGAAGATCACAAACACATTATGTGCATCTACTTCAAAACACATCCACAAAAAGCATGCAAGGCTCCAAAAATGTTTCAAGAAAATTCAGAAGTGACAACTGACAGAAGATTCTAAATCTAAATGAACAAGTAATAAAAGACTTGTTGGAATAACATCTACTGAAGATACGAATTTAATCAGCACATAATACCATGTGTTTTCAAATTACTTTTCAAGTCTGACAAAAAAAAAAAGTAATCTATTTTTCACAAGATATTACACCTTCTTTTCTATCATTACACACAATGAAACTTGTACAATCCTTTGAAAGGGATAATTTTGTGAATTATACTACTGATGCAGAAAACTTGCATCGGTAACTATTTCTAAGTAGTATCTTGTATCAAATTTAAGATAGCTTTAGAAAGACAGAAGTATTATTTTGTAACTTGAATTAAAAATACACTTTCTCCCTATCTGTTGCAAAGTTTTCCCCTCATTTTCAAAGCAACGCAAACCAAACATCCTCTGTTTCTGAAGTTTTTCCTGTAAATCTGCATCTAACACAGCACTGTTCTTAAAATGCGGAGACAACTTGCACAAAACAGTAAGGTCATGAAGATAACATATTGCTCCTGAAGAACAGAGATAACCCTGCCATAGAAGCATGCATTAACATTAATTATTACACATTCAGGATTGTAAATAAGGCATTTGACCGTATATTGAATAATGACAAGAAAATTAAGAACCGCAAAGGTGCTCATTAAGAATTAACGTTGTGTAAACGTAGCTGTTCTAAAAGGTGGACAGCAAGGCTAGAAGAGCCATCAGAACTCTCAGCACACTAAGCAGACACACAGAGAGTATAATTCAACCATAGGTGGGATAAAACACTTTCTGGACAAGCTTATTTTTCTCCATTGACCATACAGGTGCCTGGAAGGCTCGTTAAAACTATCTCAGAGTTGCCATAGTCCACAGATTATTCCCAGCTTCCCCTGAAAGCTAGCCTGTTGTTACTGGGTTTCAATTTGCTGTGCAGGAGTCCATAAATCTAATGAGGTTGAAAAACAAACAAACAAACAAACAAAAAAACAACCACAGTACAAGCTAGCTAGCTTTTAGAAGCTCATGTTGAAGACTTAGATTTACCTCCTAAAGCACCAGCATCCATTCACTGCCCACAATGACGCAAGCACCTGCTGGAAATACAATGCATGATCACGTGGGAGAAAGAAATTAGAAACTTCAAGGAGACTAGAGGGCTGCAAACTAGATTAGGATGAAATACTCTAACTGCCCAATTAAAATGACCAGCAACCAGATATTATATATGAAATCAACCAAGGGAAGAATCTGGCAGAAAAACACAGCAAGCAGCTGGCCAACAAGACAGCCCAGAAGAAACAGGGCAGTAAGGGTAAAATATTGTGGGGAAAACAACAGTAAATTCACCAGACAGCATTGCCCTGCAGACAACAGAACAGGAACCACACCCCAAAGTTTCGCCATTCTCCTCAGGTCAGCAATATTATATAAAAATTGAGAGATACCATGGGATAATTGAGATACTCATCTTTATTACCCATGTATATAGCATTCTATTTCCCTTCATTATTAATCCATGCATGAATCAAAAACGACTGCTACAAGCTCAGCTAGTTAAAGCCTGAACTGGCATCTACAGGTTCTAAATCTGCCAAGAACATAGGAAGTGATTGTAGCTATCCCACAAAAAAATAAAAATAAAAAAAAAAAATACACACCCATAAACAATGTTAAAAAAATAAGCACTACTAAGGTTTGAAAGTCAGCCTCTCAGAACTTGAGAAGTAACAGTTATGGAAATCTAATTAAACACCACGACAGAGCCTTTAATTACATGACTAAATACTATTTACCCACACACAATCCAACTTCCTTCAGAAGGCCCAACACATGTGTTCTCCACAATTATTGCATGTTACCATGTCGTATTTAATCAACGCAGTTCAAAGCTCGCATTAGTAACTCCAAGGAGGAGAAAATCAAGGAAGGGATGCAAAAATCATCCGCTAATTTTGGCTGCCTGATTTTAAATGGTAAATGTTTTAAAAAAAAATGTATCCTAGATAGTATAAAGCATAGCTCCCAAAGCCCACATCACCAACACTTCATAGCTTTAAATTTTCAAACACTTATGTGCTTATGTGGTCTGAACAACGTTCTTTTAAACACGGCTAGTGTATAATCTACATCTAGATTGAGGTAAATTAGGTTACAGTTATGCAAGAGATTTCTCTAAGTGCCATTCAAACCAGTGGGGGGACTCCAACACTTCAACACATGCCTCAGTGTAAATATCTTACTGAATCACTGCTTCTACACAGAGGGCGAAGAAAAGGAAAGCTTGCCTTTCTCCTAAAGTGCATGTTGAAATGTCTTAATGTTGAGATTAATATTTTGTAAATTTCCATTCAAATGGAATTGAATGGAATTTCACTGAGACCTCACCTTAAACAACTTGTTTGGGAAAGTACTTTAAAGTATATACCAAGTCCCATCGCAACATGTGCGGTTTAGGTAATATTTAAGCACTATCCACAACTGAAAATGAGGCAACTGAACTATTTTCCTACTTAACTTTGAACTGCGCTACCAGCTAGATTAGCAAAAAACAGCTGCTAGCTGCAAATACACAGAAAAAATACACCTTTCTATTAAAGTATTTGATAAGTCTACGAGAGGCAGTGCAACCTGACAGATCCGTTTTCTGCCTGAGATTCTAATTCTAGGTTCTGTGACTGAGAGTCCTTACATGAGTAGTCACTCTTTCTCTTGCCTCACTTTCCTAACTTGTAACAATTAAATTTAATATCTTTTAGATTTGCTTGGAAAATTATTCATGAGACTATTACATAAGATTACCAAGACATATCAATACCCCCAAATCAAGCACAGCATAAAATACAACACTTCTACTAGCACCATTTCATTACTGAACCAAACTATGAGATACTGTAACACTGTGAACAAAACCACACATTTACAGAATGCTACAAACTACGCAGGCTTTGTTTGTAATTGCAGTGAAACAACAACAAAAAGAGACAGCAAGCATGTCCAGGGTCCACAAGATTGATTTTAAATATCCAGTCTAACACTTTTAACAGGCTAGTAATCTCTCCGGGCATCTAAAAGTAAATAATCTTTAGAGCATTTTAGAAAGATTTTAGAAAGTTACTTGCTCTGATCCTTTTAGCAAAGTGATTAGGAATACATCTGAACTACATGCCGTGGATGCACTGACAGCTGGCCACTGGGACGGCTCACGGGCACGTGCTGTCCCAAAGAACGGTCCCAGACAAGCAGAAGGAAGCTGTGTAGGCCTTGCTCCTGCCCTGACCACCCTTCCCTTTGGAGCAAGTGGGAAGGCCGCCCAGCCTGCACCTACTCCCTCTGCACCCACCCACACAAGTAGAGGAAGAAGCAGCCCTGGCAGTTTTCTGCAGAAAAGTGGAGTTTTATAGTGCCCAAGTTCCTGGATGCAGGCAAGTTAGATCACGGTGACTGAGCACAGAGTTAAGAGAAACTACTTCCAGTGTTACCAACAGCCTAAGCCCACACCAGCAAACCCAACAATGCCAGGAACCATCCCTGGGAGATGCAGCTTACTCGGTCACGCCGAGTGCCCAACTGCTACAGGCCAGCATGGCGTGTTTCTTGCACAGGCCACCACAGCTCCCCCATGCAATTCTTGGGCATGACTTGGGCTCAGCGCAGCCCAGGGAACAGTCACAACCACTTGCTTGTATTCAGCAGCCCTGTTCAGGAAGGTAGCAGAGGCGAGCAGCAGTGACAAGGGTGACTGGCTTCAGGACCAGAGAACGACCACGGGTACATTTAATTAACTGGGAGAGTAACGGAGGTAGCATCTCCGAGCTCTATCTGCTGTTACTCTTGGAGAATAATTTTAAATGTCACATACCATTAAGCACACGAAAATTATTTACATATCATAGTACACAAGAATTAAAAATGAGCTCATCTTGGCTTGTTCCTGTTTCTTCAGCTTGTTCCTTGCATGTGATCTACTGACATCCACAGCCTCCTCTTATCTTCTTCCATTTAACAAACAAAAAAAAAGTTCTATACATTTGATATGTCCTCATACAGTAAGGCCACCCCCTAATAAATAAGTCATGCAAAACAGCGTAAGAAGCCAGGTTTCTGAGGGATGATCATCTGGCAGTAAATATTTCTAATGAAAGTTATTTAGAAATTATAATCCTACTAATTACCAGTCATTACCAAATCTGCTTCTGTAGACGAAAAATATAATTACAAGTGAATCAATTATGTTATTCTGGAAACTTGGCTACAGCAGTGTTGGCAAATACATTTTCACAACAGGTAACAGCGCAAAAACAACAGTAAAAATACATTTGAGGGCTGTCAGCAGACAGCTGCTCAGTGTAAGTAATACTCTCTGAAACATCTTTGCAGTTTCAGGTAGCTAGAAACAGTCTGTTTAACCTGTACGAAGCTGTCCCTTTCATAATTGAGTTCGATAACATTTTGTTTAGGCATCCTCTTGGGCACGGACCGTAACCCCGCTCAGGCCATTTGGGCTGTGCGTGTCACTACCACCTGCCTCTGCACACACATCCCATTTTCCTCAAAAAGTGTTTTTACTGTTAGCGAGGAAAACTTCATCGCACGCTTTAACTACTTCATCCTGCGCTGTATGGTGACTTTTAGAAGCGAAGCATGCAGAAGACCTCGCTGAAAAGAGCACACTCGTTGCAAAATAGCTGGTACATGAAGCCAGGCGCTTCTTCTTGCCACAGGAGCGCCTCCCGCAGCGGGAGCACCATGCGCCTACGGGACACCGGCCACGCCAGCGGCGGGTCCCGGCTGATCGCAGACTTTTGCGCGATTAGGACGGGAAGGCGACACCCGGCAGCTCCCCGCCGCCCCGGGCAGGACAGGGCAGGGCGAGGCCAGCTCCCGGCGGCCGGCACCGGGCCGGAAACGCCGCTCCCGCCGTGCCGAGGCCCCGCCGCCGCCGCCACCCCTCGGGGGACCCCCGCCGGACCCCCGCTGCGCCCCCCGAGGAGGGCAGAGCCCCCCTCGCCTCGCCTCACCTCGCAGCGTGGCCGGCGCCCTGCGGAGCCCCGGCCTGAGCCCATCCCTGCGGGAAGTTCCCTGCCATCGCGGCGGCCGGGGGGAACAAAAGCTTCGAAGCCGGCAGGAGGAGGAGGAAGAGCAGGAGGAGGAGGAGGAAGGGCAGCGCAGGCAGCAGAGTGAGGGGCATCGCTCGCCCGCGGCGCCGCTGCCCCTGCCCGCCGGCACCACCGCGGAGGGCAGCCCGCTCAGCGCCGCCTCCCCATTCGCTCCGGCGGCGGCTGGGCTGCACGGGCAGCGCCGCGGAACCGCCGGAGCGAGGGGCGAGCGGGCGAGCCAGCGCCTCCCCGCCTGCCTTGCCTTGCCTTGCCCTGCCTGCCTGCCTGCCTGCCTCCCCGCCTGCCTGCCTGCCCTGCCCGCCGGCAGCCTCCCCGCGGCCGCCCGCCCGCCCGTGTCCCGCTCGCCGCAGCGCCGCCGGGCCCCGCCCGCGCCTCCGCCCGCCCGCACCGCGGCTCCGCCTGCCGGGGCTCGGCGCACGCTCCGGCCCGGCCGAGCCGCGGCTCCCGGCGGCGGCACGGCGCTCCCCGGCGGAGCGGAGCCGCCCCCGGACCGCCCCCGGGCGGAGAGGGGTCGGCCGTCGGGAGTGGGGCTGGGAGGGGGAGGCGGAGGTGGTGGGGTGCTGCGGGTGGGGGGTGTGCGTCTGGGTCTGGGGGAGCCTCCTGCCAGGCAGGGGCAGCAGCACGGTGTGCGCCTTGGGGTGCTGTTACTGCAGCCCCTGTGTATGTGGAGGGAAGATTAATCATAAAATCGTGGCATCGCGGAATATCTTGAGCTGGAAGGAACCCACAAGGGTCACTGAGTCCAACTTCTGGCTCCTCACAGGACCACCCAAAAAATCAGAGCATGTGTCTGAGAGTGCTGCCCAAACACTTCTTGACCTCCATCAGGCTCAGTGCTGTGACCACTGCCCTGGGGAGCCTGTCCCAGTGTCCAACCACCCTCTGGGTGCAGAACCTTTCCCTAACCCCCAGCCTGACCCTCCCCTGTCCCAGCTCCATGCCATTCCCTCGGGTCCTGTCGCTGTACCCAGAGAGCAGGGCTAAGCGCCTGCCCCTCCACTCCCATTGTTAGGGAGCTGCAGGTAGCCATGAGGCCTCCCCTCAGCCTTCTCTGCTTTGGTCTAAACAAACCAAGGGTCCTCAGCTGCTCCTCATACATCTTCCCCTTCCCCTTCCTCATCTTTATAGGAATCCTTTGGACACACTCTAACAGTCTTATGTCCTTCCTCCGTAGCACCCAAAACCACAGACAGTACTCAAGGTGAGGCCACACCCCGACACAGAGCAGAGCAGGACAATTGCTATAAACTATCTCCAAGAATCACTGTTTCTGTGTACACCAGCTAATTTTTAAGGACTAGGATAAGCCTTTATGTCTTCTCACTGCCAACATTGCTCAGCAAGGAGGAAGAGTTACCAGATAGGTTGTATTTGTAACCCTAAGGCCATATGACATGCAAGGCAATAGCTCATAATTTCAGGTCAAAGACTATGTGGTTCAAGGTAGTTTATTATGGTTAGAATCAAATAGAATAGAATCAAATAGAATAGTTCAGTGGAAAGGAGCTACAGAGATCATCTAGAGCATGCACACTGCCTGACCACTCCAGGGCTAACCAAAAGTCACAGCATATTATTGAGGGCATTGTCCAAGTGCCTCTTGAACACTGACAGGCATGGGACGTCAACCACCTCTCTAGGAAGCCTGTTCTGGTGGTGGAAATAGGTCTTAGCCAGTAGTTTTATTGTTATAATTAAAACACGTATTATTTGGCAAGACTTGCTATATCATATTAAATGGGTTTAGAAGGATGTAAATTGATATGAGCACTCTCACTTTCTATTATATCACAGAACTGCTTGATGTCTGAGTCAGGGAGAGTCTTTCACAATCCCTTTTCCTATTCAAAATGCGTTTACCTGACTGTCAGCCAAATAATAGGTCCCTGTATCTGATCAGAACTGCCTGCAATGAACTCAGAACATGAGAGAGGAGAAAAAGGAACCTTCTTGTTCTCCGAGATAGGTCTCTGAAACATGAGGCCAATGTGGTACCAGCAGAATGTCAGCAGCTCCATCCACTGCTCTTGCTTTGTTTTTTAGAAGTACGACTCTCAGCTGAGTTCAGCCACTCTGCACCACAAGCCTACAGTTGAGAACAGCAATGCAAAGCCAAAGAGGGAGCAATCTGGCTTGTGAGCTGCTTTAAAAATTCTTGACCAAGTGAAATTGTTTATTCTTATATCTTCTTTAACAAGTGGCTATGAACACTTTTTTTTCATTTATTCATCGGGGAATAATTGCTGTTAAGTTCTACAGCTTGTTTTGAACATAGGAAAAAAAAATAACAACTGTGGACTCCAGTTGTTTTTTGGGATGCATCTGAGCTCCTCCCGTCTGAAACAAGCATAACTAAACAGTGAGCAACTCCCCACTGGGGCTTCTGATTCGTTTTCTGTAGTTGGCTGAAGTCTTTAAAGGCTTTTTCAAGCATAGGGGAGACATGATATATTGATTCAATTTGAAAATCCTCAGATATTATCACTACACTCCATCTTGTGGAAGAGGCAGCAACACACCTTAAAGTGATCCTACAGTGGTGGCTATTTTTATTTGTTTGTTTTGTTTTTGAGTAATTAAACCTTACAATTTCTGGTTCTTTCTGCCAAAGCAAGGAACAACACATAGCTGTGGATACAAGGATACAGGAAGAATGATTTGCTGTCAAAATGCAGTGAACTTCCTATATAGTCTCAAAACATCTCTTCAGAGCTAATTATTTCATTGACACATGTTTATAGCCTTACTCTTTGAGATTATACTATAATTAGCTACTGAGGGGTTTAGCACTCACCTAGCAGTCTGCATACAAAAAAAAAAAAAAAAAAAAAAAAAAAAAAAAACAACCAGCCTTTAAGGCAACAGAGTTGTTTTATCCCTGAGGACATGCTAAGTCTTGCCTGGGCAGTTTAATTCTCAGTCCACCTAATTGTACCCAATGGATCCATGTAAATGTCCTTGGATATCTCTTGGGTATCTCTTTCTTCCTTGTTTTAGGAAGGAACTTTAGGAAAGTATTAAAGGGTACAGTATGAATAAAGTAGCCAAATCAGAAGCAACCTTGGTAAGGCTGCCAAGGAGCCTCCCGGATTTGGGCAAGTCCTTATAACACTGAAGAAGCCTGAAAAAGACAGCCAGGTGAAGCAGGGGCAGTGATCTGTGGGGTTATGTGGCTGGGGTAAAGGCTCTGCTAAGCACAGTTGCTTTGTAGGGAACTGTTTTTGGTGTCCTTGTTTGTTTTGTGTGTGTGTTTGTGTTGGTGGTGTTTTTTTTTTATCCTATAATAAGTAAAATAACCTAGCTGTATCCTGGAAACTGTACCGAGGATCACCAGCTGGCTTACCAAAAAACAAATGATGAGGTGCTCTCTGCCCTTCTCAAACTGCATTTCATGGCTTTTGACCTTTGTTCCCTTGATGTTCAGTACTGTTTTGGGAAATCAGAATAGGTATTGAGGCAACAGCTGTGAACCATAGAAAAGGCATATTCATACATATTTGTGTCTGGCTGGGTGCAGAGAAAATTGAGCAACTTATCTGAATTCACAGCTATAGAAAGGTTAACCTTATAATAGTTGCCCTAGGACAAGCTTGAAGAGAAAGCCATTTAACTTTAATGAATAACTTAAAATACAAAGGCCTAGTTATTCCAGCTGTTCCTTGGACGGAAGGAAAAAAAAAAAAAAAAGAAAAAAAAAAAAGGTTTTGTTGAGAAAGGACTGCAGAAGAGCTTAGTCATTCAGACCCAAAAAAAAAAAAAAAAAAAAAAAAAAAGGAAAAACAGGTCTTGTGAAGAAAAAAAATCAGGAGGAAATTCTGTCATGCAAATGAGGATTCTCTCAATTACCTCAGTCCAGCAACAGGCTCCATAAGGAGGTTAAATTTAATTAGCAAAAGTGAAACATGCTTTATTTTCATCTAGTGCTCTTCCGTCTCTTACACTAGCACTAATACATGAGCCTCTCCCTGTAACATGGTGTGGAAAAGCAACACCGAACTAAGTGCTGGCATTTTTTGCTTCTTTTACCAAGGAGGGGCTTGGCCAACCCAGTGGTCAAACTGATGATTGCTGGTGCACTTTGCTGCTCCCATCTTTGCTAAGACTAGGAGGGTAAAATTGATCCCTTTTAAGTAATGCCTCAGTACAATCCAGGCCATGAAGGTAGAGTGTCTCTTGCTGTCTGCTATTATGATAGTGGAGACAGGTCTCATTAATTCCACAGAATACCAAGGGAAGGAAATCTTTGTTGATTACAGTATTTATTAGGTGTTCCCTGGCTTGTTGGTCATTTTCCTAGAGCAATGACTCATCGCTTCATCACTGTGCTGATTACATTAAATTGTTATTACTACAGTATAAGTATCATAACGCTTATGCTAATTTACTTTGTCTGCCACTGTCAGAATTCTTCAGTTCTCACTTGAAAGCATCTGACATGAGCATTTCAGAATTACTTCACATTCTTCTGATTATTCTATTCATATGTATGATATTTAACTCTGTTCAGTGGTGATTTCCAGTATAATACGTAAAAACGCAGAGAAAATGGTCAGGCCTTTTTATGAAACCTTTTTATTGTTTGAAAAAGAGATCTGGCTGTAACTTGACTGTTCTTCACCTTTTACTAAAATTCAACCTCTCAGATTTTTTTTTCTCTTACAGAACAAGGCAAAGAGTAATATTGGGTGGGGGGCAGGGGTGACTTCCCCAAAACAAAAAATCTTTAGAAACATCAAACATGGGTGACAAAACAATGTAATTATGTTTTGTTTCCTAACAAGAGCAAGAAATCATCCAGATAAACAAACAAACAAATCAAATGTTGAGAGATTTTATATTTTTTACTTATTTCATCAGTTAGATATAAGCTGTATACCTCTGCAAAAGAGTATTGAGTTTCAAGGCTTCTGAACTCTGGGCCCTGAAGAAAAGAAAGGCTTCAAAATTTGGTTTCTGGTAGGTATATCCAAAATAAAGATAAATAAATAAATAAATACATATATTCCTTTTTACTTGCAATGCCATTGTAATGCAATTAATTTGAAGACATGAAAAAACATAGCATAGGGCAACAATGAAGGGACGGTACCAGAGCATGACCTTGGTGGGGCTATTCATGAGCTTGAAGTTAGAGTATATAGGTCTGCCCATAAATGGAATGCACACAAGCTCAGCACACTATTTGGAGTCAGTGAAGTAAGGCTGGATGAGTAAGGATTATGGTGAAAAAACAGACTGCTATTTTGGAATGGAAATTTATGACATTTATGTGTGAATTGATGCAGAAGGCTCACAAACTGGAGCTGAATTTGAAGTGTAGCATGAAAATACTTTCACATCTCTCTATAGATATAAGGTCCTTTAGAGTTGCTTTTGCAGTGGAGCAAATATCAACTAGTTGTGTCCTCACAACTTCAGTACTTTGTTTTGTATCCTGTTTTTATTCTGAGAGGAAGATAGAGAAATAGAAATCATTAGAGAAAAATTTATTGTTTGTTATTACTTTTGTCATGTAATTTCAGGTATCCCCATGCATTCAATGTCTCATCTTCTCTTTTGCCCTACTGACTGCTATTGAAGTCATTTCTCTTTTATTTCTCTTAGCAAAAATGAAAAGATGGTCAACAAACCTCATAAATTCATCTTCCTCTCAAAGGCCATTTGCTGCTTCAGTTGCTACTGTTTGTCTTTGAAGCAGGGTAGACCAAAGCTCTATTGCATCAGTGTGCCATACACATTGCCTCAAAGAAATTGTTGGGGAAAATTCAGCGTTCTGCTTCTGATCTATAGGGCCCTGGAGTGGCTGGGCTGTGACTCCATCCTTTAACAATTAGTTCTGAAGCTCGGGGAGGCTAAGGACATGGCATGGAAGAGTCTCCAAAGTGATATTTTTCCCCTGAAATTCAAGTCTGAGGACGATGTATCTTCATCCCAGTTCCCAATTTCAAGAAAAGACTCTCAACACTTCTCCTAATTTATAGTCTTCAGTAAGAACCAACTAACCTTCCCTTGTACATGGTCTGCTGGACACTCTGTGATTTCAGATATTAGCAGGGAAGCTATATCCAGTATTACAGAAGTTGATACATTCTTTCTAATCTTTGCTTTATTTTGTTCTTTAAACCAGGATCCAGGGGCAAAAAATCTAGATAGACAGACTTCCTAGAGGGGAACTATAAATGTTTTTCCCAACTCTCTGCCCTTCCCTCCCTGCAAGTTTGGTGTTCCCATGCAGGGGGTGCAATAAAGGGAATGTATTCTTTGCCGCCATCCAGCTCCCAGCTGCATCTAGTTTTGTGTGTGAACTTCAGGACTGAAACCCTGAAGAATGGTCAGTCAGCTGCTGCCTCTGCTGGGAGGTCCTGGATCTCCTTCGCCCCCATGGTGTTGGTCGTGTGTGCCCCAAAGTGCCTCAGGGCTGGCAGGACCGAGCGCCTGGTTCTTAAGCTGACCAGCATCTGGGTGAGAGGGGAGGCAGCCCCAAAACTGGCACTAGCAGTGGTCTCTGCACTTGCTTTGTGAAAAAGTGTGAATCCTGCTCTGAGGACTACTTGTTTTTACTCTGGTGACTTGTTGATGTAAAATTATACATAGGTATTTTAACTGGGTTTTAAACTAAGATCTCCCACTGGGCCACAGCACACATGAAACATCATTCATTCATTTCTTTGCCCTCTCCTTCCTTTTCTTCTCTCTCTTCCCCTCCGTCTCTCTTCACTTCCAAGGAAATCTATCCTGACAGCTGGAGAGCTGCTGGTTCAGCTGATCATCTCAGATATATTGATTCAAGTCCTTTCAAGTGAGGTGGGAATTTAAACAGGGCCCTCTGCATCTGGACTACTCTAACCACCAGGCTGTAATAGAAATGGTTATGGGCTACCATCGCCCTTTTTTAAGTATGACCACACACTTTTTTTTCAGAAAGAAAAGAGAGGGAGAAGGTGGTCATACCTTGCTTCAGGGGGGATTTCTAGACCTCGGGATGTTGAGAGGAAAAAGGGAATGACATATAAAACCTTCCCATTTCCAGTATTTCAGCTGTGCCTGCCCAGAATAATGTTTGGACCATGTTTTGCACCATGGTGTCAACAGCTTCAATCTTTGCAAGGTTTTGAATAGGAAATGAATACGCTGCAACTTAATGTGTGGTTTCGGAAATCATTCAGAACAACGACGACAAATACAAGATGTCTGCAGAGCCTAATTAACTGATACACCTCGCTGAAGGATGATGTGCTTTTTTATAACACTTGGCTTTAAAAAGGGCTTAGAGAAACTAGTGGAAAAAAAAACACTTTGCTGGCTCTTACATACAACATGAGTTAGCTTACTGGGAGGATAGCCCAGGAACACTTTTACCCTATACACAGGAGGCACAGTTGCATGCTTATTTGTTCTTTCACTGTTTGTTGCCCAAACACTGCTTTATTCAGTTTCATTTTTTCCTTCGGACTGTAATTTCCCATTTGTCTTTTCTTTATTTGCTTGCCCTTAGCTGTGCAGCTACTGGTTTTCTAGGGCAGCAGTTCAGCATGGGCACTGGAAAAAAGCAGTGATGGGTTTCCCTAGCAGCTTGCTCATCTCCTTCTCTTTGCAGATGGTGAGGCACTGGCGGTGGAGAATGATTGTGGGAAATCGTACTCAGAGCCAGATTGAGAATCACAGACATCAAGTACTTCCAGTATGAGGGCTGGGCAGAGCACCAGCTCTGTTCATTTTGGTTGCTCCCAAGGGGCAAACGTGTATCTGAACCACAGAGACCTGGAGCCTGGTGCAGAAAGAGTGGGATTTGGCATTAGCTCTTGCTTTACCACTCTGCTTTCCATGGCCCAGCTGTCTGATCTGCCTGCTGTCCTCTCTTGCAAGGGACAGAGACCTGGGCATATGGATTTCTGGTCTACCCTGGCATGGATATTAGGTTTGCTCTGCATCATGAAGACATTTGAAAATTTGGTATTTTTAGTCCTCTTTTAGAGTTCTGCCCTTGCATGGCATGTGACAGAAATAGGAGATCAAAGTAAAAATCAGAAGGCCTGAAAACAGACTTTCACTCACTAAGCCGATTGTTGAGCATTTATTAGCATACGTTTCCCCAGCACTGGGTATAATCTGTTGTGCTAAGGTCCTCGTTAAATCCCAGTCTCATCTTTTGAATAAAATGTCTCTGTGCTTCCAAGCTTAGGATAATTTTAGAGGAGCTCCTACTGTTTCTGATAACTCAAAAATGGAAAGTAGAACAGTAAAATGGTACTTAACATCAAAATACAGGAGTAAGAGACAGAGAAACGGCATTATTATATTTTTCTGGCAGGTTTAAATTCTACTCAGGTTATTTATGCAAATTTTGGTTTCATTAGGACTTCACACATGCTTAAGAAGAGGTGAATTGGCATTGTGTATTCTGGAAAAGAACAGGAAAGGATGCAGCATTATCCTTAAATGTGTAAAATCAGTATGTTCTTGATTTTAATAACTTTTGATTCTCCACATCATTGATTGGGAGTTGGAACCTGCTGAGTGGCAGTGTGTTGTCCACTGCAAATTTATTAATATCTATGCCTTTCCTGCTGGCACCAGTTGGACTTCTTGGTTAAAAACAAATGTTTTATGTAAAATCTAAGTCAATAATTGTCTTTTGTCAAGATTATATTGTCTTTTATTTAATAGGCTTTTTCACAACAGCCGTAAGCTTATTTCCAGTATCAGCAATAAACTTGAAATAGGACAGGAAGGGAAAATGAAGCTTCTCTCAAAGAGTCTCTGAAACCAAGGCCAACATGATGCAAGCGGTTCAGTAGCAGTGATCTTAATTTTCTGGTTTTGATATTTTGGAGGTGCAGAGCACCCATCATCTTTGACTGAGCTCAGCCACCCACCACCCATAAATCCACGTTTAAGAAGCACGGTGCAAATCCAAAGAGGAAGCATTTCAGCTCACTGGCAGCTTTAAAAACTCTTCACCAAGTGCTTCACCTGGAGACTGCGCAGCAAAGTGAAGGGTCCGGAGAAACCCCATGTTTCCTGTTTTGAAGTCTTTGATCACACAAAGGCACTTCATTTAATTTGTTTCTCATTTTAAATAGCTTGCTTGAGCTCAAAATGAAAAGCAAGGTGGATGGATGGGACATCTAGTAAATTATTGCGAAGGGCAGCACTCAGGTCCTTTTGACTGGACGCCCACTTCAGCTTTCTTGGCAAGTGCAAAGCACTATCACCCATGTTGTTTCCCCATGAACTGGTTTTATCTGATAACTAATCTTGGAGTAGGCAAGTGGCAGGGGAAAGGAAAGAGGAAACAAATTAGTTTTCCTCAGAGACTGCTTCCTGTCCGTCACTGTGATCTGAGCATGCAGGAGGGAGGTCGGGCATCTCTGCTCAGGACAGGGCAAAGAACAAGGCTGTGCTCTTTCAGCTCATACTTAAATTAACTGTTAGCAATTGTATCTCAGGCTTGCTGTCCTTCCCTCCCACTCCCAGCTGTATATTCACACTCCCTTCATGTTCAGCCAAAGGCACACAGTGAGCTGGCTCAGCAAGCTGGTCCCTCAGGATAACTTTTGGGCTAGTTGCCTGCAAGCTCAGCAACCTCAGCTGCCATCCTCCTCAGTGGCCCACATGTCAGTGCCACCAAAAGGGAGAAGCTGGGACCACAGAAGCCCAAAATTAGATTGTGCCTCTTAGGAAATCCCTAACAAACTAGCTAACAAACACAGCTCACTGTAAAATCACACCTAGGCTGGCATAATAGTTCTGAGAAATGTGAAAACGGCTTATACGAATTCAGGGTTTGCCTCTGTCAAATATATTGCTGCATTCTGACCGCTCATCTTTGAACGAGTCTTGGACTCCTAAATGTCTACAGCAGAATAAATCTAAAGAGACTAGAAAACAGGAGTTATGAGGAGTAGCCCAGTGGCGTACTGATGGACTTGGCAGTGTTAGCTAGTGGTTGGTTTTCATTACCTTAAACATCTTTTCCAACCTAAATGATTCTGTGAGCCTGTGATTTTGTGAAGATGACAGGTGGTGATTTGCCACAGAACTCAAAGGCATGAAGGAAATAATTCTCACAACTTGCTCTCTTGTATTTGTGTGGTGCCAATAACTCTGCTTCCTATAAGCGAGAAAAAGTCCAAAACACAGCAGGGGAAGGACAAGATTCTCTTGACACCATGATCTTATGGCAGAGCAGAATGAGTTAGTATGTAAGCAGCAAAAGGGTTTTATTAGGTTTAGAAAATACCATAATGTATTTTTCATGTGAAGTGGTGCAAGAGAGACCATTTCAAGACAGGGCAATATGATACCTTGAATGTGACACCAATGTATAGTCTCTCATTTAGCTCAAGGTTTCCACCTTTATATTTAGCTTTAGTTCTTCACTAATCAGCTTGCGTTTCCATTTTCTACTGCAGCAAAAGCCAACTTGAACTTTAGTTTCTTAAAGGGGGGCCTCAGCTGCAGTAGAGGAGTATGTAGGTATGAGTATTTTTGTAATAACTTCCTACTGTAAATATCAGATTATTAAACACTGCACTTCAGTTATCAAAATCATCCCAATTACACAGAAGAGCTTACCAATTTGTATGGATCAGAAATGTAAGAACAGGATGTTTATCTGACAACTTGAAATAATTTTGTGATTACATGCACCAAAGCTTTTTGGAAAAGCAGCTTCCTAGGAATAACCCAGTTTCTTGCTATTCTGTCATAGTCTGAATAGATTTATATCTTCTCCAGTTACTTACCTGATTTTCAATTGAACCTTTATGATACATATTGGTATATTAAATATATATATATATTCACTGATAACATGGCAATTTAAATAACAGTATTTTCAGCAGATGCGGTTGTTATACTATAGTCTAGTAAAACTAGCTGGGGTGACTTTCAAATGTCTTCCTGGAGGAAACTATCTACAGTGTGGTGTTTGAACGTGCCCTGTGTTTTGCATAACTGCATTCTCTATGAAAAAAAAAAAACATAATAAATGAGAGGACTTTTACTACAAAACACATTTCTTTTTTTGATGTGGCAAGCTTGGTATTACAAAATATAATTCTGTACATCTTGCTAAAACTTTTGTCATTTGCTCACTCCCAAATTTTATTTTTAACAGAGGCTGTAAATCAAGATGGACAACACAGATGTTACATATTAAAAAAAAAAAATCTGTATTTTTCTTATTCAAAACCAAAGGCAATGCACCAGAAACCTAGTGTTACAAAGTGACCTCTACAATAAAACAGATTTCTGAACTACTAACCAATGACTGATCCTTCATAGTATCCTCAAATTAATAAAAATAAAAAACTCACTGATTGAAAGAGAACACCACAGTGAGTAAGGCAAGCAATTTACCATTAGGAAAAATCTGAGTTGGAATCCCCTTTTATAAATGAAACTTCTGTAAATTAAACTTTAGAAGAGAAATAGTGAGTCTAAAACTTTTCAATTTAATGGATTCAATAAAAATATAAAAAATATGGTGGTATTGCACATAATTTTCAATGATCTCTTTAAAAAATACTACCCTATTTTAAATACACTTGGGATTAGCTCATTTTTCAAGTTCCACTTGCCATTTTTAGAACAGCACTAGTAATTTAATGGTGACTTCAGCCCATGGAAGTTTTTACAACCTATGCTCATCAGTCAGAAAGAAGATGTCTAAGAACATACACAAACACAGAAAACATCCTACTGGGTCAGACTGGGCATCCTTTAATTCTCTGACAGTATAAAGAGGACCTGGCACACAACAGGTACTCTGAATATATGTTAAATGAGCCAGGCTATCTTCTCACTTCCAGCTCTTCCAGAACCTTTGACTGAAGTTCTAGATGCATTTTGTTCCTCTCATCTTTTCATTTATACCTAACCAAAGCCCTTCCAAGATGTAGGACCTCTTTGTCAGTCTCCTCCAGGCCCTGCCCTGTTGGTTATTCACATCACAAGGAGGAAGAAGCTTGATAGAGGGGTGTGGATCCTGGTGACCATGGGACCTGCCTGTGTTCATCCATTCCTGTGTTCATCCTCCCACATCTTCAGGGAGAGCATCGTGAGCAATACTCACCTTCTTCATGGGGTCAACCTTCGGGGAGAGTCAGGGTTTCTGTTTTGTGTCCTTCTCCAGTTCCCTAAATCTGTAGTTTTGAACCCGAACTCTTCCCTTTCTTTCAGTTGTTGTCCAACATAGATTGCTTTTTTTTTTTTTTTTTCTTTTTCCTTTCCTCTCCCTCCTTTTAAATTCCTCTTTGCTGTCTTTCCTACCTCTACTGTGTCTTCTCCCAGAGACCAAGACCAGAACTGCGTAGAGCATTCAAAATGTGGGTACACTAGAGTTGTGTCAAAATGACACCTTTCATTACCCTTTCAGATGATGCCAACATGCCAACACCCCTCCACCCCCACTTTATAATGCCACTACAAATTCACCCAGTGATTTCAGAGGACTGTCTTAATAACGCCAGTATCTCTTTTCTGAGTTGCATCTGGTGGTTAGATCTGGCAGTGCTGTCTGACAATATGTGTGCTTTAGAGAAAGCCAACTCATTTATCCAATTAAATAGCAGGTTTAATTTTTAGAGGTGATGTTAACCTACACAGCAATTTAATTCTGAATCCTGTGTATGATTACTTTTACAATTTCTTGAGTATATATAAATATATTGATTGGTCCCAGTGTTGTAGGTCTTTCAAATGAATAGCTCTAAATTGAGTGAGATGGAATGCTTGTTTAATTCAAGTTCAAACACATTATCTTTGGTATGAAGTAGATAGGGTCAAAATGCTGCATGTGTAGATCCTAGATAGGAAGACAACAGAGAGACAGAAAATTAGTTACCTTCATAGCAGTACCTGAGTACTGGGACAGAAAAGTCAGCTTTCCTTGTGGCTCGTGATCTCCACACTGAGAATGATGCTCTTTGTCATTATCTTCACAGGATTTTAATTCTCTGAATTTCATCTCCATTTTCAGATGCACAAATACCAAGAGTCAAAACTCAGAATTTTGTTATCAGAGACTTCATAACATTGAGCTTTGTGTGTGTGTGCATACATGATTTATAGGATACATACCTTGACTTGAAGACCTTGAAGTGGAGTTCAAACAAGCTGAGAAAATGTATTTTTGCTTATCTATTTTACTTAGATAAAGAGAGAATAAATGGCTTTCTAGTGATCAGACAGAAGTCTGTGAAAGAACTAAAGGATTAATGCAGGCCAATACAACATCTCTCTCACCAACCCATCCTTCCTCTTTGTGTGGAAACAAGCATATGGAGATTGCTGAGCAGTAAAAAAGATCTTCCATCACTTTTCTTGTCTTCATCTGTATTAACACTTGAGGAGAAGGGAGTATCCCTGTGGACTATACTAACATATGACTATTGCATTTCACTTGGCACATTGTTTCTCATCTATTCAGTATCCAAGTGAAAAAATAATGTAGGGCACCCATAAAGGCAATTGCACAAACAGACAAAAGGCTATTCTTTTATAATGTTTTTCACTGTTTTAGTTTTGTATTTTAAAAGTCCAACATTTTAAATCAGCTTTCTAGCAAATAAAAGAAAGTAATACCTACTTTTAGTGTTGGTTGGTTGGTTGGTTTGTTGGTTGGCTGTTTTGTGAGGGTGAGGGAGGGGGTAAAATATCCAAGGAATAAGTAAAATGTCTATTTTAAAATTAAAAAGTTGATGCTATTCTATTCTTATGAATGTTGACTACTGGAGAGAAATAGGTTGTTAATGCAGAAGCTCTATATCCTTCCAAAGTAACTGCATTATTAAAAGCAAACATGAGAAGAATCAACCTTTTGCTATTGATCAGTATACTCCTTTCTCTTTTTATCTTCACATAGCTGCTGCCCAGCTGCTGCCAGCTCTGATTTTCTTATGCAGAGAGGAGGCGGGTACAGCAAAGTTGTATTTAAACCCACAAAATTGGAAAAATAAAATCATCCTTTTTGCAATTTCGGATCATGTTTACTGAAGCACAGTTCTCCTGATTGCTCTCTATAAAGTCCTTTCTAATATTATGATTGATGCCTATAAATACACAGGCAGTAAGATGGCAATCACCAAGGAAAGAGACGAGCTATGAATAAATTTAGGCTTGAAATATAGAACATCTCTAATTATCAGAAGAATCTGGTTCTGGAACAGCTTTTCAACAGAAGTCACAGTGGGATGAACTCTTTTCAATGCAAAGATGACATCTGTGATTTCCAGCTCTGCCAATTTAATCAGAAGGCTGCAACACAGCCTGTAGTCTTTCTTCCTTGTGCAGAAGTACTGAAAAAAAAAAGGAATTTTACAGTCTAAGCAACCTACTCTCTATGTGGGGACATAGTTCCAGCTCTGTCTCAGGGATTAAAGGGAGAAAATCCATATTCAGCCTCACTATGCTTTGCCTGCACAGGGAGTGAGCTCTTACTGAGCTGTGGAGCTGTGTTAAATAACTTTTGTGAAAGCATCTGTGGAAGCTTTAGACATGATTGTCTTTCTGCTGGAGGGCACTGTCATCAGAGCTGAGCTGGCAGAAAGACTCATAAAAATGTTTCTTGTTTGCTTCAGCAAAAGGTCAGCCAGGATTAGCTCAAAATATATTAAGCAGTCACTGAAACAACGCCCACCAAACTGGTGCAGAAGCAATTGGGGTGCTCACCCAGCCCAGCCCATCAGCTGGGCTGCGGGGGCCGGTGGGCTCTGAAAGAAATGGCCTTAATGTCTTGTGCCATTTCTGCAGTGATTACCTGAACCAGCAACTGCTATTACATCTGTGCAACCACTTACTTCTACTGCCATCTGAGGGGTAGTCTCTGCACAGTCAGGGCCTCAGAAATATTAAGATTGCAACATTTCTAGACAGAGCGAAAATACTTTGGTGCCAGATTTGTGCATTCTCAGCTGTTTTCCTGTGGCACGCAGGAAAAATGACAGATACACAGCAGCTGGGGGGGAGGAGGAGGAGGGGAGGAAGATGGCAGTCCTGCTGGCTTGTTGCTGTATGGATCCAAACATGTGGCTGTCACCATTTTAAGCTTCCTTTGTGACACAAAGCTGACTGAGGCTAGAGGTCCATTCAGCCCAGTGTATTCTTCTAAAGGGTGATCAACAGATGGTTAAAGGAACCGCCATGTACCGAGCCATTATGTCTAATTTCCAGCAGTCGGTGACTTGTGGAGACTTCCTAAATCAGTTGTTCTTCCTAGATGTTACATCCCAACTGCTGTGTATAAGAGCTAGAGATGGACTTTCACTTCATTGTTTTTTTTTTTTCTTTTTGTTTGTTTGTTTGTTTGTCTTGTTTTTGTTTTTTCCTTTTTAACTTTGTTTTTAATCCACTTACATTGTTGACCTCCACAGCATCCCATGGCAATGAGTCCCACAGTTTAATTATCCACTGAAAAGAGAGGACTGGTTTGTGGGGCTGACTATGCACAGCAACCCCGTGTTCCTCGAAGCCCATTTGCCATTTTCATGCACTCCCTGCACAGTTCCAGCCTACAGGGATGCATACAGAAGCTAGAAATGGAAGAGATCTGCTATATCATAGTGTTAGCTCCATCTTTAATAGAAAATGTCTCAGTCACAGCTGGACATGATAACATCAGTGTACTTAAGAGATACAGCCCGGCTCTGAGCAGTCTGCAGGGTACAAACACAAAATGACTTCTGACGCCTCCAGGGTGTCTTTCCTCAGAAGGAGCAGGGCAGGATCCGTGCTAGAGCCGCTGGAACATCTCCTTTGGAATAGTTTTCATTCTGGCCAGGCCTATCATTTTCCTGATAATTGTCTTTCTAGACGTATTTCCTTTCCTCCTTCAACATGTGTTAGAGGAATACTGAATGCATTTGTTTGCATATGTGATACTGAGATGATGTTTTATGATAGATACTCCTACACTTGGTTTTCAGTACAGTAAACACCAGTAAAAGAAGAGACAAGAAATGGTCAGTCTAGAAGATGATAAATCATCATGTAGACCATCATGGTGATTTTTAAAGGTTTATTCAGGATATTTTCTAATTTGGAATTATTTCACCGGTTGTGGGTTAGCTTGTTTTTTTTTTTTTTTTTTTTTTTTAAATTTATTTATTTATTTATTTTTGGTTGGCTGGTTATTATTTTTTTTCCTTTCATTAAGCTTGCTTTTATTTCAAAGAAGTGGGATTTTAGGAAGCATTACATCACTGGGCTTAGGTCACATTAGATCATCACAGTGGTCATGTCTAAAATTATATGAAATACAAAAATAAGGTTAAAGGAGGAACTCAGAATACCCATAAACTCTTGAAAGACATAATTTGCTCTGGAAGAAGTCAAAGTAAATAAAGATCATTTAATTTATGAAAAAGCCCTCCTTTGGTAATCTACTGAGGGCTTTTTCTAGCAAACAACAGCACTGCAGATTTATATAATACTTTTACTTAGTAGTAATCCAAAGTGATATGCAGATGGTATACAGGATTATTTCATGCATCTCTAAAAAGCAATCTCTTCTTGAGTAGAAAAATTGTAATTATTCTCTGTCAACAATGATACGCTGCATGCTAAATCGGCAGGGTAGGTTCTGGATAGCTAAGGTATAATTCCATTTACATAATTCCATATTCCAGGCAGAATACATGAGCTACCGTCTGTTTTCCTCTTTTAAGAAAATGATAAGAAACAAATGCTGAAGAAAATGCCTAATTATATGCTGGAAAACTTTCCTCCAAACTGAAATTGCAATATCTGATTAATATATTCCTGATTTTACATTACCTTGCCTATTTTTTCCTCAGAGAGAAGAATTATATTATTATTTTTTCCTCCCAAAAAGAGGTTTTGATTCTTTCAGTCCTGTTAGTGGGTGAAAAGCTTGCTTGCTTCCTTTTTTTAATGAAAGTTTCTAAGCCTTATGATTGCAGAGAAAAGATTAAAAGTCTGCAGCGAGGGTTCAATAATTCTAAATCAAATAAAGCCCATGAACCCCATATTTCTTTACAAATTCCCTGATGCTTGGGCAGTAGTAACTGAGAAACAAGACTTTTGTATGCTTGGGACTGATAATATTTTAATTGCTACCCCTTTATAGCCATTTCTTGTAGATGAGAAAAATCTTAGATTGTGTTATAGCCTCAACTCCGAAGTCCAAGAAAACTGCAACAAATCTCACACAGATCAGATTCATTCCAAATGAAACTTCATTCTAAAATGAAGATATTGTTTTTTAAATGTACATCCTTTGTTCCAGAGTACCCATGGTTAATGGGGACAGACTGTGGCACAGTGAACAAGGAAACCAAGGTTTTATAATAGGTAAAGTTTTGTAAAATTGAGTAACTTACCACATTACTGGCCTGAGTTTATTTTACTTGGATAGACTTGAAATGCTGTATACATTTTCATTAGCATACATATCACTAGGCTTTAAACCAGGGACAGGTTTGTAGCATCTGAGAATGTGCATTGCAGGGATGAACAAATTGTCGAGTTGTACTTAGCTGAACACAAAATTGGCAAAATTTGGTGCAGGAGTATTATGTAAAACAGCTCAGCCCTATCAGGCCAGATCTCAAAGCTCATCTGAGGTTTCTGATGTAGTTTTTAATCATTGTAAGTGTCTCTGCTTTATATGACTGAAGCAGGCCTTCTGGACTGCGTGTCCATGTAATCCACTGCCAGGTGTATGTGGACTGGAGAACAAATGGATGCAAGCACCTCCACAATTATTCCTTGGCTTTGGGGAACAAATGGATGCTTATGAACCATCAGCATCACCTCAATGTGTTCTGGAAGTCTGCTCAAACACTGTCTTTCTCCATTCCCACTGAGAATATAAATTCTCGTAGCTCTGGCTGGTGTAACTATTTTATTCAATATTCCCATTTTATATTGATTGGATACTCAACATTAATTTTCAGTGTAATTCCATTCCAGGTGTTTGTGCACCACAAAAGGTTTTTGTTTCTAAGTACATGTTCTGCTATGGTAATTATCCTTTCTGCACTGTAATTCAAGCCTGAAAGTTGATTTATTCTCCATGTGTTCTTTGTAGAATTAAATGTGTAGCTGTTGCAACAGACTTACTTCTGACAAAGCTGATCTAAACAGTTGCAGAAATGTCTCATTGCCTTCACAGTTATAAGCCCAATTAACCTGTCAACATTTTCCAGGGGTTATTTACTACAGATTTACCACAGCTCTTGTCTACTGTAGAGGTGGGAGAGAGGCGGACAGTTAGGGCAGGGAGTGCCTTTCCTTGCAGTTTTTAGTGACAGGTGTTACTGGCACCTCATTTCACATGTATTTTAGGATATGTAGGAAGTCAGAAATGACGATGGGTCAGAAAATCACAGAGAGGTTTGGGCAGTGATTGTGATCTGACTCTGAAGCCTGCCAAAAATCAACTTTTGTACTACTAACTGTTTCATTCTGGGTTGTTTCAACATGCACATTTAAAAATAGGTTACCTCATCTGTCTTAGCATATTTCATATGTCATTTCACACATGATTTACATGATTAAGAAACAGCCTCTGCTACCTTTGTTCATCAGATTCTGAGAGAATCATGGCTGCAAGAAAAGGCTGAAAGTTCAAAACTGAGAATAGTGGCTGATGTTCTGACAGCATTAATCTCTTCCATGCTTTGCTTCTTTCCATACGTATTCTGCATCATAACCTGTGGTTTTCAAAAGCTCCATTGCACACCATCCAATGCTCTTTGGCAAAAGCCATCTTGGTGGCAATATCTATTTTCCAACCTCGACAGGATGAGAGAAGTTTTTAGGTCTATGGAAGTGCATGTCCCATTCGAGCCAAATCCTGACGATCTGTCCATAGATACTCAAGCTGAAGTTCTGTTTTAAAGGTACCGAAGGAGTATAGGTATCGAATATAAACCTAAACTTGTTGCTTTTCAGAGAGGGCACTGCGACTGGAGGGAAACCATGGTAACAAGGGTGGCATATGCTGGTACCTTGTTCCTGAGGGATAAAAATGCACATAGAGTAGGCTTTGTGCTTAGCAACAAAACCTAATCAGCCAAGTTTTCAAATAGCCCTCCACTGCAGCTGTCTTACTTGTCCCATGCAGGACACACATGCCCAGTCTTCATACTTCCATGTTCATTGATCCATCTTTTAGGCATGCAATAAGCAGTACAAAAAATACATTTCACACAAAAGAAAACAATTCATTCTCATGGCCATTGCTTTGAGAGAATACAGAACTCAGATCTTCCCTGTAGAGCTGTTGTGAAATATGACTCATCCTTGGCCAACATGTTAGATGTTCACTTTAATTAGAATATGTGCATTTAAAAATTGTTGTAAACACTTGCTGTTAGTAGCAAATTACTCGTTGGTATACATTGAAAGTAGAAGCAATTTTAATACATTTAATACATTAAGCTGTACATTTTAAGTCATGTTAGGGCAACGCACTGACAAAAATTAATGAGGGAAATTCTCTAATTAGCATACATTGGCTGCCATACAAATCGTGTTGGCATGAAAAATAGGAATAATGCAAATTGTACTCTACAGTGATGATTAAATATTTTCTAAACACTGAACAATATTATACAAATTTTTGATATCTACCCTACGTGGCAAGTCTGGAGAATGATCCATTTTATTTATTACAATGAGAGTGAAAAGAGAGAATATATTGCCGCTTTCTAGTTGTTGATGGTACATGTTTGTTGTGGTTTAACCCAGCCAGCAGCTAAGCACCACACAGTTAAACAAGGTGACTTTTATCTCACACACTGATGCCTTCCTCTCTGCAGGCAGGAGTAACAATTTTATATTGACCTGGGATCCAGCTGAGCCACACAGGAGAACCAACAGCAGTGAGTTATCCAGAGGAAGCCAGACTCTTGGAATATTGCAGTAAGAAAATTAAGAGGAATATCACCTCTTTCCAAACGTGCACAATTTTGTGCATTTTGCACGCTTGAGCAACCTTAGGCTGCTCCCAAGTCTAAACTATTACCCCAATACTAGAATGATAACATTGTGTGTGTGTGTGTCCGTATTTCTGGAGTGCAGAGATACTGCACATTTATCTATAAGCAATACAGGCTTTTTTCTCTTTTTACACTGTCATTTAATGACTCAGGATGTAGTGCCAGAGGTTTTGTAAGGCAGCATAATACTGTATCACTGTGTGTTAAAGGGGTGTCTCTAAGGTGCTAGACTAATTGAATTTATTATGATCATCTACATTTTAAGAGTGTTCTCACCTGGTCAGATCAATAGCATATGATTAGAGCATTATCATGTCTTTTACTACTCACAGGGTGCCATTTCACAGTTTCATAGAAGAGTATTTCAATGTTTCTCATCCCTCAGACAAAAAAAAAAAAAAAAAAAAAGTGACCATTAGAGTCTTAACTGAAGTAGCCTCACTTTTGAGAAATTCACAGAAGCCTCAGAACTAAGCTTAAGGCCTGACTGTTTGTATGTTTAATCCCATGGGGCATTTCAGTCTGTAGGAACTATGTATGACTATTTTATTTATGACTATTTATGCACAGAAATATTCATGTATAATCTGCAGGACCAGGACCTGAAGGTCTACCCTGCTCCCATTCCCCAGCGAGGGTAGCTATGCCCCCTGTGCTGGCACATGAGATTTCCCATTCCCCCGTCCTCCTGCAGCAGGACAGAATTTCTCTGACCTGAACTTAAGGTAAGCATTTACCACAGAGACAGATGTGTACATGCCACAGAGCCATCAGAGAGTCTTCTTGGAACACAGAGTCAAACTGGAGCACAGGAGGTTCCCTCTGAATATCAGGAAGCACTTCTTTACTGTGTGGGTGACTGAGCATTGGCACAGGTTGACCAGAAAGGTTGTGGAGTCTCATTCCTTGGAGATCTTCAAAAGTCACCTGGACATGGTCCTGGGCAGCCTGCTCTGGGTGTCCCTGCCTGAGCAGGGGCTTGGACCAGGTGACCTCCAGAGGTTCCTGCCAACCTGAACCAGTTTGTGATTCTGTGACTGCTGGGATGACTTAAGTGATGTTATTAAAACACTGTGGTGTGTGTTGCTACAGCACTGATCAAAGAAATTGAGATGTCAGGCATCACACGTTTCTTCTTACATCTGATATAGACCTGAGGCATGAAAAAATTGATAGCAAGTTTTTGTGTGGTGCCTTTATGAAAACATGGGAGACATGAAAGTAAAATACCAGCTCACTTTTGCCTATGTATCAATACCATCAAAGCACAGAATCAAAGCAAAATAAATCAGAAAGCTGATCAATAACAGACGTGCTCCCAAATATTTCATAAAGTTTGGGGCCTTAGAAATGAGTAACAACTACCAACCTTCTATGTGTGCAATAAATGGAAGCAATCCCTTTCACAGAGTGCTCTGACTGTAATGTGAATCCTATAACCTTATTACCAGAAAACATTACTACAGAGAAATTGCTAGGGGAAGAGAAGCAGCTGTGAGTTTACATGCAAATGTTCTATATTACTGTTGATTAAATAAAATAAAGCAATGATACTTCTATTGGTAAACCACAGAGAAAACACACACACGAAATTTTGTTTGGATTTTTACTCATATTTCCCTGTTCTCCTCCCCATAAGCCTGGCTTGTGCTTTTACATCTCCTGGTATAAAGAATATACAGGGAAAACACACAAGGTGGCAGAAAGAATGATGCTATTACAATTTTGGGAATAATCCTTAAATTGTATATTTACATTCTGTTGAATGATTCCTTTGTCCTTTAAGCTGTAGTTTAGTACTTTTCCTCTCCACTCACTTCTTGCAGACAAGGTAACAGAGTGTGCTCCAGGTAGGAGCAGAAATAGGAAGAATGATCTTCCAAGCAGAGGAGTAAAGTACAGGTAAACAGAAGTTGCTTTCCCCAGAATTTGTAATGTTCTGATGATGTGAGAAATTTGGCAGGTTATAGGAAGCATGGAGTCACTCTTCCCAGCAGCATACAGCAGACAGGGCCACAAGTAGCAACAGGGAAAATTTTGGTTAGACATAAAGAAATGATCTTTCCCATGGGAATAGCTAAGGACTGGAAGGGATTACCCAAGATGTGCAGTTTCCAGCCCTGGAAGTGTCCAAAGCTTGTCTGCATCCAACGGATTATTTCCTTACAACCTAAATAAATTACTCTGCCATTGTATGGATTCAAGACTGCTTACAACATGGCACCAAACTCTTTGATGTAGAAAATGGTCCGCTTCTTTCCCGAATGAAATGCTCAGTTCTCCTTCCACTAAGATCCTTCCCTATCCGCATAATGATTAGATCCCAAATACCCATATGGCTAGCTACACTTGACTTCCATGGAGGTTGCTCAGCCCCTATTATAGCTATGTTGCCCTGCTCCTGCACATCAGTAAGAATCCAGTACTCATTATTGCAGTACAATTGGCTCTGTATAACCTTAATTGACTAAGGACGAGCTCTGAGAGTACTACAGAAATTACAGATGCTGCTAACGATCTGCACTTTTATAAGTAAAATAAAAAATAGCTTCTCTAAAATAGAAATATTATTGTAGCCTGGCAAAAGATGCTTAAGTAAAAAAGGATATCCAGGAAAAATTAAGGTTAATTTTTCATACTATTCCTATTTTTTTATTTATTTCTACCCTGCTGCTAGGAGATGTCAGGAAAATGAAAAAATATATATATTATTCCTAATGGTAAACCAAAGAAAAAACATAGCGGCAAATTAGGTCTTGCTTTGTGTGATGACTTACCTAAAAGGGTAAAGTGTCCTTGCAGAACGTAGCTAAAACAAATACTACTCCTGTTTTCATAGTTATATTTAGGTGCATACTGGAAAGTCATCTTCCCAAATGAAGAATTTCAGGTCCCTTGAGCACCCCCAAACTGTCTCATGATATTTTAATGAATCCCTTGGGGTACTTCAAAGCTTTCCTAGCTAACAGCATTTAAAAAAATAAAATAACAAAATAGCCAGCTATAGTGAAGATGGACTTTGCCAGGCTTTCAGAAAGTTTTATGTGGGGAGAGGGGTTATCTACAAGGATTCAGTAACAAAACTACCTGCCTGTATCTCCTCTGCAGCCTGGAGCTCCATTTTTGCCTAGCATATGTAGTGAAGAGATGCAACAGATAAGCTGTTTTCTCATCTTTAAGCCACATTTTCAGCTGAATCTTCAGATACCACTCTGCAACCATAGAAACAGTTTGACCAATTGGAATGCAACCTGGATTTTTATCTCTTAAGTAATCACTTTTCCTTATCACGGAAATAACTTGACGCCAGCAGTGTGTGAAGTTAGCTCAGATTCAAGTTCTCTTCCACTTGAAACAAAGCTTTGATCAAGACTGTACAAATGCCACATACCTGTGCTAAGTGCCCTGTGCAGAGAGGACATAGCATTTGAAAATCCTTCATGACATTCTTCAACCTGGCCTTTGGATCTATTTGTCTACTGTATTTCTCCCCCTTCCTGGAAGCCAAGATGATCTGTGCAGGGGATGGCAAAGGAGGTGCTACTGTTTCACCAAAGATAAAAGATGATTTTAATGAAAGCCTTCCATATCCTGCCAAAAACTTAAAGAAAAGAAAAAAAAGTGTGTGTGTGTGTGTGTGTGTGGGGATTGCCACAGAGGTCCAGGTCAAATTCAAGACACAAAGGAGTATGTCAAAAACTTTATGTAATTTATTTATACTAATATCATATTCTGCATTTTGCCGTTAACCAGATTTAGATAGAAGTAGCTAGCAGTTAAGACAAAGGGAGTAGTTCATATTTCTCAGAACTATTTTTTCGGTATGCAGCAAACCCAAAATATATCAGTTTTGATACTCAAAACTGATTTGAGTATCACGGCTCACACATTTCAGGTGTTTGTTCTTGTCTAAGAATTAATTATACATTTTGGCAGAATTGAATGTTACATGCTAAAGCACAATGTTCTAGCAAGAAGTGAATTCTGTAACAAGTTCCACAGCAGCAGAATTACAGAAAACACAAAATTTTGAGTATAACCCCTCCCAACAAGGGTTTTCTGTGGTGCTCTGTCAGTAAAAATATGCTTTTTTCCCTGGGGTCTCTCAGAAACATTGCAGTTTCACTGCTTTTTGAAGGCTAGAGAATCACTTATGTTATTGAACCTATGGATTACAAATAGATATTTATGTTATTCATGGAAACAACAGATTTGCTTTTAGTTGCATCTCCTCAGCTTTTAATTACAACTGTGTCCACAATAAAATTCAAATAATTTTTATTCAAAATGTGCAAATTAGTATATTGTTTTCAAAAGGGTTAAGAAACCACGATTAAATGCCAATCAACCTATTAAGAGAGTCACAGGAGAAACAGCTCTATTTTTCAAATTCCTACATTAATGAGAATTTTACAATATAAAAATAAGTTTAATACTAAAGTACCACATGGGCAGAAATGAGCTGATAGAATTTATCTTTAAGTGACGACAACTGTGAGTTTGTTCCCACACAGGAAATCTTTAACTGGTGACAGTTAATTGAGAAAGGCAGAATACAATATGAAATTTATTCTCACTTTCTTCCTCTGCGGAGGAGCAAAGCCAATTGAGTGGCTTTATTTCTTCCTAAAGACATCTTCAGTAGCCTGCTTTGCTTTGATTCATCGCTATTCAATGCACTTGCTTTCTATTTATTCCAGTTTCCCTGTAGCTTTAGGTACACAGTAAATCAGCCTCGCTCATTGTACGCGGATAATTGCAGATCTGTGACACAGGACTAGAGGCTTGCCAGATGGTCCCAGCAACAAACAAAGTGGCAGGGAGAAAGTGGGAGGACTGGATCAGGTAAGGATGGAAATAGTAGCAACCAGGCTGGGACATTAGTTTTTGAGGTCAACCAAAGCAAAAAAAAATTAAAATTAAATTAAAAAAAAAAAAATCACCATTATTTGGTAAAGTGACAGATATCTTTGAACAACATATTTTGCATTCAGTTTGAACTGTTCTTAGCAATAAATGACACCTTATAACATCACATCAAAGTATTTTATTAAATATATATTATTTTAAAATAAACTTTTCCCACCCCAAATCAAAGAACTTGTGGTTAATGTACTTGAAAAAATCAGAGGCCTCTTGGTACCTCTGCATACTCATCTTTTTGGACTTAGACTGCACACAAGTATATCCATGATTTTAATAACTTTTTTTTCCCCCCTGTGGACATGGCTGGTAATAAAAAGTAAATGTATGCTGGATCCAACCAAGGGATAGCAACTGATGCAGACAAAGGTAAAATAGCATTTATCAGCTTTAAATAATAATAAGGGGACTCAAACCCACCTCCCCACTTTAAGAGGAGAGACCTCACCACCCAGCCTATGGCATCCCTCAGGCCACACAGCTGTGCTGCTAGCACAAGGGACCAGGACAGAAGGTGACTGAGGGTGACACACATGCAGCCTCTGGCTCCTGCCTGACCCACGTGTGTGGCACCTCAGTCCCCCAGCACAGCTCTGGCCATGCGGGCTTGGAGCACAGCTGGCAGCTGGCCAGGCAGAGTCAGGGCTGGTGGAATCAAAAGCTGCACCGTGGCTGTCCTCCTGGGAACAAAGTCCTGTGCAATTAGTAACAGGACATACTTTCACTCAGAGACAATGCTTTAAAGACCTCATCTTTACCTCTTTTTCTCCCTGTCAGCACAGTCAATTGCCATCAGCTCAGCATTCCCAGTCACATGCATGTTGCCGTGCTGCTTTCCTTCCTCCAGACCTCTCCCACATCAGCAGGGCTCCCATCTGCCACTTCACATTCATGATTCTGACTACAGAAACCTATGGCAGGAGTAAGCCTGGCTTACACCAGCACCACTTGTGGCTCACCAGAAGAGGTGGACTCCCTGTTCCCTGGGTCAACCCTGCTCACAGGTGTGGCTGCCCCTCAGCACCAGTGCTCCCAACCACAGGGCCTCAGTCCTACAAAACACCACACATTTTCCACTTCTAGGCAAGAAATCCTCACAGGAGATGGCTAAGGAGACTACTTGGCCCCTTGTCCCTTCCCATTTCTTCTCTCTTGCGTTACGCAGCAACACTGCTCTTGTCAGGAGGCCAAGACCTGTGAGTGAGCCCACTGCCACCTCCCTAGCCACCATCTTACTCTGGACAGAGCTTCAGAAATTGAAGTAGCCCATACCCAAAGGTGATCTTCCACAACAGTATTGAAACAACCTTTGTGGATTTATTTCTGAAATCCTCTTCCTGGCAGCAGACACACTAAGCCCCATTCCACCACACAGAAGCACATGAGCTCCCACAGCACAGAGGATGAGTAATTCTCACCCACTGCATTCAGCTCTGGGGCCCCCCACACAAGGACATGGACTCTTTGTCAGGGAGTGTAGGGATAGGACAAAGGGCAACAGTTTTAAACTAAAAGAGGGGAGATTTAGATTAGATATGCAGAAGAAATTCATTACTACGACGGTGGTAAGGCACTGGCACAGGTTGCCCAGAGAAGCCATGAATGCCCCATCCCTGGAGGTGTTCAAGGCCAGGCTGGATGGGGCTTTGGACAGCCTGATCTGGTGGGAGGTATTCCTGCCCATGGCAGGGGGGTTGGAATTAGGTATCTTTAAGGTCCCTTCCAACCCTAACCATTTTATGCTTCTATGAACTGCACTGAAAGCAGTTATATCTCTTTCCTACCTTATAACTCTCATCTCGCTATCCCAGCATCAGACTGCAAGAACCTAGCTACTCTCCATATGCAGTGAGATAGCACAAGGCTATTCGTACTGAACTGTGAAGGTAAAAGGAGAGCACAGACATGAAGCATTTGGACAATGCTCTGATACATGGTCTGATTTTTAGGTGGTCTGTTGGGGACCCAGGAGTTGAACTCAATGATCCTTGTGGGTCCCTTCCAACTCAGGATATTCTATGATTCTATTTAGTTTAAAATATCTGAGGACAAATTTTGAAAATATATGAAAAGCTACATCCCTTTTGAAAATTTCTCCTATTCATAAGTTCTCTAGAGTAAAACATTTGCTCAGTTCTCTCATCTTTACATCTGCAGATGTGCTTCTCCTGGAAAGCAAGATACCACTCTGCTGAAATAAAACAGGTTGTTGAAACGGTGAGGGCAGAATACAACCTACATTTGTCCATAAGCTAGTGAAAAGCAAACTGTGCAGCTGAGTAGTTTTCACAGGAACAGGCCAAGACTAGCTGGAGAAAACTGGAAATGCAGACTTCATTACAGAATGAAGCTAGAGGAAAGGATGTACCAAATTGACTAATGTCCCAGAAAACGTAGATAAGTGATCAAATAGTATCCCACTGAATAGACATTTTTGGGAAAATTTAAGCCTGGAAGCCAGAGTATCTGCTGGAACTTCCCCTGTGGATATTCAATTTCACACCTCACCAGGAATTCAACCCTCCTTTCCAAATGAGGCTCTGCCTGTCATGTGTACTCAGATGTTCTCAGTTCCTAGCTTTACTCAGTGACAAAGCTTTTCAAACACTTTGGAAAGCTAGTGTTTTCATGCCATATATAGTGTTAAAATGCCACATATTAAGAAGCTTGTTAACTATGTGTCATCTCAGCTAGAAATTAAGTATTAGTTTTGTAAGCCTGTAAGGGAGATGTTTACTATACATTTTACATTACTTCTGCAGTTTGAGTGGTGCAGGTTGTTCCTTACCAAATTTAGTAATTCTATATGGTGGACAAAAACATTTTAAATTTGGCACACCACATGTATGGCAATGACGCATGAAAAATTTTCCATGTAAGATTCCCAGAAACCTGTATGGCAGTTTCCCACAAATTTCCCAGTAATTATCTCTTGAAAACATTTGCTTGAAAAACACCTCTTCCTAAAGCTGAGATCCAAAGAGCCATGGAAAGGGACACGGACAAAAAAAAAAAAAAAAAAGTGTAAAGAAAATAACAAAATTGGTACCAAGTCAGTCAAGGGGCATTGTTAACTGGTTTCTTTAAAGAAGGAAATCACGGGGTTCCCAACAACAAAAAAGCACATGTACCAAATGCATTCCACAGCTGTTCTGATTACTACCTTAAATACTACACCAAGAAGAAGTCAAACACTACACAAAGTATTTCTGTTATAAAAGGGTATTTTGTGGAAAATAAATAAAAATGTGGTTCATCACTCAGAAGGCACATTAGTTTCAGTGCAGCTCTGTCCTTATTAAGTTACAGGAACAGAACAAGGCCATCACCAATCCACACATCCAAAGACTAATAAATTAGCATTTTTACATATCTTTCACTAGTGTACAGCAATATGTACTTTAGAAGTGAATAAAGTAAAACCTTGGATATACTATTGTAAACTATACCGTAATACCTTGTTCCATCACAGAGAAGCGTCGAGAATTTTGCTGTAAAGTCACAAAGGTGATGATCTTCTTGGTAAAGTAATTACCAGTCAGAAGCCAAAGACTTGGCAGAGTTGTTGAAAAGGAAGTTACACTGCAGTTACATTTAACTCCTTTGGCAATGGGCCTTAGGAACATTAGTATCACACAAAAATAACATTTATTTTTAAAGAAAGGCAAACATAATGCACTTTAGATACAAATTCCAATGATCCCTTCCCCCTCCTTTCCTAGAGTTATTGGACAGCACGAACCCATTTTCACTAATCAGTCCTCAGTGTCAGTGCACAACTTCTTACCTACACAGACCCAGACAGCCACAGTATCAAGTTACTTCAGTCTGTGACTGCCTTTACAAACAGTGGTAAAGGATGCTGTTTGATGTGGGAACGCGGAAAATTTATCATCGGTGAACACAGATTGACCTAAGCCTGCAGTTGGATAAATCACAGAAGGCCTCCATAGGAGAAAAAGGGCATTATAACATGACAGGTGGACATTAATAGATCTTCCATAAGTAGGTCCAATTAGTAGATGCAATTGCATGTAATTGGCACCTATTAATTACACAAGCCATTGCTTCTCATACAGCAGGTGCTACAGAATGCTGTGATAACAGATCTTCGCTCTTTACGAACTCTCTGGCTGACAGACAGTACCTGGGGAGGTACAGATATTTAACCTAAATCGGAATGGAGTGGAAAAGTAGGTACATATCAACCAGCTATTGCTGTTCCAGCATCAGGAAGAGGCCTTGCTATTCACCTTCTTTTTATTTTGACACAGATGAATTTCCCAAATCTTCTTCTGGTTAACCCTCTTCGTAAAGTATAAATAACATTCAGCAAGAAATACAGCTGCTTGTATATGCATATATCTTGAAAGTGGGACCTTCAAAGAACATTTTAACAAGAACTACAAAGACAATACACACAGAGCACTGATTTAGCTGAAGGCCAGGAATTCTGTTAAGAAAGGTGATCTGTTTTTTTTTTGTTGTTGTTGTTGTTGTTGCTGTCGTTTGCTTGTTTAAAGTTAAATTTCTAAATAGTATTTATATATTTCAACTGAATTGATAACATATGAACATGATAATCAGAAACATGTGACAGGCTCTCACACAACATAGTAGTTAAACTCTGCTTTACAAACTGTATCCTATAATTGCTGCATTTATCTGAAGCCATAACATACAGAATGGAATTGCTTGAATACTTCTTCTTAGTATAAGAAAGCAGCCTTGTTGGATGACATGTTACCAACTCTTTTCAGACACCAAATATACTCATGAGTAAAACCAAGACACAAGGAAGATCACACAAGGTTTTGGTAATTATTTTATGTTGGTTTTATAGCTTTTCTTGTTTCTTTAGGAAATTCCTTCAGAGTAAAAGGAATGAAGAATTCCAGAAGAGAGTTGACTTCTGTCAGTTCCAGACTGTATTCCACTGCTATTTTCTCTGCAGTCCATATCTTAGGATGAAGTTTATGATTATTAAGAAGCATCAGAGCCTCCACAATGGATATTTTGCCTTTGGTAACTTTCTCAATATCTAGATGTTCAAATTGACCTAGTTTTGTAATTCTCTTTTCCTCGTGTTTACATGGAACATGTTCACCGCCTCCAACTTTTACCTAATTGTGGGAAGGAAAACAAAGAGAGCTTAACAGCAATTCTGTTTACTATGTATACTGTAGCAGCTAAACAATCTCCCCAAACATGGCATTTCCTGTTAGTTTTCCCCATTTTTACAGCATTAAAATATGTTTGCACTGTAATAGCATTAAAATGCTTGGCCACCCTCACTTCTTAATATCACACAGATTAGAGCCAGTTGTTTCACAGCCATTCTATATAGGAGGGCCAGCCCACACCCACATTATGAAAACCTACAATCCATTACAATCTGCATGTTGTACAGACTCAGCAGCCCTTCATACAAGTCAAACTACACATTTTGGCAGCTAAATATAAATTCAGATAACCTAATATTCGGTATCATTTCATGGTGGTGGGGAGAGGAAGGAAAAAATCACACTAAAAACTGGTATCCTTCTTCTGATACCACTGGAAATCCTTTCCATATATTCTCTTCCCCTTTCATTTTCAGGTTTTAGTTTTGCAACTAAAAGACACCACCTCTTTTGCTCAGTCTATAGAACAAGATTTTCTGGACAAAGAGAAAACTATTTTGCATCATCATATGCAATTTAATTTGCATGACTAATGCAGCGCTCAGACACGAGGTCTCTTCTCTCAAGTCCATTCATATTTCCTTTTCCAAGTTATTTAGAAACCAGCTGTACCTTCCCCATACTGCCTTTTATTAAGGCTTCACCAGTGAATGACACTGCAAAGAGACACAATGAAAACCTTTCTTAAGAAGTGCTTTTAAAGTTATCAGAGTCCACCGATTACCCCAGGCATTTTACTAACCCATATGCTGAGAAAACTGATGAGGATGCTGCAGCATCTGTAACTGCCTGCTTCTAAACTACAGACTGCTTGACAATGCTACCGACCTTCCCTTTCTTTCTAGTTCCTTCTAAAATTATACTCAGATAATGAACAATTTTTCAAGTCTTAATTAAATGATAGATCTCTACGTATCTGCCCCTTCAGAACTGAAAGCCAGTAGTTTTCCAAGTAACTTGATGTGCAAAATATACGTATATGTATATTTACATACAGAAAAAATATATTTCGTATATATACACATAAAATATATATGTATAAAATATATGTAAATACACACATGTATATTTATTTTATATGTAAATGATGCACGAGGTTTTTAGAAGAAAATCAAGACAAGAAGAAAGTTTTTGGATGAAGCTTTGCCCACAAGCCTCAGCGGACACATTAATCATGCTCTTCCTAACAACCTCAAACGACACACCACAAGAGCAAGCCTTATGTGGTAACAACCTCGCAGTAGGTGCAGAACCAAGCACTAAGATTTCCACTTGTGGCTTTTCCTCAAATCTCTCACCTGACAGACTTACAAATTGAAGTGTTTAAAAATACTGGAATTAGACCTTCAGCACTTCAAAATTAGCATACTAACTTATCTTATGAAAATCAAGGAAAGAGATTACTCGGAAGCTCCAGGTAGTGACTGAATTTTAAGATATTTTACTTTTGAATAGAAGATACTCTGGATACGGAATATCAGGACTTGGAAGTTTTATTGCTAGACAACTACAAAACTTTTATTGCTAAACAGAAGAGCTAGAATAAAATGGTCCAATAATGCAACAGGTAAAAAGCACAAGCCATAACATAATGAGGTGGAAGAGACCGAGTCCCAGTTTGTGAGTTACTGGAAGGCATATATTTTGTTTTCCAAGTCAAAGAGTGCAGCCGTTGGTAATGAGGAAATGGATAACCGTACAGTCCAAAGACTATACAAGAAAAACCCAGCTAGGGCAGTTCCTGAGCCACATAAGGAAAAGGCTCTGCATAAGACAATATTAACATCAGTTGTTAAAGACTCCGGAAAAGTGTTAGTGTCTTTATCCTCTACGACATCCATGCCTCCACATTAGTCCCAATCTCTTTTCTTCTAAGAAATCTATGGGACATCTCTAGCAAACTGCATCTTTCCAAAAGGCTGGCCAGCTGCCCTTCTGCATTGGACAAAGCACCAGTGGGAACTTAAGTGAAAAACAAACCACCAAAGCGATGTTAAAAAGGGATCATGTAGGTTGGATAACCACAGCCTGACACATGATCAATACACAGTCAGTCTGTACTACTGATATATAACTAAGCAATGAAATATTGCATTTATCTATCAAAAGGGTAGCATCTAAGCACTAGCTTAATGTTTTTTCTTTAAAAAATATTGAAAAAATGCTCATTTGTCTTGAAAAGCATAAGTCTGGTAGGATTTGCATTGAGTTTGAAAACCACAACGCTGATGCTCGCGTGCCTCTGACAGCAAGCAGTGCTCACCTGCCCCGGCAGATCTCTAGACTCAACATAAACGTCTTTCAACAAGGTGAGCAGCCTGTCGTCCTTGCTGTACACTTTCTCGCGGATCGCCGGGTGCTCTACAGGCAGCATGGAGAAGAGCAGGAAAAAAAAAACACTTGAGGAAAAGTACTGTGTTGCTCCCTTCCCTTCCCTTCCCTTCCCTTCCCTTCCCTTCCCTTCCCTTCCCTTCCCTTCCCTTCCCTTCCCTTCCCTTCCCTTCCCTTCCCTTCCCTCAGCCCCTCGGCGGCCGCCATTTTCTCACCGCCCCTAGCAACCGCCCCTAGCAACGGCCCCCAGCGACGGCCGCCGACTACAGCTCCCGGCATGCCCCGCGCGCGGCCCCGCTCTCAATGTCACCGCGGCCCCGGCACCTCGCCCGGCCGCCCCGGCGAGGCCGGCACCCACCGGTCAGCGCGTCCAGGCGGGCGGTGGGGTGGCGCGGTGCGGGCGTGGGCTTCTCCTTGCTGATCTCGCGGTGGGCCCGGCTCTCCAAATTGAACGCTCGCAACGCGCGGACCAACCGCCCGCCCATCGCCGCCGCCGCCGCCGCCGGGACGGCCCCGCGCCTGCGCACAGCGGTGGGGGCGGTGCGCCGCGCGTGCGCAGAGTGCTGGCGCGACGCCGCCGCCGCCGGGCGGGGCGGCCGGGCAGGAAGGGCAAATGGCGGTGCGCGGGAAGCCTGCGATGGGGTCGTGGGTTCATGTCGGGCAACTATAACCAAATAAATAAATAAACAAGCAAATAGAATAAATAAATAGATAAAGAGGCGTTTGGGTGTTTCTTTCACGGTGCTTTCCGCCAGCGCGGTGTCTTCTCAGCGTTGCCCCGGGACGCTGGCCCGTCGCCATGTCGGCGGGGGGCAGCTGGGTCCTGCCGTGCCCCTGTGGGTTTTGGGGGCTCCTCTTCGGCTGCGCCTTCGCCCGGCGCTGCTGAGAGACGGGGCCGTGGGGTTTCTGCCGGGGGATGTCCTCAAGGTGGCAGGCTCGCCCAGGGTTTGCTGCACGCAGCCTTTTCAATCCCTTTTCAATCCGATTCTATCGTTTTGGCGTGAGGTGTAGGGAGTGCTGGCCGACAGGTGGCTTTTAGATCCATTATTTTCTAATTGTATTCACTTGGTTTATAAGCAGGGTTACGTGCAATAAGGTTTTGTAGGAAATCGCAGTGTAAAGTAAAGTTTAGAGTAAAATCTGGGTCTGGTACATGCATGTTATCTACAGCAAAAAGCTGTACTTCATCACTTACGGGCTTATAGATGGACCAAGTGACCCTAACAACAAAGCTGAGATGGCAGTTCAATGTATAAACATTATCTGCGTGGTTTTCCCTACCTTTTAGCTTCCACATACAGTGTTACCATGTGCCACCACCTGCCACCACCTGTTGTGCTCAGTATGTGTCCTCACATAAATTGTCACCCCTACTTCCTGTTCCAGTAGCTGCTGTGCTGATGTCTTGCTCTTTTTTTTTTTTCTTCTTTTTTTCTCTTTGTAAGTTTTTACTTCAGTAATAGTAACATTGAAGTATTTAGGGATGTTGTTCCTCTTAATGTTGTTTTGGGCTCATATGGCAAGATTTTGGTAGCAGGCAGGCTGCAGGGGTGGCCTCTGTGAGCAGAGCCCAGCAGCTGCCCCATGTCAGAGCAGAGCCAACTACAGCCAGCTCCAAAGGGGACCTGCTGGTGGCCACAGCCAAGCTAGGGAGCCCTACTGGTTGGGCCTCTGGGAGAGCAGACTGAAGAAAGGGGAAAAAAAAAAACAACGCTGTGCCAGAGCAGCTGGGAGAGAGGAGCAGGCTGTCCCCTTGCAGCCCATGGGTCCCACATGGAGCAGATCGCCACGCTGCAGCCCACGGAGGAGCCCCCGGTGGAGCAGAGGGATGTGGCCTGGAGGAGGCTGCGGCCCATGGAGAGCCCCCGCAGCAGCAGGGCCCGGGCCGGAGCTGCAGCCTGTGGAGAGGAGCCCACGCAGGAGCAGGGGGTCTGGGGAGAGCTGCTGCCCACCCATGGGGGACCCGTGCTGGAGCAGTTTGCTCCTGGGGGATGGATGGACCCCGTGGGACGGAGCTGTGTGGGAGCAGTGCTTGAAGAGCTGCTGCCTGTGGGCAGCCCCCGCAGGCTCAGTTCCAGAAGGACGGCATCGCGTGGGAGCGACCCCACGGGGAGCAGGGGCAGAGAGGGTCCGTGAAGGAGCGACGAAGATGAAGCATTAAGGACTGACTGCAGCCCACATTTCCCTGAGCTGCTTGGGGGGAGGAGGTAAAAGGGAGTGGATTAGGGGGAAGGTGCTTTTAGTTGGCTTTTAGTTCTCACTGCTCTAGTCTGTTAGTAGTTGGCAATAAATTACACTAATCTCCCTTATGCTGAGTCTGTTTCGCCTGTGACAGTAATTGGAGAGTAATCTCCCTGTCCTAATCTCAACCCATGAGCTGTTTTTAATAGTATTTTCTTCCTCTGTCCTTTTGAGGAGGGGGAGTGAGAGAGCAGCAGAGTGCTACTGAGGTACCCACTGGTTTTAAACCACCACAATAGTATTTCCTTTTAAACACGTTACTGGCATACTTGATGGCAGCAGATTATTTAATAAACAGATATCATCTAGAACATGTACCCTAAATGGAAACGACAAGACTTATTCCTTAGTATTGTTCACAGTTTTGGGGTTACACTATTCTCACCAGGGTGCAGTCTCTCTCTTTCAGACTGGAGGCCTCATTTTGATGCAGCCCAGACTTCTGAGAAAACTGCTAAACTGTGAGAGAAAGAGCCGTGAGAAAGTATTTAGTATTGAACCATGCAAGATTAGAAGGGTAAAATTGGAAACAGAGGTAAAATTTTTGAAAGGGAATCAGCAGATTAAAGATTCAAGAGAAAAAATGTAAGCATGAAGAGACAGAAGATTTTCTGAGACAAAAAGGAAGACAGAAACAACAACACCAAGCGTTAGCCTGTTGGAAGAAAAAATGAAGGCTGGCCCTTCTCCACCTGACTGCTGACTGCCTGGTCAACAAAGACTCCAAAGGTGCCTTACCAAAGGAGAAAAGGAAATTAGTGGCTCATTAATCCTGGCTGTTGTGTGAATTAGCCAACAATTGTTTTATGCTTTTAACTTATGTGTTTTTTGCAGTCTCTTCATGTGTGGCAGTAATTGCCTGAATCAAGTGACTTGGAGAGGGAGTGTTTCAAGGGACAATGAAGAGACACAACTTCATTGTTCATTTTTAGGAGGAAAATGCACATTGCTTGCCCTTGCATCCATCTAGCTGTGCTTACTTGTGTGCGCGTACGAAACTTTGTTTTTCAAACCTTGGTCTTCTACTGGTAGCAGCATTATTTGGTGATAACATCACTGATGCGATAGTTATTATGGCTGTGGACTGCTTGCATACTGCATGAGGAGTGTCAGTGTTCTCCTCAGAGGAAAGTTGAAAGACTAGCTGGTGGATGAGGAAAAGCAATCAGGTTTACAGGGGCAATGGAGACAAAGTAGTGTAAGCATGATTTGTGGTGGATCTCTGCTCTCTTGGGGAAACTTCAACAGGCAATTTCTCCACTTCCTGACTTTAAAGACTCTCACTATCTGTTAAAGGGTGGAAGCAGGTCTTTAACTTACATTCTCTGGTAATAAACTTACTGACTTGATCCTCGTGGGAAATATTGGTGGTAGGGGAATGGTTGGACCAGATGATTTTGGAAGTCTTTTCCAATCTTAATGACTCTATGATTCTATTTTAGGCCCTATACATATAGTGATAATGGGAAGTTAAGTGATATTAGCTATTACAGGAGCATAGAAGCATAGCAGCTCTTTAAGATGTTGGACTGGGACTGGTGACATATCTAATTAAGTACCATTAGTCGATTAGTTGCTGACATCAAATCATATGCTCAATAACATAGGTTATGTTTACAAGTGGTTAGCCTATCCAGTGTAGCTGTAATGGTAAAATTCACATGGATGTCTTTGATGCTTGTAAACCTTTGACACCTATTTAAGTATTTCTCTAGGACATTTTTACTAATACAACTGTGGAGGCAAACCATTATTCCCAATTTGGAAATAAAGATTTTTCCCTTCAAAAGCAAAGAACTGCTGGCTTCTTGGGTCAAACTCTGTGATTCTGAGCGATTCTGTCTCTGTAAACCCTAAATGTGACTAACGCTGCTGTAATATTTACTGACAGTGAAATAAATTCACTAGAAGGCAGTTGGTTAAAAATAAAGAGTGATGTCATTCTCTGCCTGTCACTTGCTGTCACTGAGGATGACACAAGGCTGTTCCTTTTTATGTATAAAGAAGGATCTGAAGTATAAAACTTTTATTCTGAGGAATCTGTCATTTATAATATAGCAAGCAGAAAAATTGAGAATGATACCCCCTGCCTTTTTTTTTTTTTTTTTTTTTGTCATTTGGTATTTTACCAGTGTGACCACGTTGAAATTAAATATCAGAAATCAAGAGCTTGGAATTTCTTTCTCTATAATGTATCTGCCAGTGTAATTATTAAAAAAATGAATGTGTGGTTTCTCAGAGCATAAAAACTACCTGTGTTCAGCTTTAACAGTCTTACAAATGGGATATATGTTTCATGAGCCGGGAACACGCATGTTTCCAGGGAATTTAAAAATAACAAAAGAAATAAGTCAGTCCTCAAGTATCTCTCTATCAAAACAGCCCATGGGAACAACACAGACAATCAAACTGAGTTATTTTGTACCAGCAGCCTGTTGTCAACAGTAGACAGCATCAAACATATCAGGGGAAAACATAGGAATCTATAATATGCATGTGCCACAGGCTGCTACACTATCTTTTTAATATTTTTACACCTCTAAGAGAGAAATTCCTGGAGCTACTGTGCATCTGGAAAATAAAATGTACATTTGTGGCCATTCTTTAAATCATTTGTTTCAGTTTTGCATCCCAGTTTTGATTTTATGTTGTGTTTTCTTCAGTTTTTGTTTTCAGTTAGTTCTGCATCTGGATGGGAAATGGATCCAAAATTAATTTGTGTAGTTCAGTAGTATCAGAAGGCTGATGGGTCTGACGCAAATTCCCCTTAGATGAGGGAGCATAGGAATGTTTGGTACTAACTTGATTTGCTATGAGATAGGATTAAAGTTTCTGTGCTTTCTTTAGAATGGAAAGCATTAGTCCAGATGGGCAGGTAATCTCAGTGAAATAAGATTTTTCTTCTAATAAGGACAAAGCTGAGAATTTTTGAGAAAAGGCAGGTGAGGTTTGCTATGTGGTGTAAGGGCTAGGAACATCCAGAGGTCAAAGGCAGAGGAAAATTAGCATCCCTTTCACTGTAGTGGTATACTGTTAAATTTGATTCTGTACATGTTTTCTACCATTTACAGTTTTGTTTGTTTGTTTGTTTTTTCTTTTCTCATTTTTTTTTTGTTGCTGATGGTTCATAACTTACAGCAATATAAAGGGATGCTCTAGCAAATGCACACACGATTAGAATTCAGGGAATTCAGTCCTCTGTCCTGATTACTGGTTTCCCAGTAAACACAATGAGAGCATTGATCCATTTGTTCCTTATCTCATCAGCATTAGGATGAACTACAGAACATGGCATTAGCAAGAATTGATTATAAGCCAAGCAAAAATGACTGTCCTGCAACTTTGTAAGGACGTACTTAGGAAAGATGGACATTTAGATCACTGTTGCCCTTAAGTGATTTCTGGTTGTTCTGTTACTTAATTCAATTTATGTGTTTTTGGCTTCAACTGATCCATCTGTTACTGGCTCCTGAAGTATCTAGAAATATATGGAAGACTTTTCCTTAATTCCAAGCTATGATCAGAGAGCTACTAAACAGTTGCATCTTTTCAAGGCTAGGTGGCTGCAGTGCTTTATTTAAAGAGTTTTTGTCAGTCCTTACTTGGATGAAGTACATGGAGAATGTAGTAAGCCCACGTTTACAGGCTCACACACTGACACAGGTGTTACTAGCGCCTTGTCGAATAATTTTCATTTCAAAGATGTTACATTTACATCCTTCTGATTGACTGTGGCTTTGTATACCTGATGTCATCTTTAACAGCTTTTCTATCTAATCATTATAATCTCAATTAACAGGTTACTTTGACTTGGAAATGTACAGTAGGAGCCAGCATATTTGAGAATGATGCAGGCTTGTACTGTCATTAATTAATTATAGCAATTAGATGTGTTTTGCCATGTTATTCATCAAGAGACTTTAACATGGTCTTTGTTTTCACTCACAGAGTTCTGTTCCACATGCTAAATTCACATTTTTCTGACTCAGTTTGTGTTATATATATGAAGATCTACTATGAAATTAAGTAGTGAAAACCCAGGATATGCAACTCTCTTAAACTATAAGAACATTTAAAAAATGTCAACCCAAATCAATGCAATGCCCTGTGGAAACAAATGCATCTTAGTTATTGCTAAAAAGTAATACTTTAATATTGCTAACTTAAGTATTTTCTGTGCAAATTACATGTTCTTTTTGTGCAGCTGTGACTGGTATAGGATAACATAAATGACAGTCCTTGGTGATTCACTTGAAAAAGTCAAGAGCAAAATGTCACAGGCTAGAATCTGCCCCTATGTGATGGGGAGCCGAATGGGTTTGCCTTTCCATCCCTTAATTCTGATGCTTTTGGCAGTAGAAGAGCAGAGGGATCCTGAGCAGCAGATCCACCCTCTGTCAGTGCAGAGACTGTAAGCAGGGAATGGGCAAAAGTCACTGTGACTTCAAGCTGCAGACTGACCAGCTCTCACCTAATAGAAGTTGGTTCCAACCAAGTCTTACAAAGCTGGAGAAGTCATGATAGTTTAATAAGTTATAATATAGAAGTGGCTTAATCACTGTTATGCTGGGTAAGTAGCATTTTAGCCCCTGTCCTGTACCTGCATTTTTCTAGATCTACAGTACCTAAATTCTGCCTGGCACCCCAAAGGGATGCTCTGCAAAGCTTTGAGGATTACTGTCCTGAAGTTACACATCTTTCCAGGTTGCTTCCATAAGCCATTTCTACCAATTCTGAGAACTCCTCTTTCCAAGAAGCAAGTGTATCTACATTAATGGTAGAAGAGGCTTTCATTAGGGGAAGCTACAGGACTGCAGGGCAAAGAAAATGTGACCGTAGGGTTACAACCTAAAAGCTCTTAAGTAAAAGCCTTGAAGTAAGGCAGAATGTGTTACATTGCATTACCAGAAAATGAGATAGATACAGAGCATGATTTGAGAAATACATCATAATAATTTAGCATTTAGTCCAAGAAACAAATGAGAAACTATCATCTATGTTTTATAAGGTATGCATCCACCATTAGGATTACTATAGTCAAGTCTTGTTGATTCAAAACCAAACATTTTCCTTCAATTTGTGATTATATTCACTTGCCTCCATATGTTAAATAGTAAGTGTTTAGGGGCTACCTTAAAATCATAAAACCTAACATATAAACTCCTATAGACTTCAGTAACAGTAATACAGGAGAGGATAAATAGGAAAGAAAATAGTAGGAAGGAACCCAAGGCAAAAGACAAAAACTTGTATTTGAAACTGATAAAAGATTCTCATGCTTGGGGTTGATCCAGTGAGGGTGAGGAAGGAAATCCCCCTAGGGGAAAATTCTCATAACTATCTACTGTTATCATCTGGATGGGCTGGTTCATTGTTTGTTCTACATCTTACTCTGAAACACCTTGTGTGAGCCATAACTAGAAACACTGAGACTACATGTGCTCATATTGCTGATCAGGGGAAAACAGACTTTTCCCTGAGTGTTCTCCAGTTGTTTCATTTACCATAAAATATAATATATATATATATGTATTTGACTTAGGAATAAGTCAATATCAATTATTGCAATGTATTGCAGAAAAAACGACTGTTGCACCAGCACTAGTGCCCACTACAAAGGATTTGGTCTATACCTAATGCAGCAGTGCCCATTAATGTATATAAGCAATGTCTGGGGTTTGGCTGATTAGTCCACAGAGGAAGGGGTAGTTGAGACAAATACTGCTGTGTTGTATTACTTAGTTTTGTATTATTCCTAAATATTGTAGTTTGTGCACAGTAGTACAATAAATAAATAAATAAATAAACAAATAAATAAATAAATTACAATCAATATAGGTTTTCCAGTAAAGCTTCCTTACAACTTCTGAGCCTTCTCCTTTTCATTTGTGTGTATTACCATTTCCCTGGGAGCTGGTGTATGGTGTACACAAGTTGTCTTGGTAGAGAATACATCAGAGAAGCAAGAACTCTGTGATACAACTTGTGGCTACCAGTATTAAGAATTCATCACCGAAGTTAGAGAGACCTTTGTGCGTGTCTTTCCACAGCATCAGAAATCTGGGGGAAGCACGTGGGGCACAGATGAATTCTGAACAATCCCATTAACTAATTATGTATAGAGATACAGTGTCTAAATATATGTGTTATATATAAGTGTCAGGTTGCTCTGGGGGCTACTAAAATAGACCATAAAAGAGGTCCCAAGTTATTTAAAGAGGTTCTACCTTTAGGTACTAAAAGTTCATTTTTAGGCTGCATAATAAGGGCATAATTAAGCTTCAAAGCTCCAGCATTATGTCTTAGTACATGAATGTGAGTTTACTGAGACTCCTTGAAGGCAGGGTTCTTTATGTAAGACACTTTTAGGATCAAGATAAAACAACCACACTTTCCTATACGCATAGGATAGTGCAAAACCAGTGTTCCTGGGCATCAGCTTGAGAGCTCTGTAGGGTTTAAGCTTCTCTTCAACAGTGACATGGGACAGCTTCATGCTGGCATAAAATCCCTTGCAAGACTCTAGGAAAAATCCCTGCAAGGCATTTAGTGGCAGTTTCCTCTTCGTACCAGGGGAAATTCCACCTCACAAACCCACAAGATCTTAGATTTTTACCCTCCGTTCAGACATCAGAGGGAACATGAGAAATTATTTGTTGTTCTTTAGTACCTTAATGTTTGGAAAATGTGGCTTCTCTTGTAATGGTTAATTGCCATAATGATATAGTGTTTTCTTCTTATTCTTACCCCTCTATGGAGGTATTATATTTCCTCTCTGGGCATGGGGAACAGGAGCAGAGTTACAGCCTGTGCTGTAGACAGAAGAGCATCGATCTTTGAATCTGCTCTCTCTCTTCCAGTGTTGAAATGTAGAATACCAGTGATCAGCACAAGCAGATTACAGCACATTCTGCATGGATATTCTCATAAAATGAATGTTGTATAGGTTAGATTGTTGCAGATGCCAATAAAAAAGCAATTATTTTCTGTTTTAAAGGACCTTTTTTTTTTTTTTTTTTTTTTTTTTGGTCTACTGATTCATATGTATTTTAAGATCTTCCATCATTTCCTAGTATAGTTTAGAAAATGGAGTGGAAAGTAACACTGCAGTTTTTAAAACAGTAGTTACACCTCTTGCTAAAATTAAGTCTTTTTTACAGATGTGTTCTGTCTCTTTCTGTGTCACAACTGAATACATTTTTTTATTGAACTATATAAATTGAAAATGTTGAGATTAAAAAGAATAAAATATAGTAAGCTGAAGTGTAAGTAAAAGGTATTATGAAAAAATAGAGAAAAATTGTGAAAATATGTTCCTTTTTCCTTAATAAGAGCTAAACGCTGTAAAGTTTGAACATCAATACTTTTTACAGCTTACCATTTTATTAATAACTTACTTGTGTTTGCCGGAGAGGATCACACTTACGTTTTCTTTATTGTTCCTGGAGACTGGGAGTTGAATGGCAACAGTATTTGTTCTAGTGCTAGACTCTTATCCAATAGGGCTGACTTTGCAGGTTGCTTCCATTAGGAGAACCAGATGATGGCTTCAACTGCTTTTCTGAAGGAATCTGGCTCCTCTGAGTCCTGTTCCTTTCAAGCAACATACAGACAACCCCATTTTTTCTGAGCACAGCAGGAGACAGGAGACAGTTTCCATGCTCATGGTTTCAGGCCCCCAACAGACATCATCTACACACATGCACAGACACACACACAGTCCCTTGTTGCTTTTATGAAGAGGAGGGCCTGTTGTCATCTACAGCCCCTGCTGTCACAAGCCAAATGTTTCCTGTAATAACTTCCATGAACTGTCTCCCTCCCTGCTGCTTTTTGTCGATTTCTCTCAGCTGCACAGAGCTACCCCCCAGCCAAATCCTGGTTTCAGACCAGATAGTTCAATTTCCACGCCAGTCCTGTCATTCTGCTGGGTGATCTGAGCAATGACTTCTATTGTTTCGGGTGGAAAAAAAAAAAAAAAAAGGTATTTGACTGTACCTGGAATGGAAGTAGATTATCACTCCTACTAACCTTAAATAGGATTTAGACTTCTTCCTAGATCAGAAGCACATCTTGAAGTTCGATGCCTTTTTACCTTTTAGTGCCCTTTGTGCTGTTAGGACTTGCTATCTGTCTGAGCAGACAACATGCACAAGGTGCCTGGTTGCCAGAGTGGAATCTGTCATCCTGAAGCTATGTCCAAGCATTTTTTTTTTAATTTTTTTTTGTGTGTGCTTAACAGGAGCAATTTAAGGCTGCAATCTAATAGCGTGTGTTCAATTTTATGGAACCTTACAGGTAGGAACATACTTTTAAACTCTTTTTATGTGGCAACAAATGCAAGCACAGCTATGAGAGACTAAGAACCATCTGTAAGAGAGGCTCCAGACTAGCTGATACAGAACACTTGAAACAAGGCACTATTTCTCCATATTGCAGTATTTGATGCTGTTTGTTGACGTGAAGGTAATTCATTGTGTTCTAATTTTGAGGTTTAATGCCGTATCTGTGGGTGTCTTCATCCCAAATGAACTCAACAGGCTTCATCTGAACTCCAGATAGTTGTCAACTGTCACTCTGTGAATTCCATTCAAGCTTTATTTGTATTTTTTTTTCTCTCTGATATTTTTTTTTTTTTGGTAGTGATAAAAAGAGGCATGTTGTAGGTTAGTGTCCCTGCTAAAAATCCTCCAGTTATGGACTGAGATATATATTGAAACTTCAGCTCCAAATACATACACACATACCTATTCCCACATATACTGGATGGAGTAACATTTAGCATACCTAAATCAAGATAAGGCAAGTCTTGTGCCATGTGGAGTAAGCAGTCCACCTAGTATTTGGTGTATGGAGTGCTGCTTCTTGTCCTTTATCATGATCCCAAATGCAGGTGAGATTACAGCCCAGCACACATGCAGCCTAACCAGCCTAACAAATTGTTGAGGAAGAAAACATGAACCCATCAGAGAACTGCACCCGAATCTCACATCTGTGGGGCAATTATACAGATGGAAGAGAAAGGAACAGAATACCCTGTCAGAGACATGCTAGAGTGGCTCTCGCAGCATTCACATACCTCAGTGGCAAGATAATGAGGAGAATGCAAATAGACAAAACATGGCAAATTTATACAGAAGAATATATGTTACAGTCAACACCTTGTCCCTACTGGTATACATATGAAATGCAAAACAAACTAATTTTCAGATGTGGAACTTGCATTCACTTTCTATTGCCAATTACCTGGTTAAAAATTGCTTTCTATTACAACAGATTCCTGTTAGGAAACTAGCTGGTCCAGAAACTAACTTATCCAGTTCTACTGTTCCTTAACTGACGAGTTAAGCACTGGAAAATCAACCTGCAAGGATTCAATCTCACTGTGTTAGGCGAATCTTTGGTCTGACCTGCTTTTGCTATCAGCATGAGCACAAAACCTCTTCCTTCCACTGATACAACACCAGTTGTACACATGAGCACAGGTAGGCTTTGGGAGACTAAAGATTTCAACTTCAAGCTGTCAACTAGATTGTCTTCTGCTTCCAGTGTACAACCTGGGAGGAGCTGCAAAGTGCAGGGGTCTCAGACCAGACATTGAGGTGCTTGAATTAGCTGAGACCTCCTATCACTGATATCTGTAGTACATCTACATCCACCATTATTTGGGGAATCTCTTCCTGCCATAGTTTATGTCTCTCTCCCTCTTCCTGACCATTTTCCTCTGGTTTCTACCCCTGCCAACCATACTGTCATCCTTTACCCCTGGCATGGGACTTCTCAGACAGCAGAGCCTCCAGCTGCTCTTGGAGCAGCCCCATGCTAAGTGGTGCTGCTCTATTACTACAGTTTAGCTTCTCTAGACTACAGTTTCAGAGCAATGAAATATGCTTGCTTGATGTTAGAAATACACCTCCTACTTCACAGAAATAAAAGCTGTGGATTGTCACATTTAACATGCCAGACTATTTTGATTTCAACAGTTCAGAAGCGGAGAATGATTTTGTTTAAGGCAGCCTCAGCCTGAGCCATGCCAAACTTTTCTTTGGCATTGAGGATGTGTATTTAAAAAAAAAATAATAATCTTTTGGAGGAGGGGGGATCTAGAAAAGGGAGATAGATGGAGGAACAGCAACAAAAAATATTAACTTTCAGTGGCCAGCACTTTACCTGTCAACAGTACTAAATGGCTTGTTTAGAGAACTGTTTCATTAGTTTCTTGTCTTCTCTTCCTTTTTTCCTTTCTGCAAATGTTAAGTGCTGCATCTAGAGTTGCATTCAGAACAACATGCACATCAGGGGAAGCATCATAAGGATCAAAACAGGACCTTTAGCATCCTACTACCCATCAGGACACCTCCTTCTTTCAGTAAGGAATGTCATTGCATCCAACTAAATCTGTTCCAAAAGAACCAGGTCAATGCACTAGCCTAGACATCTCCAGTGTTATAGCTAACACTACTATTTATATATCTGCTATTGGGAAGGGAATAGTTACTCCCTTACCTGTTTTCTTGTGCCTACTGGGCTTCTTGTATGCGGGTGCTGTCATGCAATTGATGTTTGCCAGCTCCACCCAATAAGCAGGAAACCTGAGGCACATAGGGGTTTTCTTCTAGCCCTAGCTGCAAGGTTGGAGAGTAAGATTGCACACACGCACACATACACACATATTTTTCCTTTTTTTTTTTTTTTTTTTTTTTGATGTTGGACCCTTGTTCTGTTTGGTTGCTTTATATGATTGTGGTATTGCCATGTTATTTGGAAAATGCTCAGCTGAGCAAACTACTCAGAATTTAGTGTAGTGCTTGATTTTACTCAAAATGGCAGTATTTGGTATACTTTCAAATGTAACTAGGATTTGGCTATGTCTATCTGGCCGATTTTCAGAATGTTGAGGTAATGTACTAGTACAGCAGGTTTACATTCAGCTTTGCAAAGAGGAAATTATGGATTAAGCATGGATGAGATGTAAAGAGCCTCTGAGAACAGACAGTTTTACACTGATTGCACAAGAATAGATTCCTGTAATTTGTGGTTATGCAGGAAACTCACCATAAATCACCATGAGATTTAGAATCTTCCAAATCCAGGCTGGGATCTGAAGAAGTCTTCAGTGTAGATAGGTGAGTGACATATGATCCTGAGACAGTATTGGCTATTTGTCATTTTAAATGTTATCAAAAAACTACAGGGCAAATACTCTTCCTAGCATGGTTGGGTAAAACTTTTTTTTTTCTTCTGCTACCAACTAGTGCCACTAGGCACTGTGGTGTTCATGGAGGCTCCAGTGCCAGCACGGATATGGAATTTTGAGTTTACTTTTCCTTTATGGTGTCAGAAGGAGCAAAATAAAATTCTGAATCTATGTTTGAAAACAGTCTCAGTTTTAAGTTCAACCCAGCTGTACCCTGAGGCTGAAACATGGCCATGTTTTGGCAGCAGGGAAGACTGCCATATGTTGCAGTGATAAAGAAATTACATTGATGCCAATCTTTGGAGTCAGACTTATAAAAAATATCTAAGGGAGTATATTTGTAGCAGTATAAACTTATATATGTACATAGAATAAAAGAGCCTGACAAGTTTATTTTTCTGTCTACAAGACATTTTTTTTTGTCTCTAGCAGTCATGCACTTTGTAGATGGCAGAAGCTGCAATTCACGATTGCTCTTGAGAGAAGATATAAACCATAAATCCATTCCATTTCCCTGTTACATAGAATCGTGTTCTGTCTCGCTCCCAGCTTTCAATAGCCATAGTGCAATTCCACTCTTTGAATAAGTTCTTACTTATTGACTGGCTTTTAGTGAGCACATACTGGAAATCAATAAGAAGATTCTTTTTTTAGCAGTCATTCATGTCAGGCCTTTAAATGAGTGTGGACGTGGAGATCCTAAACATGGCTGGCAGCAACGTGACATATTCTATTTTTTTTTAAGGTCAGTATAGGCTGCTGGTTTATAGCTCTCACGGGTGACATGGCTTCTAAAATAGTCAATTAGCTCATTTCAGTGCCAGCAGTTTGTCAGTTGTCTTTGCACACACACAAAAGAAAACCTATTGGTATTATTGATATGCATATAATAAAATCTACTGTGAGATCTGTTTATAGAATGTAGAAATTCCAAACCACATCTACTGCAACTTAATGCAGAACAAAATATCCAATACAAAATACCGAACTCAATCATAAATCTTGTTTGCTTTTATAGACACTGAAGCTGCTGTTTCTCATTGCTGAAGGAGGAACGCTGCTGATCCACAAAGCCCACTAACTAAGAAGTTTTAAATTCACTCCATTTACCAGTATCCTGAGACACATTTGTGAGATTGCTAAATTGCTGAGAATAGACTATATATAGAATAGAATGGGTTCCACCAGGATCTTCTTGTTTTCACCATTTATGTGCTTTAGCCCATGAAGGAAATTATCCAGAGACAATAAATTTGCTTTGAATCACAAGTTTGTGTTCTGTGTATACACAGCCTTGCCATTTCCACTTTTTTTCTTAAATTCTCACAGTACTTTGAAACTGAGAAAAAACACTGGCTTTTTCTTCCTGTATTTTTTTTTTTTCAGTGAGACTGTGGTATCTGAAGAAGATATTAATTTCTTTTTGTGGCCCTCCATCTCATCATCAGACACAGTAGCACATTTCTTCATATTATTCTGAGACTGGCAGGTTAGTTTGAGAATAATTTCCACCACTAGTGTCAAGATATTTAATGCTGTTCCTAACCCATGTAAATGTATATGCTCCTCAGTCATCCTCTACAGCTGAGCTTTACTATCAAATGGCAGAGCCTTATTTTGTAATCTTTGAAAAAAGGCATATATGAAACTTCTGCATACACCAATTCTTTAACAGAGGCAAAGACATTGATACAACTAATCCAAATATATTAGCTGCTGATGGACAGGATAGGAAGTGACCTATAAAATATGCGTAAGTTGTCAACGTTTGTGGCTGCTTCAGACTGCTCTCACTAATTGAATCTTGTATTTTGTAGAAAGGCATTAAAAGGCCAGCACCACACTGCTACCTGGATGTTCTTACCTGTGCTTTCTCCGTGTAGCCACTTCAGGGGCAGAGGCAAAGCAGTGCCTGCCTTGAAATAATTTTTCAGCCCCTCAGAGGCCAGTCAGTTGCCCACTGCTCCCGTTTTGCTCACCTCTGCCACCAGCACTCTGCCTCCTGCAACTCTGGCACTCCAGTACCTGCTGAGTTTCTAGGCACATGGGCTCAGAAGTGACTGAGTACAGGGAGACTGTTCATCACGTAACATTGTCACGTCCACACTGTGCAGTGCAGCAAGGTGTGGACATGTTTAAGCTGACACAGAGCAAAATAGCCCTGGTAATGTGACCACAACAGCTTTGCATTGCACATGAGTTAACTGGCCCAGATAAGAAGCAGTGGCCTTGTCTTTATGCCTCTGTTTTGAAACAGCACACGGCACAAAAGGCGTCATACTCAGCATCTGGTGCTGTGCACTCTCTGAATGGACTTTGCAGCTTTCACTGTCTGCTCTGCAGAGGAGGAATTGGTTTTATTTTTCATTATGTTTTTTGTTTGTTTGTTTGTTTGTTTGTTTGTTTTGTTTTGTTTTTTAGATCCCTTTAGTGGACACCTCAAAGTAGAACAACTCATCTGTCAGGCTTAGCTAAAGGCCCAGACTCTGAGAAATGTTTTGGGCATTGTCAGCTGAAAAAGGCTTGAACTCCTGTGATGCTACATACACATACAATTTAGTAGGAAAGTATATTGGAAATGGAGGCAGAGATTTTGGGGATCTACTTTTTTTTTTTTTTTTTTTTTTGTATTAACCATACAGATGAGAAAACAAGAACTGACTCCTGAAAAAATCCAGTGGCAGGACGTGGACTCTGCTTCATAAATTCTAGTAGAATTTATTCATAGTAGAATTATTTAAATAGTAGTACAGCAATGTCTGCTCTTGCCAAATTGTAAGAGTGGCTCACTAATCATTAATTATTTTGCCTTTTTCTTTTTTTTTTTTTTTTTAATTTCTGGTGTGTAGAAGGTTCTTCACAATCATGAGATCAGTCAGAGGATAGGGGGAGAAAAGCTCCTACCACCTCAGTTTCAAGAGTCAAGAAAAACTGCTGAGCATTATCGAGCCTCACTGCAAAGCCTGCTACTGTGTCCCCCCCCCCCAGACAGCATCTGGGGGAAAAATACAAAGGAAAAGACCACAGCATGCCGCTTTTACACCTGGGGCTACGCCAGGGGCTCTGCCGGGCCTCCTCCCGCTCCACAGCGGCGGCTGGCGGCCCCGGGAGCGAGGTCAGCGGCCGGGAACCGGCGGCAGGATCCCGGCTGCTCCCGCTCAGGTGCGGCCCACCCGCCCCGGGCTCGGCGGGGGCTCGGCGGTCGCGGGCTCTGGGCGGTGCGGGGCGGCGCGGGGCGGCGCGGGCAGGCTCCTCCCGCTCGGGCAGAGCCGCACAGGCGGCCCGGCGGCTCTGCGGCTCGGCGGCCTCGTCTACCCCTCGCCCCGCCGCCGCCGTCGGAGCGGGCTGGGAGGCACCTGCCGCGAGGTGAGCCGGCGGCCGGCACCCAGCCGGGGTTTTGGAGGTGCCCGGGGAGCCGGGGTGGTGGTGGTGAGGATGAGGGTGAGGGGGGGGAGTGCGTTTGGTTGTTGCCACGGGGACGGATCAAGCAGCAGCGCCCGCCCCTGGGGCGCCCTCCTCGGCTTGGGTCCTGCGGGGTCGGGGCGAGATGGAAGAGGTGGGGATCCGAGTCGGGCAGGGCAGGATGCCGTGTAAGGCATAGCCGGGTAAGGAGCCCTCTCCGGACCTGCAGCCCCTGAGCCGAGCGGTGGAAACGAGCTCTTCGTGCTCCTCTCTGCTGCTTAAATGCGCCACATCGCCCCGCTGGCAGGGGGCTGCGGCTCGGAGCGGCACGGCGAGGGAAGCTGCAGGTGGGGAGCCGAGCGAGTAGGGCGCATACACCTAATAAAAACATCAAAATCGGACCTTACAGCTTGTTATAAATCCCCCTGGTTTTGTAAGGTGTAGGAGAACATCTCTGAAGCGGGTTGGAGTTAGTCTCACTTGCATAAATAAATACTAAGGGCAGCATTCATTTAGTCATTAAAAATTAGCCCCAGAGGCCGCTGCTAGGGGTGGCACCGAGGGTGAAGGATTACTCTGGGACCCACTTGTGTTGGCAGGGGCAAGGCCTCCGCAGGGTGCTCACCAACTGGTTGGTGGTTTTCATCCAGAAACAAAGTTTATTATTTACCTAAAACTTCCAGAAATCGAGTGATACGCTGAGCAAATCATATGGTAACCGCAGTTGCTTAAAGATCTACCGATATGTAGCTACTCAGTATGATCCCCCTGTTATGTGCCAGTTTGCAAATGAATAGAGAATTTTCTGCTTAACACTGAAAGTATTCCAGGAGAATTCCTTTCATCTTTTGTCTGCGTTTCGGATCGTGAATAATTTGACAGTATCTGCAAAGCACTTTGCAGTTATTATGTATGAGGTATGAAATGAGGTATGGGTACTGCGAGAAACTGCTCCAGAATAAAGAGCTCTCGCTTTAGTAGGGCACTAAAAATAATGCAGTCATACCAATTAACACCTCTTAAACATAAGATTCTCTTAGGTGCTCACACTGTTGATAAAAATATCATTAGGGTTGTGATTTATAGTGCATATGAGCAACAAAAGTCCCTGTTTCTTGCTGTATAAGTATGCATGGAGAAAATGTGTGTTTGGATATATATTGATTTGGCAGATGTGGGGAAAATATTACTTCTAATATTTAAAAGGGGGGACAGTAGAGGGGAAGAAGTGGCATCTGGGTTTCTTCAGAAATGATCCAGTTAGATTTGAAGGTATGTCTTGCATTCAGTCCTAAGAGCGAGGAAGTGCTTTTAAGGAATGGAATTTCAACGTGGAAACTGAGGTGCTATTTATCTGACACTTCATAAATTAGCATACTAAATGAACCACCCAGAATATCATGCAATATCATTGTATTTACTGCTAGAAAACCATGTGATATTCTAAAAGTAGGGATGTGTATGCAAAAACTAAATTTCTGGAGATTTGCTTTTGAAAGCAAGCTCAGAAGTGTCTGGACTTTGAATTGGCCCTGAACAGAAAATGTAGAGTTTTTCCTCGGACAACAAACTCGAGATTCCTTGGCACCTATGAACTGAGCTGTAATCTTTTTGGGTCTGTCTGCCCTGTAAGAAGGGCATGAGCAGCTGTGTTTGAGATGGCAACTCCTGTTAAAAAGGCTGTATATTGCTACATGTATAAGTGAATTTGGCTTGGGATTTGAATTAATGAAAATAAAATGCTTTAATAACGTCAAGGAAGAGGTTTTTGTTTTGTTTTATTACCTTTTGATCGTTCTGTTAGTAATAAGGGGACCAATAAATCTGCAGTTCACAATAAGGAGAAGTATGGTTGAAACACTTGTAGCAGATGGAAACTCAGGCTTGTACAGGCCTGTTCTTCAGTAGGTCCTCGCAAAGCGAAGTGAGCTGGACTTATCTGGAGAAAATGCAACATATTCACTTTAAAATATGACATTTTTTGTTATCTCCATTTTCTTTTTTGATTCAGAACATGTTGCTTCTGTCTGAAAAATCAGGTACAGATTTAATGTAGCTTCTGACAGTGATGATGAGCTTCTACAATGTAGCAAAAAAGAATCTGTATGAAATTCATGGCACTGCTTTGGTGTTTTGGGTTGACTTTGCTGACTAGAGTGTGATTGACTTAACGATCAAGAATGGCAATAATTTGTTGCCCCGTGAGTTCAGGGAAGTGATAAATTATAAACTGGGTGAGAAATGAGAGTTGGTTGAAGTGAAAAATGACATTCATTTAAATGCTCAGGCAAGAACAGTTGACAGTTCCAGAAGAAACCAACTAAATGTGAATGTTGTCCACTGTCATTATGCTTACCTACAGTAACCTTGTAGTTGTCTCATTTTAGTTCTTTTTAGTATATATATATAAAATTCTTCATATTTCTTATTGATTTAAGACTTTCATATGGCACTTTCCAGTGTGTTCTATGCTCTGAGGCCTTCAATTATGCCAGAACTGTTTGGAAACAGAAAAGAAAAAAAAAATAATCTTGTGTTTGAATTTTTATACCTCAATTCTTTTGAGATTTTTGGAGGAACAGTGTCAAAGATAGAAAACTACAAAGGTTTTCCTAACAAATTATTTGTTTTTCAGAAGCCAGATTTTTAACTTTTTTTTTTTTTTTTTCCTTCACAAAAATTACTAACTTTTTGGTATTTCTCCCCAGTTTCTTGAACTGAGAACTATATTTAATAGTGAAAGACTCATAGGATCCTTGACAGAGCAATTTTCAAATCTTCAGTTCTTTGGGTTCTGACTGTTAGCATTTTGGTCACTTGAGATCAAAAGAGGGTTGACGTTACTTCTGCCATTCTATATGCTTACCCTTTGGAAAGACGTGCTTGTAGGTGGGATTCTTTATTTTACAGTCTTTTACTAACTTGATTTCATAGAAAACTTTGAAATTTTATTATCAAATTCTGATCTCTGAAGAAAAGTAGAAAGCAGATACTTCTTACTGTTTTAAGTAATTTAAAAGAAGTTGTGTGTTGGCTCATGTGTGGGATTTGCATCTGACTTGAATTTTGGGCTTTGAATAGTTACTGTCTTTAATTTGAGAAGAAGTATGCATAGGAGAAAATTGCTGAAGGGCATTCCTGCTGAGTCCAGGAAGAAATTCCAGGCAACTCTGGGAAGCAGTTTCAGGACAAGAAAGTGGAGCAATGATGGTGAATTTGAGTAGTTTGAACTGGGAGACCAGGAGAGCTTTGAAACTCCTGGTCGTGAGTGCTCGTGTGTGGACCAGCCATGCTGGATTGGCCTGGCCTTGGTGGAAAGAGAAATATCTAAAGCAGGCCAGAAAGAAGCTACAGTGTGTCCTGGGCAGGTGCTAGTCTATGTTCTGGCTCAGGCTTTGTCATTTCCAGCCCTTATGAAAGAACTTTGCACAGACCGCTGTACAGCCTGGCCAGGAGTGGAATTGGAAAAACGTTTTGTCAAGATTTTATCAGGCTTGTTATTTTTATAGTTGTTCTTTCAGCTGTGGAGAAACGTGGACATAGCTAATCTTTGACATCCCTTACCATCCCTTATCCTTTCTGGGAAGACCTTTTGCACCCAAGGGAAAGCTGAGCTGGAATATCTTCTGTGCTCCACACTGTCAGCTAAGTCACATAAAGGGCAGATACTCTGTGGGAACACAGGTAGTACTGATGTGTCTTTATACACATACCTATGTTGCTAACCCTTCAGACTACATCTCTCAGTTGGCTTGAGAAATTAAAGGTGGCATTTAAAAAAAAGTCCCGGTAGTAAATGCCACACAAAATCTGTTTGTTTTCATGCCAATAAGGAGCTATTGACTTTGATATCAGCAGTTAGAGATTTGTCTGTAGTGTGAAAGCAACAGAATATGTAAAGTTATGAGAAAAATAAATCAGAGGCTTTCAGAACATCAATAATACTCGAAAATGTATGATTTTTCTTTAAATTACATGACTACTCTGAACAATTATGTAAATTGAGAATGTGTTCTGCCAAAAATTCTGTAGCAATATGCTGCAGTAGTGTTGAAGAACTTTAATTGTGGAGGATGAGCTTTATAGGGGGATAAACACTGTAAATATTTTGATTCATCAGTACTTAAAGGTTATGGTTATTCTGAACAGTATCTTTTGCAACCATTTGTCTTTATTTTTCCTGACAGGAATTGCATTATATATGTAGTGGTGGGTTTTGACAGAATAGAAGGTGTGATGTTGCAGCCTAATTTACTATTATTTTTTTTCTGAATTTGTGATTACTTAAGATGTGTCATAAAAATGTGGATGTGTACGTTTTTCCCTGGTAGTCTAAACCTTACCATCTTCAATTTTTTTAACCTCTTTTTGCCTCCAGAATAGCCTCTCCTCCTACTGTTCAGTAAGAGTCTGCTTCAAAAAATTCTCTGCGTTTTTATTTTGGGCAACAACAGGCTTTTGCTTTGAAGGTGTGATATGTAAGAATGATTGAGGTCCATTTCTGCTGTGTTGATAACATTTGGTTTCTGTCCTGCATGGGTTTAAAACAAACAAACAGAAAACCAGCAAAAAAATGCTGATTGGCTAAGTGAAAGCTACGTTGCTTAGATTAATAATGAATTCTGAAGTGGACACGAGCAAGCTTATGGCCTTATTATGTCTGAAACATTTTCCATCAGGGTTCACCTCAGGTTAAATGAAGTACATGCAAAGGGCTACTGCCATTTGTGAGCTAAACTGGAGCTCTACCTGGCTTATCAAGACAGAAGAGATAAAAACCTGTGTTTGAAAAGTGTCATCGGGGTTTGTAGGATGCATTCTTTCCAGGATGTGTTCTGTTCCCTAAGACTGATAGTGATCTTGTTTTCAAACAGCTAGGCTTATATGTAGAGCATGGTTTTATGTGTTTATATATATACATATACATCCCCACCTAATATAGATTTTAAAATGATATCTTTAAATAAATAACGACAGTCATAAGGTTCCCACTCCGAAGGGATGCATCCTTTACATTCATTCTTTTCTGTGTTATACTTGGTTTTGAAAGCCTCCTTTGAGTGAAAGTGACCTTTATTTTAGTTGCATAAAACAGGAAAGATCTGAGGTGATGTGTCTGGAAAGTACTGTGACTTTGACGTCTGTAAACTGAGGAGATCAAACGAGAGATCTGGACAGCTGATGGCTGACCTGAAGTGTGAAACTTCTTTAATAGGATAATAATATGTGCTGTGCGTCATATTCCTTAGGAGAACTTCCTTTATACATATGTATTTTTTCCCTCCACTAGTAGAAAAGCCAGGCGAACAAGCAGGGAGAGGACAGAACTTCTGTCTGTCAGGGTCTTTGTGCATCAGGACTGCCGAGCACACTAAAAGCTGCGCCGCACTGCCCATCCGCAGTGAGATTGAATCGAACTGCGTTTCGCATCTCTTGCGGTCTGTGATGAGTTGCATACAGATATACCTGCTGCACTCACTTATGGGAAGGTGCATAGGAAATGGAGGGATGCAATACAACTAGGGAATCTCATGTGTCTTCTTTTTGCATATGTTCTTTCTTCCTCCAAATGGGGTCACATCTAAGAGTAGAAAAAACATAGAAGCTGCGGGAAGGTGAAGAAGAAAAGACTGAGTGTTCTTCACTTGCTTACTTACGAAGGAACAGAAACAGAAGTTCAGCTTTACAGCAAGCAAGTCAAACTCTGAAATGTTTCTGTGGCCAGGACTGGCCTTCTGTCCCATGCAGTTCTCTTGGACCAGTGTGACCAGACCTTCAAGTGTATATTCAGCCAGAAGCATGCTGTTTGGGTGCAAGTGACAGAGGGGACTGAAGATGAGAACAAGTCATTCACAAAACTAGGGTGGTACATACTTCTTGTAGCTTATTCATTTTTCCACAGGATTCTGGATCTATTATATTGCTCTAAAATGTCTTACAGGGTAGAAAGCTGCTAGACAGACTGTTTGTATTTATCATCTTTACTGAGGAACTCGTGCACTTTGGACTTGTATAGATTTTAGTGGTGCTGCTGGATAAGTGAAGAGAAACAAGGCTTTAATCTCTGAGCCCTGTCCATTGTTGTTGGAGGCAGATTAAGACACGAACACCTCCTGCTTCCCACCTCCCTCTGCTTGTGTAGCAGAGTTGGTGGAGCGGGGCTTGTGCCTGTACCTCAGCTTGCTGTGGGCACCGTGATGGCATGTCTGTAGCTGTGTGAGCTGCCGGTGAGTGGGTTTGCACTGCAGTGCTGGTGGGAGGGTGGAAACACAACTGATGCTGTGCTCTGAGGCAAAAATCTGTGGCAGAGCCTGGGGCGTACTGGGGATGGGGAGTGGAAGTGTCTTCGATGGCATAATTTGCTTCAGGGAATTATGTTATGTTTCTGTGTTTTCCCCTGTCACTGATTGGTCTATGTTGTGTGAATATTTAAAATGGTTGCTAGAAACCCAGAGGAAGGAATTTTCATAGGCTGCATCTTTATCTTCTGGCTCCTTTATTCTTCGGCCCCAGTAGTGGGAGAGATTACAGTGTAACTACCAAGCAGCTCACAGCAAACCCAGCCAAGTCCTGAATGCTTTTATTTAAAAAATAAAAGCACACAAAAGCAGTGGTGTAGCCATGGTGACCTAAGGGTAGGTGGAGGTGAAGGGTGTTGTTTGTTTGAGCCCGTTGAATGTAGTCTGCGGGAAGAAAAAAGAAGGGCAGGGGTACCAGGCAGAAGCATTTCTTTTGCTTTGAACTGATGAGGTCAGAAGTCTGAACACTTGTCTGTTTTGTTTCTAATGATATTTTTGATCCCAATTAATGATCAAAGGTTTTTAAAAAAGATGATCATTTGGAGATTTTCTTCCTTAAAACAGAAGCTTTTCTCCAAATTAGGAAAAGGTGTGTATCAAGCTGAGGGGGGTGGGAAAAGGTTGAAGAAAATCTTGAGCTCAGAGCATTTTATCTGACAGAGAAAACCAAACAAAAAGCTCTGCTCTCTGTTCTCAGTTAAGATTTCTTTCCATTGATACACGTTTTAAAACTATGTCAGAAGAAAGGGAGTTTCTTATGGATCTATGGATCCATTAAATCTTTTAAATCTAATGGAAATCTATGATCCCTTACACTCCTTGTCTGGATGGATGGACAACAGCTGAATAGAAGCTGCGGATCAGTCTCTCCTTACTCTTTCTGTCATGGTTCAGTACAAAATGTTCTACAGCAATATCAGCTTCAGGTACCTGTGATCCCCCTGCACCCCTGCTGTGCTGGCATCAATGTGGAGGTGTGCTCTGGACCAGCTCACCAGCACTCCTCATAGAGCTGATCACAACACCAGTCAGTTTTAAGGAGAAAAAAAGAGTAAATTGAAAATCAAAAGGTAACCCCAGAAATGTCTCTACATGTTCTAGACCAGGCAAGAAAAGGAAACACAGAAGCCAGTCTTGCTACTGAACTTGTACCTCTTCTATCTTGACAGAATAGCAACAGACTGCTTTGCCTGGGATTGAATATGTGCAGACTAGACAGACATGGATTGAAGGTGCCTGATGTTCTTTTGTATAGTAAGGGATAAAAGTTGTTAAATTAGTGTTTTTATTTACCAGATTCTTTCACTGAATTGGAATAAGCAAATGTTTTTACAGCAGTTTACCATAAACAAACAGAAGGGTGTTTGGAAATCCTGACCAGCTTTTGTGTAGGAGAGAGCAATCATAACAAACTGGTTCTGTGAGAGACTGAAAACAAATAAAAGATGAGCTGTTACCCATGGTTTACAAAAGCAGAAGCAATTGTGCCTAAGAAGTAGCAAGTGACTTTAAACATTGAAAACCCTTGTTTGCCAACCTGGGACAAATTTCAGTAACACTTCATGTTCTCCTGTTTTTAGACGATCTTGGGAAACCAAATGCAATGACTTTAACCAACTCCGGACTCAGAGAAGGGTGGAAAGTCTCCAACTACCGCATTTAGCACTGCAAGAAGTCTTCTGAATCTCCCTAAGGTATTTCCAAGAATACTAACACTTTTTCTATGTGTTTCTGAGGGCGTTACTAGCTAGTTACAGTGTTGCAGTTAACTAAAGCAAAGAATCTGTCCCCCTAACAAAAACAACCAACCAACCAACCAAACAAAAAAACCTTTGTGTGAGGGAAACACTTCTTGTGTCAAGAAATAAAAACAGTGAGATTTCCTACTTCTTTGAAATGATTTTCTATATTATTTTGTGTTCTTGGCATATTTCAGCCTTTCAGTCCAACATTAATGTAACAAGTGATAGGTAGGCATTATTAAGATGAGCAGAGTATTTCTAGTTGTGTGGCCAAAGGAAGGATTTGTGTATTTGTGATTTTTTTTTTTTTTTAAGCAGTAGTTAATTAGTTATTAAATGACACCGAATCCCCAAAGCAATACTCCACTTTTACTTTTTACTGATTTTTTTTTTTCTTTTTTTCTGTGACTGAGTAATGTCTGAGTATTTTGATAGCAGATAACTCATGTTGGCTGTATTTATGCAACCATATCTGTTTCCAAAAGAAGGTCTCCAGCATTAAAAAATAAAGGGTTAGGCTCAGACTGGAAATGGAGCTGATGAAGTGGTAATAGTAAGACTTATGCCTGAAATTGCACTTTTTTCTTGGTTATAACCTCCATGGAGCAGAGGCCTGTCTTAAGAAGTCTTGGGATCTTCACAGAGAATTTCTTATCTGTGTGGTTCCACTGTAATCTAGTAGGCTGGAAAATTGAAGCAACACATCAAATGCTTTTGTGACTGCAATGGTAGGAAAAACAAATACAGTCTGCTTTATTGGGAAGGATGAAACCTTCTGTATATAAATATCTTTAGGACATGCAAATTGACTGTGCTGTGTAGATACTCACTTAGCTCTGAGCAATATAGCAAGAGCTGTAGGGACCAGTATTGTTAGTACAGTGTTTTGTGCAGGTGACATGTTGAGAAACCATTCGGATGTTTCTGCAAGCCTCTACATTAGGCTGTGTTGAATGCAGGTGAGCTGATAATGCTTTAGAACTTCCAGAATGGTAAATTCCAACCACATTTACATGATGGTAAATCTGGTAAATACTCAGGTCCCAGCAATATTTGTGCATCAGATTTTGAGTTATCTGAGAGAAGGTTGGCATTGCCACTAGTGCTTACTGAGAGAGCTTCATAAATATGTTAAGATCAAATAACTTTTAGGTTTAGCTAGTCTGTATTTTGTACTCTTCCTCTGTTGGAAATAGACAGGAAGAAACATCACTCGTCTTTTTCAGACTCAGTGTAAGTACAGAGGTAAAGCTAGTATTTTTTTTTTTTCCAATATGCAACTCATGTTATATTTGAAAGGATGGTCACAGTGGTGATGCAACAACTTCTGTCTGCTCACTGACTGGCAACACTGCCAGATCTAACAGTTAAAGGACTGTAAGGCAGAGAGATATCTTCCCAACCTATTTTTGTGTTTATATTTACTGAAGAGCAAGTGTAACCTGATAAGATAGTGTTGCCATGTGAATGAATGAACCTTGCCAAACCTAGAAGTCAACCCTTTGGTTACGGAGACTTGTGTCGTCTGGATGCAGTCCTTCATTCAGTTCTTTTTGGCTGCATTCGGTATGTTGCTGTCCAAAGATGGAGCGAGAGCAGGGAACAAAAATCAAAAAAAAACAAAAAAAACAGTAAGGTTGTGCTTAGAGTACTGGAACATGTACAATACAACTACTCAGTTCATTGGCAAGGTAAGGATCAGTCTGTCTCTCCTGCAAATCCTCTGATTCAAATCCAGGTTTTCACGTGCCATTTAGTAGAGGGAAAAATCAAGCACCATTTAATTATCCTCTTAGCCCCTGGATCTATCTCCAGAATCCTTGGACTGTCACTGGAGAGAGTGGGTGGGTGCTTCAAGCCAACTTTGTGCCAGTCGGTACCTTTTGGGCCAGCGTGTGTGTTTCTGTTCCCAGTTCAATATGAATAGCTTCCGTTTGTTGCATAATTCAGTGGCTTTTCATATCTGCATTGCCAGCCTTAAGCATTCAAACAATGGAAGTCACTTCCCAGACATTAGTAATTAAATAAATTCAGATGCTTTTCATAATAGTTCATAAGTCTGTTGTTAGATTGTTTTCAAGCTTTTCTCAGCAGCCTTGAGACCTGAAACTTCATTCTTTGTTTGGAATGAAAGCTTCCTTTCAGGTACAGTTTGGTTCCAGGAGCTGTACTTGGTGACAGGGAAGGAAATCATAATGACTGCTTTGTTTTGACTGTTCCTTACCTTAAAACGTGTTTATTTTCTGATTGCCTCTTACCTTTGACTGCAATAAAATGTTTGTCTAGTGATAGAGACTGAGCTGGCATTTTTTTCTTCCTACATCAGTCTGCCTCTGATGGTGAGGCACTGGCACAGGTTGCCCAGAGAGGTTGTGGATGCCCCATCCCTGGAGGTATTCAAGGTCAGGTTGGATGAGGCCCTGGGCAACCTGATGTAGTGGGTGGCATCCCTGCCCATGGCAGGGGTGTTGGAACTAGATGATGTTTGAGGTCCCTTTCAACCCAAGCTGTTCTATGGTGTCAAATTGTGCTTTAGTAGGTCTGTTGTTTTTTAGTGAAGATGCTGTTGCATGTAGACGTTCCTCTAGAGAGGTGCTAGCACTAATATATTTAATTTTTATTACTTGCTGTGGATGAAATTTAAAGGCAACATAGGTAGCTTCCATATGGATTAGGGACTGGGAATCTGAACTAATGAAAGACTTACTGAAATTTAAAAATATATATATTGCAGTTCTGTGGAGTGGTCAGAAGTATACAGTGAAATACAGCAGTTAAGACTCTTCTCAATTATGTAAAAAAGCTTATGAAGTTTCTAGCACATTAAAAAAGCTATTTTAAATAGTGTTGTTTTGTTGGGTATATGCAATTTAATTTGGTCATTATTCCTTTCTGAAATCAGTTGTCCCTTTTATGTTAGCAGAATTTGCTTTTGCTTTAATAGTTCATAGCAGCAGGAATCAAATGCTTTACACTCAAACAAGAATAATTATTAAGAAGATAAACTCTGATCATGCTGGTACCAGCAATATTTAATGCGTTTTAAATAATTAAAAATGCTAATGTGATATCCTTGTAGATAAAGTATGTAGTTAAGGCATTTAACAACATAAGATCTAGTCAAATCAGGCTTTCAGTGTTACTTCTTTTCTGCTACAAAAAAGCCCTAACACTTCTATGAAAAGTGATTGTAATCAGTTGTACAATCACCTGTGGTGGAGGGGACCTCAAATGATCATCAGGCCCAACCTGAAAATGTGAAAAATGAGACAGGATGAGATGATTCAGCAGTTCTGTCTTGAAATTACACAATGATGGGGACTCCACCATGTCCTTGGGGAATTTGTGTCAGGGATTCTTCCCGTAAGAAGTTTCCTCTTTATATCAGGATGTAACGTTTCCTAGTGCAGTAGTACTCATTGTCCCTTGTCTTCATCATGTGGCTGCTGGTGAAGAGAGAGCCTCTGTCCTCTTCATAGCTGCCTTTTAAGTACTGGGGCACTGTGATGAGGTCCCCCCTGAGCCTTCTATCCAGGGTGGAAAGGCGTAACTCCTTAAGTTTTTCCTTATAGGACAGGTCCTACAGCCCTTGGATCATCTTCATGGCCCTACTTTGGACCCTCTCCAGTCTGTCTGCATCTTTTTTGAATTGAGATGTCCACCATGCCCTCCAAGCATACAAATACAAAAATGCAACTATATTTGACATTGGCTTTATGTTAAACACCTTTGGTTGGATGCCAGGTGAAGTACATCTTCTCCAGGGACTGTACCTATCCCAACTTTGCCTAGTTGTGGCTTGCTTGATGCCTGACTACCTTTGGGTTCTCGAAACCCAAAGACCTGTTTCTTCTATTTTCTATAATTTTAAATTATCCTACTGGGGAGGATATTATTAGCTTGCCTCCCACTGCAAAAAAAGCTCCACTCCTTTTGTTGCAAGAAAACCTTTTACATATGAGTGGCTAATTATTTCCAGATTTGATTTCTTCTTTCTTCACTAGTGAGAATGCTTAATGCTTAAGTACCAGTTGAGATCTGCTTGCCTAATAGCAAGGCATTTTCATAATTCACCTAGCTGCATCTGTAGAAGAGATCTAATATTAATATTTCACTATTTTTTTCAAATGTAAAACAGCATTTTTACTAGAAAGATACGAAATGTTACATAAAAAGATTCACAAAAATGTAGGCTGTTTAACTATGAATTCAGCCTAATTCTGTTTCAAGACTTTGACCAAATTATTGTTGAATTTGAAAATAGTAAGTTTTGACCTGAAGTAAATAGTAGGATATCAGTCTTTTGTCAAGGTTAGTGGATATTCTCAATTTCTAGGATTAATTCAGAATATTCAGTATTTGCTGTGGCTTTCTCAGCCATTATACTTAGCAGAATTCTCTCTCCAGAAGGTTTCTTAGCATGACTTACTTTGGAAATATTCTAAATGATTCCCTGTACTTTTGACTCTTGGCAGCATTGTATTTAAAACCCCAAATCTTTGATTGTTGGGCACTTATGCACAAAGCTTTTTTATTGTTTTGGAGTTCCTTTAAGTGATGAACTTCTGTCAGAGTATTTTCTTGAATAAATACTGTTGTTTTTTTTTTTTCACATTTTGTCAGTAGTTGTTTAGGGCTCAGTTACTTGCCTAAACATGGATGTGTAGTGCTATCTGATACTGTGCTATTGTGCCAAGCATCTAGCTGCTGATCCGGAAGAGACTGAATATCCCGTATGTATGACTTACATGATATCTCTCAACTCCTCAGGGATATGTCTTAGTAGGGGGTCTGGTATGACAGTAAATGAAATGACAGTATCATGAACTGAAGTCTTAATTGAGCTCAATTGAGGGGAAAAAAGCAACAACCAAAAAACCCTTAATGCTTGAATATAGTGCTTACAAAGTATTATTTTTGTTTATTAAGTGAAATAATAATGAAACTTCATATAAATCGCAGTTGCACTAGAATAACTACTGGGTTTTCCAGTGCTTGAAACAAAACAAATATGACAAATATGCACAAGTGAATACAAAAGAATATGCATATCCTTTAGTATTATGGCATGTTTGCTTTGGATCAATATTGATTCCAGCTAGATGTTCAAAGGATTCTTAGGCTGGTATAATAAATGGAAAGGCTACAACTCATAAATGTGTTCCACCAGGACTCTTGAAGAGAGACTTAGAGGCACGTGCGTGTGCTGGGGTTTTGATGGAATTTATTCTATTAGAGTCCTCACCCTGGACCGTCTGGCAACACTTCTCCCAGGCTAATTGGGTTTCAGCAGTAGTAAGGCTGTAGTCATGTCTATCTCTGAGTGTTTGTAGTTCTGGAGGTGGAAAGGATGCTCAGTTCACAGGCTGTTTAGATGCTGGGAAGCTAGATGGAATAATTCATGTTAACCTGTAGCTTTCTGTGGTTGATGTTCATGGCTAAATTTTCACTTGCACCTCTGTAGGTGAAGACTCAAGTGTAGTAGGTAGTTTTTCTCTCCTACCATAAAAATACAGTTACTTGAAATAAAGAAGATGCATTTTTCCTGTTGAAAACAATGTCAATACCATCTGTCATGAAACAAAGTGGATCTTTCTTTACTTGCAAAATATTTGCTAGACTTCTGTTTATTTGTTTGAGAATCATAGTGGAATGGGTTTTGGAGGTTACCAGATAACATGGTAGCTGTTCAGTATTTTACCAATGAAAGCTTAGACTTGAATGTTCTGCAAGGATTGCTATCCAAGTATTTAAGTGTAAAAAGCTAGATTCCAGCTAAAGTTACTGAAAAAGCAATATTTTAACTTGAATTATGTATAGCTGTTTGTAGCATTCAGTGATTCTTAACAATGTCCTTGAAATTTTAATATATATACCTTATTTCAGAACAAGTGCTCTCAGAGCCTTCTTCATTACGTTTTTCATACTGTCAGGTATATGGATGTTGCCTCAGCAAAAGCTGAGCTCCAGAAATTTACAAGGAATTACGATTGGCAGTGTTTAGCTTGGCATGCAATTCACTGGCTTTGGTTAGACATTTTTGACTGTCTCCACAATCATCTTATTCTTGGTTCCAGGAGTGGTATTTGCAAACCCTAAGAGGTCTGCTGAGGGTCCAAGTTCAATGTCTGTGTAGTGATAGATGCTTAAGAAGAAGGGTACTCAACAGGCCACAAGTTGTTTGCAGGTTTATGAAGGAAGAACATGATGTCTAAGCTAGCTGGTACAAAAAGTCAGAGGTGTGTGTGTTTAATGTGCTTCACTCTTTTGAAGGTAAGCACTTAACTGCAGCATTTCTAAGTCTTTCAAAAGCACCTGGATTCATAATGCCCTTATGAACTCAGGCAGCAAGTTACTTCAGCAAACAAGTGATTTACTTCTTTCTTTTAAAATTCCTCTTCTCCTTATTTTTTTAAAGATTAAAAAAAAAATAAAAAAATCTAAGAGCTGTTGATACAGCACTCACCTAATAATAGATCTGAGTTCAGTTGTCTTTTCAGTGATGGGTGTTCAAAACTTCTCATCTCACCTTGTGTGAAGAAAAATAGAGACAGAAATGCTGATGTGTTTTATTGCCCCACTATGAGGGGGTCAGAAAGGGTGACAGTGGGTAGGAATAGGTGCCTGTAATCCAGTGATGGAGGTGTTGCCCTGGTGGTAGGGAGACCTGATTCTGTCCTGAGAGCTGGGCCCAGAACGTTGAGTTGGCATTTTGTAAGCTGGCCTGTACATGAAACGTGTATTACAGCCCTTCTTTCAACTGCTACAGAAATGGGAAATCTTAGAGTATTTTTTCTTATTAGGTCAGCTGAGAACAGAGCTGATAGGAAGTCCAGCACTAGAGAGGTCTCCATTTATAGTATCTCTGCAACACACTGGGTACTCCTGCACATACCCATTTCTGAGACGGGGTTATTGCTGAGAAGTGACAGCATATGATGCAGTTCCTGGAGCTGTTGTTGTAACTGGTCTTTCTTTTGGCAGCCAAATATGTTGACAGCTGCTACTAGTCATGTCTGACTTGTGAATTTATACAGGTTTCTTATAAAACATCCATTGAACAGTCTGTTTTGAAATCCATAAGTACCTGAAGGATTTTAAGTATTGCTTATGGGATTGACTCTGAAAAAGAGTAGAGCACATTGAAATTTAGTGTTTGCAAACAAGAACTGGAATGTCTTTCTGGTAACCTAATTGATGGAGCTAAATTAGAGTGATCTTTTACTTTATTACAAGCATTATTTTAAAGTAAGTTTCTTAAAACATGTTTTCAAAGATATGAGTCATGTTGTAAAATGTATCACATGCATTCTCAAAATGAGTTGTTTCAGTTATATTAACTGTTACCTCCCCTCCTTCCTGGTGTGTTTTTTTTTTTTCTGCTCTGAGGGGAATTTTTATTTGGATTGGCACTGGGTGTTGATGATGGTGGGCAGTGTCAGAACATTTTGTAGGTAGCTGGACTGGAATACAGGATGTGTCTTCACTAGACTTGGGAAGTATGTTGAGCAGAGGACCAGAGGAAAAAAAGAAAACTTTTGTTTCAATAAAGTATGCAAGTATAAAGTCTAGATGTCTTGTACAAAGCCTAAGTAAAAGTTCTGGATGAATTCCTTGAGGGAAAGGCCATACTAACTCTACCATCAGCTTGGACAGGTCATTCAGCTCTTTTCCTTGCTAAGAGGTTGGGTGGCCTGATGTTTCCTTTGTGTTCCCCATAGATCTGTAAACCACAACTTCCTCTGACTCCTGCAGTACTTCTCCCATCCCAGATGAGATTTATCTGTGTTCTTTTCTAGCTTAGCTGGTTAAGGTTATACAGGTAGCAGGCACTGTGTAAACAAGTTACAGGCAGTGAACGTAAGAAATAAAGTGGTCTATAGTAAAAGGGTAGTGTAGATGATGGAAATTATATTTTCTCTAAACAATAGATGCTTTCTTGATCTGCAGAAGGCAGATCAATGTGGTGAAGGACTGAGAGAAACCATCTGTTGTGGTGATAATAGGTATGGGATTGTAGCGAGGGAAACCAGTGACCTTCCAGAATGCCATAGGCTTAATGCTTTGTTAGTCTGCAACCATGGTGCTTACAGCACTTCTGAATGAAATTTCTGGGTGTTTTAATGCAAGCTTGAAGTAAAAAAGATATAGGTCATGTATGGTGAGAGTCCTGAAGAAAAGGTGCCAAAAGAAGTTACTACTGCAGATGTAGTGGTGCAGGTTCAAAAGTTCAGATTTTGCATGATCACGATTTTGAGACAGGTATGCAGCAAGCAGTATTGAAAATTGCATATATACATCTCTGCTATCTTGTATTTTCTCTGACAAGGTCTCACAGCTTTCTTCAAGGTAAGCTTGGAATTTCAACATACAGGAGCATTTTTACAGTTCTCACTGATTATTTAACTATGACAGTGTCAGTATGTTCACATGTGTATAACTGATACTGGATGAATCCTTTTAAGAAATATCACAGCTGTCTCTTTCTCCTAGAAAGAAACAAAATCAGATGCCAGTCTGTCCTGTACGTCCTATCAGATTATATGTTTTTGACATATATATATATATATATATATATACACACTATGTAGTAGTAAACTGTCATAATTGGAACAGAGTCTACTATAAGGTGGAGGAGAAAAAGCTTTTGAAGGAAAACTTTCTGACATTTACTGTGGAGGATAAATAAATAACTTCCCATCACAGAAGAGATAGTATTTGATTAGTGTGCGGAGGGGCAGATAGAATGTGGCAGAGATTATTCTTCACTTGGGGCATCTGAGTATCCTGGAGGGAGAGCTTCCACCTGGAAGAACACCTGGGGCTAACAGGAAAAGAGAATTGCAGCAAGGAACTGCAAACTTTCAGTGCTATAGAAAAGCCTAAGAGACTCATGAAAGGAGCAGGGAGCAGTCGCCTGTTAGGATTTATATCTGAAAGAGAAACTTCCCAAAAAGCAGAGATGACTAGGCATACTTTACCACTTCAGGCTTTCTTGATGGCAATGTATATGGAGTCAGGCAGCCCTTTCCATTCTTTCCCTTCTCTTCACCCCCAAACACAATGTCCAGAAACACATTTTTCTGTAAACCTTATTTATTCTCATTATCTCATTATAGTTTGGATTTTTTTTTTTCTTTCCAATTAAATTCTCTAATACTTCTATCAAATCTGTCTTTTCAATTTAAAAGTGTTTTTAATCACTCTGAGTTCAGGTAAAGGTCCAGATTAATTGGATGTACTTCAAAGCTCTGTCTAAGTTTGGGTCCTGGCACCCCTACTTAAAATTGTAAATCAACTAAAAGTGGATAGTACTGAAAGTTACATGTGAAAATTCCTTTTATTCTTAAAGCAGCTTGCAGCTTAACAGTAATACAGGCATCCCTGCAATACAAGTTTATGCTGGAATGGAATTAACTAGGCTTACAGGAGTTTTGATATAACCTTAGCATTAGGAAAAAGAGCGTTAGAGAAGGTTGTATATTTGTTTTTTCCATGTTTTCATCCCTCATTGGCTTCTCTAATACAAACATAAACCATATGAAAAAAAATCTCTCTTTTTTTTTTGTGTTTTTTTTTTTTTTTTTTAATCCAACATTCCTGTGTTAGGAAATATTGGAATTAGAAATACCCAGTGCCTTTCCTGTAGTAAGACAATCATATTCAACCTCAGTTTGTGCACTGGAGCAGTTAGCTTTGTTGCTTTAACTTTTTGGACATGTAAAAAAAATCATGAAGAGCTGTACTGACCAGATGTAAGAACAGCCGAACTGGAACCATTAGCACTGAGCTCTGCTGCTGAGTAAACTGTCAGGCATTATCCATTATAATCCAGTATAGTCAGCAGAAAGTGCGGGCGGCTGTTCTGCAGATATTTCTCCACAAGGAAGATGTAAAACATGAAGATCTTGTCTTCTCTTCCAAAATCTAGATGGGATGGACATGGATTCTTTAGTATTTTTTTTTTCTTTTTTATTTTCTTTTCTTTGAAACATGCTTTGTTTTGTTTTTTATTTTTTATTTTTTTTTAAATTAATTTATTTATTTTTATTCTGGTCACTTGCAAGTTTGAGTCCAGGATCTGTTCCTGCCCTTGACTCTTTGTCTGTCTTTGTGTTTTCCTAGTCATCACTCCTGAACTAAGCATTTAGCCAGTACTGGCAATGTTAAGTTTGCTAATATTGATGAAGCTTTCCCTCCCTTCTAGGAATGGATGTGGGTGAAGTTACCTACCCTTCCAACAGAGACATCACAAAGCTTTACTTTGGACTGTTAATGCATATGAAAGACATCATACGAATTTAATGAATGATAGTGAAAATTGATAGTGATTTTGTGACCAGTTACTGTATGGCATGATTAGACTGTCAAAACGTAAACGTGGAAGCCTATTACTATGCTGTTGCAATACTTGATTTGGAAAATTGCTGATTGGTCGTACTCTTATGTACAGAGAACTTCAAACTTCAAATAAAAATAGGTTGTTTTTTATTCATAGTGTTGAAAGCACACACTGAACAGATAGCAAAGATTATGTCCCATAGTAATTATGCTGTGAGGGGGAAAAAAAGACTCCTTGAAGTATCCTGGTCACTCTCCTGGAGGTATAGATTATCTTGAAGTATAGTTCTGCCACCCTGTGGCTACTGAAGGTCATTCTTAATGTCATGTTTACTTAGGAATTTACTACTTTTTTATTTTAAATTTTATGAATGCTCTTTTTTGTAAGAAGTTGAAAAAGTATTATAAGTTCAACAGAGATGTATAAACTCGCTATCATTTTATTAAAATAAGTATAAATGAAAGAAATATAAATATTCAAATTCATTGGGAATGTTTTTAAGTTAATATATTTTCTCATGGTGGTGTAGCATGCAGCCATATAACCGGTCTCCTCACAAGGCCATCTCCTATCCACCAATCACTTATGCTTTACTACATTTTTTGTTTTCAAGCAGAAAATGTTTACTACTTATGTCTGAAATATAAAAATTTGCTGTAGACTATCTGCTGTACTGTATACCTCTCACATATAAATTGTCTATATGCAGATTTGAAGGGGTTTCAAAAACATGCCCACATATTTGTGACTCTCACTACTCTAAAAGAATGATTGCTGTGTTCAATAAAAGCACTGTGATGGCTGTGACAGTTGAAAATTCAGGCTTATCTGAGTGAGTCACTGATGAAGTTGACAGCATTTCAGAGCACACCTCGCTCATGTGTGTCCATTTCAGTATTAGTTTCTCTAGTTATCAGCAGAAATAATTATGATCTCTCTAGTTCAGTTTCTGTTACTCTGCAGTATAAATCATTCTGACCTCATTTAAAGAAGTCTTCCACACCTTTCTACAAACTTGTCAAATTTCCCAGAAGAAAAATGCTTTGGTTTAAAGAACAACAACAAATCAACAAAACATTGTGTAACAACAAACACTCCCCCCCCCCCCATTTATTTATTTATTTATTTTTAATTCAATTAAACTTAATGAAAGTGAAGTTAAAAATGAAATTTCAGTTACAAACTATTTAAATCACCCTATCTTTTCCTTTGTTGCATTCTACAGGAAAAATCTTGAAATTATACTTTGGCAAAATGCCATAGAGCTTTCACCCCGAGCCTTCGTAATGACTGTGGACATAGTGTATGGTTTAGATGCTTTATTTTTAGAGATTTATGTATTTGTTGCCAGAGTTTCAGAATGGTGAGATGATAAATTATAATATTGTTCTCCTGACAGTTCTCTAATAATGACACATGGGTCAGCTGTAGGGAATGGCCTTCTCCTCTTGGCAGGTAGGTGAATAGTATTGCAGCTTAAATTATTGCAATAGTAAGTGGCTCTATAAAGCTAAGCTGTTAATTCAGATGGCTATGGTTATTATAGTTGTATGAAACTGTGTTTTTTTTTTTTTTTTTTTTTTTTTTTTTTTTTTTTTTTAATGAAAAGTACTAAACAATATAGGTGCATCTTGGAAGAAACAACTTATTGAAATTCATTGAACTCCAAATGCCTAGTTTCCCATGGAACTGCAGACTGTTTCCTTGTTCCTGTGTAGTGTGCTGCTTTGTTCCATTACCTGTCTGCATATGGCTCTGCATATGGCTTTATCAGCAGAGTGCCTCCACCTCTTGCTCAACTGGTAGTGTGTATATAAAATAGGCCTAAAGTTACACAGACTAGTATAACCAAATGGTAGACAAGCGTAAACCAAGTATCTATTTTCATCTGAATGCCTCTTCAGAAAGTGTTCTGAATACTGATGTATTAAAATACGTAGAAAACACACATGAATATGGATGAAGTTGTGTTTCTGCTTGTACGTCCTTTACCACTGTGGTTTCATTTTGTATCTGTGGTTTAAAATCTTAATGATTTGTGAAGTCATTTGGTAATTTGGTGGTGATAGACAACAAGATTAATAATTCTAATTGACTGTAGCTGGTAGCCTGAAGATAGCACAAGAAAATAGCTTGTAGCTAATCAGAAGAGCATAAGGTTTTGATTTTTCTGTTTTTACTTATTTGATTTACTTTACTGATTTTGTTGAATGTTTTCTTGCATTGTTTTGACTGACCCCATGACTTTCCAAACAAATCAATTTTTTAAAATTTTTTTTTCTCCCTTGGTATTGTAATTGCTACTAAATCTTAGAGGTGGTTAGTTGTATTTTTGTTTGCTTTTTTGTACTATAAATGCTTTCTATTGGAAGTGACTGTATTTAGGCACTAAATCAGATGAGAAACTTGCAGTTGGTCTGAGTTATGGTTTCACTGACAACATGGGGCAGTAGTAGTGCTTTCCTCACAGTTGTGACTTTCTTGAAAATGTTTGTATGGAATAGAAAAAAAAAAACAATGATTCTCAAAGACATTAAAGGGGAAAAGTAATGTCTCCCAGGCAAGCAGGAGACGTGTTTCAATATACTCAGAAGAGGAAGTTTGCGACCAACCTTTTTTGCTTAGTTTTGTTCCAAGGGGTTCCATTTCCACAAATTCACTTAGCAGAGTTCTGATAAAAATTAGAAGATAATGCTGTCCTTTATTCTAGGTGAATAATCATCTTATATGTGCATCTTGTTTCTGATAGGACTTGACAATTCTTTTTCTGAGAGACGGTCAAGCTTAAAAGCATGATTTATTCTGACTTACTAAAACCAGAGTACGTTAAAGATAAATCTAGAAGCTCTCTGTGTAAGGATCTAAACTAGGACAGAAAATTGCCGTGGGTAAATCTTAATGGTCTTATTCTGAGTCTGTTACAACCTCCTTCAGGATGTGCTGTGAAGTCATTCTCGAAGGAAATGGATGTGGTATACTCCTGATATGATTTTTTTTTTCAATGCTGTGTTTTCTTTTTAAATAAGGATGTTTAAGATTGCATGAAGATCAAATTTAAAGCAGATATTTGAAGTTGTCAAAGGGAAAGTAATATTTCATGGAGTCCAAATGCTCTACCTTCACGCCATACCTATTTGGTTCAAAATTTTGTTGTTCTGCAGGAAAGAGTAATGTGATATTTATGATCTCTTTGGTTTGTTTCGCACCTAATTTATGTTGTTATTATTTCTAACTTAAAGTGAAGAAATGTGCTTTTGAGTGGGATTGTTTTTCAGTGCTTGAAATACACATTTGGAAAAGGAATGACTTGGGGAAAGGAGGTAACTAACTGAAGATAAGACATTTTGCATTTTCAACTTAGGGATTCTTTATTGAGCATTTGTAGTCTTGTTAGCTAGTTTGTGTAGGTGAATTTTTGTAAGTTTCTATCAGATTTAGTTTGGCACATTGCGAATTTAATAAACGTAATGTTGAGTCATTTTCTAACAATTTAAGAGTCAGAATTAAGAATCTTAAGTGTATTAAAATGAAAGATTGGTAACTGAAAAAATGCATCATCTGTGCTCACAAAAGCAACCAAAAATCCTCACAATAAACAGATTTAGGGGGAAGTTTACAAATCAGCAGGTTTTAATAGTTACTGGCATGGGACAACCTCTGTTTAGGAAAAAAAATATAAGCTGCATACATGAAATGGGTTTGGGGTAAACATTTTAATCTATAGGGTTTAGCTAGCTGGTTTGAATGGTTAAAGCTGATGATTTAAAACAGATTTTTGGTAGGCAGTATTGTTTTAGACAGCGTGGAAATAACTAAAAATGGATAGCCCATTCCAAAGGAAAAATTCAAGGGGGAGAAAGAGGGCTTTTCATACTTTATGGGAGTTTTTGTTAGAGTAATGCTTGGCTAATACAGAGCCATTTTGTTGGTTTAGTTTGCTGATGTTAGATCAGCAACTTTATTTGTGAAAAGCTGGAAGGTGAAGGCCTTCTTGAGTGGTCTTAGCGTAAAGGACTTCACAGTTCCCAAAGTTTCTTGCCTCATCCTTTGTTAGGAGATGAAGAACCTAAATCTTCCCAGAAAGAGAAGTCAGTCTTTCTGTTGCTCTGCGTGTCTGTCTGAAGCAACAAGGGCTGCCTTGGCAGGGCAAATCAGTAGCTGCTTTATTTCACTTGAAGACATCTCCAGAGGTTCTCAGCAGTCTGCTCTCATATGTTGCTCCAAATGCCCATTGCATCGTATGTAATATTTCCAAATCAATATTGTAGTCAACTAAATTAAGGTAGGAAATAGTGCTTAAATAAATACTATTTTTATTTTAAATCTTTGGACAAATAACTCCTGAACTACAGTGCTAATTTAGATTAGAGAAGAAGCATAGCCTGACGGTATGCTACGGATGCAGCTGTGTGGCACAGTGCTTCAGGATTTTCTGAGCATCAAACTACCTTTTACTTTGATACATTGTAAGGCTGAGATTAAAAATCTATAGAAAGCCTGACATTTCTTGAGGCTGCTGCAGAACAGGTTTTGATATATTGGTTGCACATTTTCATTTGCTTGGACAGTATGATTCCTTTTGAATTGTTTATCTTTGAAATCCCCACATACACTGTGCTTTCATGGAAAACTACAGGTTGACACCCCCCATCCCACCAAATTCTATTTTTTCGAAACTTACTAGATCATTGCTAGGTTTTCTGACTTGAAACTTTTCCACTCTTTTATATCGTGAACAAGCCAAAGAAGCAAAATAAAAATTAGTTGTGTAATATAATAGCAGCAGTGGTTCCTATTCCTTGCCAATTTGGAAGAAGTAAATGTCTCAGGTATAATAATAAAAAAAATAAAAAAAAAAAAAAAGAAAAAAAGGAAAAAAACAAAACAAAAAAACAAAACAAAAAACCCCTACTGTATTATGGCAAATTTAGGGTCTGTCTCAAACCTAGGATCCAGAGAGTTTTCTGTTTGGCCTATATTCTTCTTGTTAATCTTTCTAGCATAATGGAGTATTTCACTAGAACAGAAGGATTTAGGTGGAATTAAAGTTCTTCCATTTAAACTGAAAGTTTTATCCCTAAATTTATAAACTAATCTTTTAAACTAATTTAATTACTTAAAGTAGTTAAATGGAATGACAATAGTATGTTTTAAGGATCCTAACACAAAGACTTTCCTTATGTACCAATGAAAGTTAGTTTACATATTTAAAAAAAAAAAAAAAAAAAAAAAAGATGGATCCAGATATTTGAAGGCAGGGAAAAAAAAAAAGCTCTTGATAGAAGGGATTTCAGAGCTGTCCCAGCAAAAAAGCATATCCATATGGAAGCGCATGTTTTTTGTTTGTTTGTTTTTCTTTCTTCTGTGGATGAGAGTGTTTAGATCTCTAGAAAATATCAAAGAAAGCTTGAATTTCATTTCTCCCTTACCAGACTCTGGCTGTTATAGGACTTTCTAGCACTTGTCAGTAATATCAAGCCTGTTGGACACAACTTTAAAAAGTGGCAAATTGGAGATTGTGGGAAAGAAAGATCTATCCATATTTCCTATTTTTCTACTCAAGCTTACACGTAAAAAAAAAAAAAAAAAAGTGAATTGAGTTCTGCTTGTTTCAGGGGATTTCATCATTACATGAATGCTTGTTCCTACTGTGCCACGATGAGTAGGAAGGAGGGTGGCCTGCTGAAATTTGATGTGTTTTTTTATCAAGAAGTTTAACATCTTACTGAGCTCTATTTCTCTAGTGCTGCCTTCAGATCACAAGAGGGACAGAAGCTGAGAGAAAGTACTTAGGAGCCTCAAGGGCGCAATTAGGCTGATGTGCTGCCTCTGGATCTCATTGTGGAAGCAAGTCAACCAATGTGGAAAACCAAGGCAGTATATCCTAGGTGCTTTTTGGCAAACCTTGCTGAAAGCCCTCTCGAAAATGTCATCAGGTTGTCTGGGAGCATTAGAGAGCAATTTTTTTTTTATCTTCTGAAATTTGATCTGAGAAGAAGCATTGATTTTTTATTTTTATTTTTTTTTTTCATTCTCTATTCTTCAGAAAACTATAAGGTTCTGATCCCCTGTGATTGAAGGAAATAATTTTATTCAGACATGATGTCAAGGTGGATTGTTTAGACTTGGGCAGTGGCTAGAAAACCAATAAGCTGTCTTCTTTATTTTTATGCAGGTGTTTTGTGTGTGTGTGTGTGTATATATATTTTACATATTTCATAGAACCATAGCATGGCTCAGGTTGGAAAGCACCTTACAGACCATCCAGTTCCATCTCCCTGTCATGGGCAGGGACACCTCCCACCAGACGACGTTGCCCAAAGCCTTACCGATTCTGTGATTCCATGATTCCTGAGAAGCACTGTGTGAGCCAAATTGCTAAGCATTCAACTGAGTTGTTGGCAGTTCTCGATGAACTCACCTTCTTGCTCAGCATATAGGCTTTAGGGAAAAGTAGGAAAAATCTGGAGACATTCCAATTCTCAAATCTCTCTATTGCAATGAATACTTTATTGTCTGTGAATTGCATCAAATGATGCAAACATTGTTTAAATAAGCAGATGAAGTAGTGTACCTTTCTTCTGACTATTATATTAACCCCCCCCCCCCTTTTTTTTTAATACCTGATATATGAAGTTGAAATATCATGTGTCGATTGTGCTGCCTGTTAGTTAAAATTTTGCCATCCAACACTGTTTTCAGTAAGTTATTTCCATGGACACTTCAGCTGTTCAGGATGTAGTTAATATTGCAGGTGTCTATCCCAGGCTATTTTTGAGAATGAGATGGATGAAAACTGTGTTACACCTAACTAAACGTACAATTGTATCTCAACTGAATCATAGAATCATTAATGTTGGAAAAGACCTCCGAGATCATCTGTTCCAACCATCCCCGTACCACCACTATCACCCACTAAACTATCTCCCTAAGCACCAAGTCCAACCTTTCCTTGAATACCTCCAGGGATGGTGACTCCACCACCTCCCTGGGCAACCTGTTCCAATGCCTGACTGCTCTTTCTGAGAAGAAATGCCACCTAATTTCCAGCCTGAACCTCCCCTGGTGCTACTTGAAGTCATTCCCTCTTGTCCTATCACTAGTTATCTGTGAGAAGAGGCCAACCCCCAGCTTCCCACACCTTCCTTTCAGGTAGTTGTAGAGAGCAATAAGGTCTCCCTTGAGCCTCCTCTTCTCCAGACTAAACAGCCCCAGTTCCCTCAGCCACTCTTGTGCTCCAGACAAGTGGCTGTTACTCTTCTATGGCTTGCAATAAGGGCTTGAAATCCGCAGGGAATTCTTGAGAATGTTGTGTCTATTGCCTTCAAGAAAATCCATCTGAACAAAGTTGTCAACCTCTATTTAAAACTCTTGCATGATATTACTTGTTTCTTCTGCTGCTGTGGAGCAGTTGACAGCACTTGCAGAAAGGCAGACATCACTGGGCCTCTCTGGCAAGTAGGAACTGCAATTTTGTCTGCATAATGAAGAATTGTAATTTAGGAAAATAGGAATGGGATTACTGTTCCTTTCTTGCAGGTTGCTTGTTTGTTATCTGGGGAATGACTAATGGATTAATTCTGCCTTCATGCATCTCTTAGGGAGTCTTCCTGAAGTCACTGTAGTGGCTTTCAAAGTAAAACTGCCAGTCTATGTAAGATTAAAGGACAAAACTGAGGACAAATTACCATAAGTAAAGAACTGGATTATTTGTACTTTGTTTGATTAGCAATACTCCCTAAATGTGTTTGTGGTGTTTCAGTATTGATTTCAGTAGACACCTCTGATAGCACCTGGAATAGGGCATCGTTGTAATTGGAAAGCGGATAAAGTTTGTATTAGAGATGACTGATTTTACGGACCACATATGGCAACTGGGAGAGATGAAAAAGTCACATTATTCAGGTACTGGGAGATGAGTGTGGTATCTGTAATGGTTTGACAACTTGGGGGACTAATTCTCTGTTACAACATCCTTTACCCTGTCTGTTGTAGCAACTTTCAGTAGTCATTAAGCAGCACACATTAGTTGATATAGTCATTTTAATATTTTTTCCTTTTGGAATAATACAGAGTTTATTAAATCTGTTCATACTGTCCATCCGTGCTTTACTGCTTGTATTTGCCAGGTTTGCTTTTATTCAGGTTGATGGTGGTACCTGATCAAAGCACTAATTAGTCGATCAAGAGTTATCATTATGGGGAAGTGGAAGCTGCCTTTTGGAGTATACACAGTATACTTCTTCCCCCAGTTGTGTCTTTAGGAAAAATTAATATAGTCAAAGCATTAGCTTAGCTGAATGGCAGAGCCACTTACAAAGTGGCCACTACATTTTATTACTGTTACTTAGCCACTACAAGGGACTGTGAGATAGTGCTGTGAGATTTTCATAGCTGTTTAATATTTAGGGAAGTAAGCAAATAGCAGTAGGTGCTTCTGGCCTACTCTAAAAATTGTTTTGTTGGGAAGTCACTTTTCTCCCCCCTCATCTGCCCTGTTATGGTAATACTTATAATACTTGATTCTGAGTTTGCAGAAAGGACACATGCCTCAAAGGCAGCAGGTGCAGGAAGTTCAGGTAGTAGGGTGTGATTTCCTAGAAAAGACTAGAGGAAAGGCCGCTTTCAGGCTATAATCAGTCTAGCCAAAAAAAAAATCACGTGCACCTAGTCCACATGATGTTCTTTCTGCAATAAATTTGAAAAAAAGTTGCTTTGGAATTGCATCTCCTAAAAGTATTGATCTTTCAGGCTGAGGCTGTGTATGCTTTGAATTTTAATGTGCCTCTCCTTTCTCTCTCTCTAGCTGGAATGCTTGCGGCTTTCTCTACAGGATTATAAGCTTTGATATTCAGAAGAGCAAAACTGAAAAATGCCATCTGAGAGGTGCCTGAGGTATAGTACTTGGTAGAGTGTAGGAAGTTGTTCACATTTAGTGTGATGTTTAGCAAAGCATTAATTAGCAGATAGTAAAATGTGAAATTAATGTTTTTGTTCATTAGTCATTATTTAATACATATCCATGTTATAATCTGCAAGAGATTGCTGGAGGCAAATGGCAACTAGAAAGCAAAGAGAAACATGCTGGGGATTGGTTTGGGTCTCAGTCTCTTCATATGTTATCTTGTTTATGGTCTTGTCTATACTTGGAGTTTTTGATTGTGGAAGCAACTGCTGATTGACATTTATGTAGCTGTTAGTGCCTGTTGATTTTTGATGTTTTTACTGTTCACATATTCAGGACATTATTCTTCCAGTTCTTTGAAGCCATTTCAAGAATTCTCTCCAAATTCATCTTTCAGCCTTCCAGAATCTCACATTCTGTCTCTTTCCCTCTTATAGAGTCTTAGTCACTCATATTTACTTACAAATTTATCCTTTTTCATTTATTTATTTGTATTACCCGTCGTCTCATCAGAGACTTGATATTTATGATTTAAGTAATTTCTGGGAGCATTTTCAGGAAAAAACATTCAATAGAATGTATTCATCTAGTTGCTTTTCTGCAGAACCTTGCACTAGTCTGACATGCTGGTAGGTTCAACTGCTGCTCTATTCTGCAGAGTAGTTAACATTTTTAGGTTGATCTGGGATATGAGAGGTCTGCCTGATATTATTAGGGTGTTGTACTGTTATACTTGTTACCTTTTCCCTGGCGTGTCTCTGGAGCAGCAGAGAATCAGGAAATCCTTGCATTTTGTAGCTGTTGAGTACTGACAGCATCAATACAATGTAGCCATGTAACGTTTAGTGAATTGCTGCATTTTCACTTATAAAGTCCAGTTAAATTACCTTGCATGTGTATATATTCTTTGTACATTATTAACAGAAGGGGTACAGGCAATTGATTTTTAACTTCAGTCATTCAAATGGACAAAAGATTAAGTTTGATCTGAATTTAAAATCATGCAGGTATGATCATATACATAATTTCCACACACAATTTACCCTTATACCTTGTCTTTTCAAACTGTTTTCTACTGAGTGAAATAATCCTTATCTACAAAATGAGATGCATTAACTTCCAGATGAATGTGAGAAAAGTAAGAGGAATGAAAAAAAAACAAATCAAAACATTGAGAGAGAGAATAATTTATAAAAAGAAGTATGGAGAAACCACCTGTAGATATAATTAGGTCATAATATTTGCACAGTTAGTCTTCCAATTTCATTATATCCTCAATTCCCTTAGGAAGAAAAAGTTCTTCTAGTTAATACGAAGGGGGAAACCTGGTTGTGTAGACTATATTCTGCAGTTCTGTGAGAATCAGTAACAAAACTGATAGCTTACCATTGATTAAAGATTCTTTATTGTTGCTGATGAAGGCTGTAGAAAGAATAGAGTTTTATTATTATTTTTTTGTTTGTTTGTTTGTTTATACAGCAAGTTGAACTGGTAGCATTGCTTGCCAAAAACAATGCATCTGTTTGATTCAATCACTCTGCTATAAAAGTTGCAGAAAGGAAAAATTGTTAGAAATATTTACATTTTATTTTAGTGAGTTAGATTTGTTGACAATTATCCATTAGAATTTCGTTGGAGTTCTACAAATGGAAGAATTCAGGACAAAGTTTCATTTGAATGAGTTATTTTGAAATGTAGGCTATATCCATATGTGAAACTTAAACAATTAGAGAAGGTACTGAAATTCAGATACAGGCTGTTCTCCTGTATGTGTAATGTGTAAATTCATTTTAGCCATCCTTCTTCCAGAAATAACACCTTAGCTTTTGTCTTTTTTCAAAGATTAGATTAGAGCAAACAACGTGCAAGGCAGGTCTTCATTAGTTTGCAGAAGCCCAAAGGATAGGAGTGGGATATATTATACAGAGTGAGTGTTGATGGGAATGAAGAATATAGCAGCCACACAGTTGCTGCCAAAGCTTGCATATGTAGTTAACTGCATGATTTTAGTGGAAGGATGGGAGCTTATTTATCTTGTAATCAAATTGCTTTTTTTATACCTTCCCTTTGATTTATTCATGAATGATTCTCTGTAAACTTATCTTCCAGAAAGACCTAGATGCTCAGGCAATATGAGTTGTTAAACGTCTCACAGATTTCAGATGAACCACATTGTTTTGTCCCAAAAAGACTTTGCAGATTTTTTTAGTTTGTTTCTATTTGTATTTATTTATGACTATGTTTGCACACAAAAATGCATCTGCAGTTATATTCCTTCTCCTCTTATCTGATTTCTAAGGAAGCTGAAAACAGACAATCCTAGGCTGGGTGACAGAAGTCCTGCATTCATGCAAGGAGATATTTGGAGGTGGTGGAAGGCCTGAGTGTAAAATAAATGCAAATGACCTTAAATCATCTGAAAACTTTCAGTAATCCAGTATCAGGCTTAAACAGGCCACCTGAGGCCAAGAGTCTTCATTCTTTTGAGTAGGGCTGGTTACACAAATGCATGCTCCTTTCCACTAATGCATTAATTTGAGGTACTCAAGAGTTGTTTTTCTGTCACTCTGTTGACCTAGGGCTTTATTCTTCTCATCTAGCTCTACAATGATTTTGAGTTAATTCTGTGAGTCCAGCTGACATCCAGAAGCAAATGAAAATGAGAATGATTGAGATTTTTGAATCTGAGTATATATATATATACTTATATCTGAGTATATAATCAGGTTTCATAATACTGTTATACTGAGCTTTTCTTGTGATGGATGTCCTGTGAAAAGATTTTGCATGATATGGTTCATGACTTTCCAAGAAAAAATTGTTCTATGTTGCTGATAGAATCTACTTGTTTCCTACATCAGTTGATAAAATCTTTTCCCTTTTTCCTCTCAGCGTTCAGGAAATGCTGACAGGTCAGAGGCTTTGTCAGTCAAGCTCCCATAATGATGCTGTCCTGGCAGCCCTGAATCAGCAACGAAGTGATGGCATACTTTGTGATATCACCCTTATTGCTGAAGAGCAGAAATTCCATGCGCATAAGGCAGTCCTGGCAGCCTGTAGTGACTACTTCCGAGTAAGTCCAAAGATTATTATCATTTTTTTATTATTTTCTTACAGTAATATTGAAAATTACTCCAAGTGTAGAAGGGAGAAAGGTTATCCACACTATACTGAATAAACTGTAAATTTGAGCCTGGAGGAAAATTCAGTATTAATTTATATCTTGTAGAGTATACAACTTTAAATATCCACATACCTACAATAGGAAAGAAATGCAAATAGAAATATCGAGGACATAATTAAGTTCTTTTTAACATTATTAAATATTTAGTCTTTTTTTTTTCCCCATGATGAAGGTGTTTTTTTTTTTTTTTCTTGTTTGTTTTTGTTTTTTTAAGAACTTGGGCATTTAGAGAAAGGAAATTGAAATCTTAATAAATATAATTTAAATCAGCTTGAGAGTGAATTGTTATAGGAAAGTAAACGGTTATTCTCAAAGAGGACTGGTAATTCTATTCTTCTCTCAGAGCCCATAGTAATGTTTTGAGTGTAATAAAGCTTGTTTTCAGAAGCAAATGTTCCTGAAATGTAAAGGTTAAAATACTTTTTGCGAAACCTGACTAAATCAGGTACTCAGCATGGAAAACTGAACCCACACGATAAAGGTGGAGTAGTTGAACAATTGAGATTTCTAATAGAAAAAGCATTTTTTTTTGTAAGAGGCAAAGCTACCAACCTTCGTTATAGTATATCTGTTCAGAATGTTGGACTGTCTGTTGCTCTTCAGTTGGCTGGTGTTTTTTTAAAGTGTGAGTCATTCTGTTGTTATTCGGAGACTAAAGCTGAAATTAATTTAAAGGTCTGTTTTCTGTAACAAACCAAGTTTATTTAATATTTTGCTTATGCTGTAATTGTGTTGCTACAAGCACCATTATGGTGACCTTTTTGTTCTGTTAGAATAGTAATACAGTGCATAGCAACTTTTCTGTATCCCTTATTACTTGAGCATAATTTTCAATTCTTTTGGAGTTGTCTCTTTTTCGGTCAGAATTGAGTAAATTATTCTATGTATTTAAGAAAGAGATATTACCTTGACGTTACTTTTATCGTGATGACTTTGAGCCAATTGATTGCTCATTTTTTGAGCTTGTCTTCATGCTTCTGTGTTCTGCTCCTGCAGACTTTATGCTGCGGTGGCTGTTAATATTGCTTTGTCGTGGTGCCCTGCCTGCTGTCACACATTGCTTAGCACTGTTTTTTTTTTTTTTTTTTTTTTTTTTTCCCTTTGCCCCTTCCTTTTACCTCTGTGCACAGATAAAGAGGGATTTGGGAGCTCTCTAGCTCCAGTGAGTATACCTGATGATGGTAGATACACTGCAGGACTGCTTTTCTGGCTTGGCTGAAATATTTTAATAAGTGTGCCACACGGTTCCTTGAGACCTGTGAACATGCATTCCTTCCAGAGCTCTTTGTATTCAGTGCATAGAAACATCATAGAGTGGGTAGCTGTACCATGTTCAAGTGTTACGGTAGGAACAGCTTCTACCTTAGTCACTTATTTATTGACCTTAAGATTTGGGATACAGTGACTCAGCTTGTCACTTCCAATTGAGTTACTTGCTATTTGCTGAATGGTTACTGCAAATTAAAATCTTAATGCCCCTTGGTAAAGAAAAAAAGCTTTACAGTAGATCAAGTTAATAATTGCTATATAAATCTCTTCTACTAAAAATACTAAATGATTTATGCAGCATTTGGTAACTTGGTCTGTCCCCAGACTGTTATGTTTTGGTAGGACCTATTCTTCAAACTTCAAGTATCAGCTATAAATATGAAACCCTTGCTTCCTGAGATCAGTCAAACGATTTCTATTATTAATGGACAAAAAGCTTTTTTTTTTTTTTTTTAAAAAAAAGTGAGAAATAAAATTTGATTTATTAGATTTATTCTGTAGAAAAATGGTGAAAAAGTGACTAGAATTGGGAATATAGTATGTAATCATTTAAAAAAAAAAACACACAAGGGTTGATGAAAATTAATAGTTTTTAAATTTAAACTGGGATTATAAATGTTTTTATATCTAGGGGAATTTTGCCTGATTTGAGCTACCCAAGTATTCGTATTCTAAGATTTAGGAGAATGATAGCAATTTTCATTCAGAGTCAAGGAAGACAAATAGATATCTCCAGAGGATGGTAAAGGAGGATAGAAGACTTGTTTAGGATGAGATGAATCACCATATGGAAGTGCCAGATTTCTCTCCACTGGTCATAAAGACTAGACTTCAGTGCTTCATATTTAGCTGTTAAAATTACATAAGGTGAGTTCTACCCTTAGCTTTCCTGGATTTTCTTGGAGGACTTGTTGGAAGAACCTCGTGGTCTTTCTAACTGTGCAGAAGTCATTGACAAGATAAGTTTATTTTTGAGAGATTTTTTTTATGTAAGCACAGAACTGCAGGGGATAGGATGCTGAGAACATCAGATGTTGGAGTAACCATGAATAAAATCAAGATGGCAACACTATACTTCAATGTGACACACAGAACTTGCCTTTCATAGCTTCAGGTTACTGTAGCTCACAGATTTGATTAATATACCAGCCTACCCCCAGCTCTATCTGGTGTGGCTGTTGTCCAGTTTTTCTGATGGTATAAATTCCCAAGAAGCATGCCCAATTGTACTCAAGGCTCTGTCAGCACGAATATTTATTTTTGTTTTATTTTTTGCCACTTCTCTAAAAACAGCTCGTACAAGAGTCTGGATATTTGCTTCTTACAGATCCTGCATACAGTTTTCTACATGTTCTATGTCTATTTTGATTCAAATGGAGCTACTGCTGAGATTGTACTTTCTTGATAAGAATAACAAATCAGCCGAGCAGCATGTTTCTTTTCAAATTGCCATTTATTTTCTTGTTTTACTGCAACAGAAACTTTTACACTTTAAAAGGATGACTCTGTGTCCCGTTACAAGTGGATGAGGGAGTTGGAGTATGTAAAAGAGTGGTGAATTTCAGACATTAGTTGTTATTATCAATTTTTCTTTGGGGTTACAGCCTGGGATAAATTCTTCATTTGCTTTTCTAAGACAACACAGGTACCTGAACTTCATCAGATACTGAGCTTTGACCAGCTCCAGAGGTAACAGACTGCCTTCCTGGCTTACAGTTGGTATAGTTTTGTTTCAGCTGTGCTGAAACATGAGTATTTAAATTAGAAATTAGAATAGTTCAGTAGGAAGGGACTTACAAGGGTTATTGAGTCCAACTGCCTGTCGTAAGTATAACACCTGATTTGTGAGTTTATATCATTTAGATACAAAAATACTCCATGTGTATGACTTTTTTTTTTTTTTTTTTTCTCCATAGACAAAATACAGAGTTAAGTTGAGATTTTTAGCACTTGAGGACTAGGATTTTCAATTTCCTTTCTTTACACCATCTACTGGAGGACCTCTTCTTCTTTCAAAATGAGCTAGGGTACACAGGAGTCAGCTTCTTACCCTTATAGACTCATGTAAATAATAGGAAATAAATGTATTTTTATGAATTCTGTTCTTAAGTAACAAACAGCATTATAGGCAAAGTTTTCTGTATGATATACTGCAATTTGCTGTTTGTCTCAGTCTATTGCAGTGAGACAAGAAGGTTTACTTAGTGAGTATACATAAATTGTGATAGCTCTAGCAAGCTAAGTGATTTCCAATTAAAAGATTTTTTTTTTCTTTTTTCCCCTCTGGGAGCAAAATGAAATGTTACTGCATGACTTCATTAGTAGGCATTTACAGTGTTGGCAGGTGATTATGTAACACCAAGCTTTTCTTGTACAAAATGCATTGGTTTTCCAGTCAGAACAACTCCTTTCTCCTTCCTTAGTTTTCATTTGAGTGGTTTATAGTCATAGGATTAGATTTTTTTTTTTTCTCAGATGTACATTTTCCATGTTACCTGGATTGACAGGATTATATCAATTAACTAGAATAGATTTTAAAATGTCGGCAATATCCCAATTTTTTTGCCCACAATGAGCACATTTTCTTCTTAAAAGAATCTTTCTTTGAAATTCACCTAATAGATACTAATTTTGTTTACAGTCTTCATACTTCTAACTGTCACAGTTGATTTTTAAACATTTTATTTTCAGAATTTTTCCTGTTCTCTTTCCTCCCTGTCAACAGAGTATATATCCTCCTGTGTACACAGCAGTGCTGATTGTTCTTATTTTGTAATATATTCCATCATTTCCTCATAAGGTTAAAGAACTGGTTTTTGTAAACAAGTTCTTGAGGTATGAAAGATTGTATGAAGCAAATAGTTTCCAAGGTCTTGTTACATAAGTCATAAAGACGAAAAGGTTCTCCCTAACAGATTTTAGGGGTAGCTGTAAGGACCTCTAGTTCTAACATGCTATTATGACCTGGAATGGTTGCTTATTTAGAAATCCTTCTCCCAGATAATCTTAAAAAATGTTAGCTCTTTGCATTTGGACCAAATAAATTCTATTGTTCTAGTAACATCTATTCTCTGCTGAGACTTTGTTCTAAAAGAGGCTGTTACCCTCGCTATAAGCTTTCTGAGTAAGTTGGGAAACATTTCTTATGTCTAAACTTTTCTTGGGATCAGTTTAGTTTCATTTTCTCAGTTGGAAATTACAGTGTGTTTGAGAAATTAAAGTATTTCATCTGTTTTAATTGCCTAACATGACTTTGGTAGATCTCAGCCACATAGATTCACTGTGGCATCTAAATTTGTTTCTAAATTATTTTTTTCAATTTTCCAATATTGCCGTTTATGTTGCACGTTATGCTTGTTAGAAGTTTTATAGGAAATATCTTTCTTTTAAAAAAAAGAAAATCAGTTTCTTCATTGTCAGCAATGCCATTTTTTGTACCTTGTTAACAACTTCATTTTAGTAGCCTGAAATGCAGTATTGGCTAGTTGAATTCTTGTCAGTGTAGGCATTCATCTAATAAAAGGTTGGATTTAAGCAGTAGAACCTCTACATTTGACTGTTCTGAACAGCTTTATGCTGTTGGTAAATGCTGTAAAATGCTGCTGGTTGCTTATCTTTGTCAGGAGTTAATCTCCCTAAATTAACCTGTATTCAAACTTAGATATCTAAAACCTGGCTGAGTCCCAATGCACTCTTACTGGATGACCTAGTGTGCAAGTGACCGATGAATTAAACAGCTTTTCTGTTTAACAAGTAAAGCCTCAAAACAAGGAGATACCTTTAACAGCATTGGGTGAGAACGAATAATGGCTCACTGTCAGATTGTTGGCTGTTTTATTTAGGAGTAGCTGTTTGTGATGTCTGGAGAAAAAGAGTACGAATGGGCTAAACTTAATGTATCCCTGTGAATTCTCCACCTGTGCTTAGCTTGGGCATTTCCAGAGCAGGGTGTGATTTCTATCTATTCAGTAACCCTAAATAAGTGTCTCATCCAAGCTTTTATCCTGTTTCCCATTGAGGTTGTGCAAGAAATGTTGTCCACTGTGTGCTCTGACAAGTGACCACTTCATTAGTGTGAAGAAAACACTTTTTTTTTTTTCTTCTGAAACTGATTTCTACCAGTTTCATTTCATTTTCTCTGGTTCTTCTGTTGATAAAGACAACAAACTGTCATTTCCTAGGTGTTCTTCTCATGGCACTCAATCATCATCTCTCTTTCAGATTGGAGGCTTCTAACTTTCTCAGATATTACTCAAATGGAAGCTGTTCCATATTCTTGATCATTCTTTGGATCTTTTCTAGTATATCCTTTGTGAGATTTGTGTGCAATGTTGGGCAAAACATAGACTTCTACCTGGGCACAGGGTTGTTTTCTGTTTTCTTCTTTCTCAACTAAAAAAAGTCTAAGAGTTTTGATTGCTTTTTAAAACTTTTTTTTTTTTTTTTTTTTTACCGTTGCACTTAAGTGACACCTTCAAGAAAGTCTCATACTGTAAGGCTTCTCTTTTTGAGATGTGATAGTCAGGTGGGATAGCATCACTTCCAAATTTAAGATGTTTTTTCTCACGTGCATCACTCTACAATGAATTTTAGCCCTATCACTCATCTCATGGAATACTTTCACACTTTATCACATTTTATTGTGCCCTTACTAACTGGAATAGCTTTGTCTCAATGGATGCTGTAGCTGTACTGGTCTCACCCTTTTCCAGATTGTCTCTGGATATGTTAAATATGCAAGACTGATGTGCTCCACTGGAATCATCACTCCCTTGTAAAAACTGGCCAGCTCTTTTCATATATATATGTATACATATATATATATATATATTTTTTATTTTTTTTTTTCCCCCATCTTCAGGCACTCATTTATCCAGGCAAAAAGCTCTCTTTTTCTTTCCTCTGTTGCATAGCTCAGTTTAAATGCCTTTGAAGAACTTTGGATTCACAAAAAGGATTTTAACACTTTGTAGGAAAGTAATGGTTAGAGCCCAGCATAACATTCTCTTCATCAGCTGTTTGTGATGCCTGGAGAAAAAGAGTATGAATGGGCTAAACTTAATGTGTCCCTGTGAATTCTCCACCTGTGCTTAGCTTGGGCATTCCCAGATCAGGGTATTGCTTTTACATGTATAAAATTTATACAATTTTGCACATGTATGTATGTGTGTGCAAAACTTGAAATCTAGTAAACCATTTACCATTTCAGCTGTGTAGAGCATTCTCAGCTATGGATGAAATAAGAATCCAAGATTTATAGAGTACCAGCTATAAAAGCAAGCAACAACTGTACATAAGCCCATTTGAAAGCAATATTACTAGATACTTAGATAACTTATAAAATGTCTGTGTTTTTAGAAGCTCTCATACCTGGTACCTGACTTTCCAGAATCTGATTTCAACACAAAAGGAGTAGATATAAAGCATGTGGAATCTCTGGGGATAATTAAATTGACATCATTAGGGTTTTGGAGGGGTTTTGTTTGTCAGAGATGAAGGAAAAGTCAAAGGTTAAATGAGAACAGCCAAATGTAGGCTATTAAAAATAAAATGAAGAGATGAGTTTATAGAGGCATTTGTTCCAGAAGAAATAGCTGATTGAGGCAGAGCTCAGCTGATGATGAAAGCTACTGTGAGAAATGACTGTAATATTAGCAAAAACTTGGTTAGTCAAGACATTCTTCTTCTATTTAGCAAGTAGGGGATACTTAATTGCTGTTGTAGGTTTTCTCAGTAAAAGGATATGGAAAACCAAAGAAAAAATTGGTCGTTGAGCTGGCTTTCTTCTTTGGGTTTTCTATCAAATAGTTTAATAAAGATATCAGTGGGTATTAGGTGTGGTACTTTAGCAAAGTTACTCTGTGATCATAATGGAAAATAGTTTTATAGTCATAATGGAAAAACAGAAGTTTTTGAAAAATATAAACTGTATCTAGTTCAACCCTTTATAAAATGGGCTGGATATGAAAGTATCTGGTGCAAACCTTCATAAAATGGACCATTTCAAGTCGCAGCATTAGGCTTCTCACATAACAAGCATGCTTTTGCAGTTAAGCTGCAGAATAGGAGAAAATTGTTGCAGTTTACTATTGGTTGGTACATTTGGATTTTAGTGTGTAATGACATTTACGTCACATAATGACTAACTTCTTAAGAAGCTAATTGTAATAACTAAGATTATGTTATTCCAATTCTGCTAAATGAAACTTTGCCGTACAACTATTTAGTTATGGCTTACATACTGTGAGGTGAGAAACTTCTTGTCTTGCTATGTTGAGTTTGCTTTTAAAAGCAGCCCCTCTTAAATGTGCTGACACTTTCTCTCTCTTTTTATTTTTATTTTTATTTTTATATTTTTTTTCCCCTCAAAAATATCAAGCAGGTTTGCCTCCTGGAATGAAATGTGTTGTGGTAAAGTGCTAGCTCAAGAGCTGACTTTTATTCCAGTTTTATTTTGAGCTTGGTTTTGATATCACTTGCTAAAATCATCAAAGGAACAATAGGCTTATGCATTCACTGGGAAGCATTACACCAATTTAAGCCAAAATTTGCAAATGTGACTCATACTTTTCTGTGCTTGACTGGAGATGCTGTAAAAAAAAAAAAAAAAAAAAAAAAAAAAAAAAGCTGTTTTTAGTTATGCTGTTCCCTTTATATTCCAGAAGGCAGGCCTATTTAAAGGTGACTATTGTTAGGACAGGCTGTACATTACTGTAGATTTGTGCAGTGCATTGCATGGCACGGTCCTTGCAATTCAGTTTTCTTTCTTCTGCCACAATGAAAGTAATTTTGGCATCCAGGATCTCCTATAGTGACTCATTTCTTTTGCAATAGTGAAACTAAGGGTACTGTAGTTGTGGTAGTACACTTTTATATTATTATTATTATGACGAGGGATTGCACATAATTGTAGAATTAATTTGTTTCTACAATTTAGGCTACTTTTGAACATAGGCCTTTTTAGTGATGAACTCACTAGCAACTCATCAGGAATAGTAAACTATGGTGTGTCCTTTTAAATTCTATCTCAACTTATGCTCGTGCATTTAAACAGAAATTTGGAGAATACATGTTACGCTGATTATTAAAAGTATGATCATCAAAGTGCGTACTATGAGATAGATTCAACCACAAACTTAACTTGTTAGCAACAAAATGCTTCTACTGTTTATTTTGACTGTGAGTAAAGACCCCGTGCCTTGTTACAATTAAAAAAATTACTTTGTTCTTGCTGGGTGGCTCCCAACAAACATGCACAAATCACATCCGTAGCTCCTTTAAACAGCAGTGCAGTTCTTTACTTCCATTTTTATTACTTGTTTCCAAAGATACTAGGAAAGCGATATTTCTGTATTAACAATGCAATGCAACAAGTGCACAAAATAAATGATGTATTTGGTATGCTCTTAGGTGTAGTGTATCAGTGTATCAGTCTGACACTGATGTACTGAAAGAAATGGCAAAAATTCAAAGGAATTTGCTTTGATAACAGTGATGTGAGCCTTCAGTACTGTGCATAAAATTGTATATTGTTCAGTTTTTCCTGTATTTCTTTTAATCTCTTTAACCATACAGTCCCTTAAATTGGGAATGAGAGCTGACCTTTTCGTTTTACAGGATTCATTTTAGTTGAGTGGCAAATGCTTAAAAAACAATATTTAGATAGATTTCATTGAGCAGATGTATTACTGCAGGCTCAGTTATCAATGATTGACATTATGTGACATTTTCTCTGAGAGTTTATACAGAACTTGTTCAGAAGAATCATGTAATAAGCCTCTTAATCATATTTCATGTAGTTGGTATTGATGGATATATTTTTTCAGTGTGCAGGAGACTCCAGAGGACATGGCTTATGATTGATTTAGGACAGACAGGCTTAAAATGGGAGGAAAACAAAACAAAATTATCATGTTAGTTATGAGAAGAAAAAGCTGTGTTTTCACATGCAGTAAGAAAATATTTACATATTAAATTGATTATTTAGATAAGTGTATGTTACATATGTACAGGATGGTTAATATTTGATGCAAACTGTCATCTATCGAAGTAGTATCTTGATTATTGTTTATTCAGTCTGGGTTTTTTATTATGATAGGTAAAAACAGCAAAGAAGAAATAATAGTGCTTATGTAATGAAGGATTAGAACATGGAAGTTAAGAACAACTAAAGGTTAATACTACAAAAGGGATTAAATAGATTATAAGTTATTTATTTAACTTTACTGTTATGCGAACATTGAGGTGATATTTTTAGTACAAACTGCAAAGGAGAAAGTTTTGGCCTGACAGACTTTATAGTCCAAACAGATGAGTCTCAGGACTGGATATTTACAAATTTGAGCAACCCATATAAAGATACATTTAGGTACCAAATCAGGAAGAATTTAAGACTAAGTTGTTCCACTGATGCTGGTAAGATTACACAGGCTTAAAATAACACATGCAATAAAATATACCAAGGTATCACATCATAACTGAGTTCCCTGGGCAGTGTAGAAAATTGATTCAAGATCTCTTAAGTGCTAGTTTACTTTCTTAATAGCTTTTATGATGCATCAGAGAAATACAACCAATTTCCTGAAAAGAAAAAGATGTAAAACAGATGAACATAGAAGTAAATGAATATGTTGTGGGAAGTGAATCTGAATAAAGCACTGCATTTACTGAAAATGCCTATCTATTTTAAAATATTTTAAGAAGAATTCAAGCAATATCATTGTGGAATTGTGGAGGCAGAAATTGGAAATGATAATTCTGCTCTTCTAAAACAGTAAACCAGTACTCGGTGGTGTTACTTACCTTAAAAACTCAGTGCAAGAAGATAAATAGGTAACCTCAACAATGAAACTCATAATAGTTCTTTGGCAATTAGCTTGCTTGAAAGACAGAATAGATATTCACTCATTTTCAAAATTTTCTTTTTTCTTTTTTTTTTTTTTCTTCCCAGGTCTAACAACTACATATTAGTTTGTTTATTTATTTATTTATTATTATTATTTTCTTCAGGTGTATTTCTGAATTGGGTGGAAGAATTTAGTTATGGAAATAGTATGACTACCAAATAAGCTGCTTGTTTCATTCTGATTCTTAGTGCTGTAGAGTTCAGTAATAAAAGAGGCTGGGTGGGATGGCATGCTTAAGGTTTAATTTATGCAAAGAATGGTAGGATTTTTTTTTTTCCCTGTAACTTTTGACCAGAGTCCTTACAATATAGCTGATAATTTTTCAGGGAAAGTAGGAGCAATTATTTATTTACTTATTTTTAACAGCGAACTCTGTACTTAAGAGATGAGTAAGCTCATGTGTACAGAGGCTAACTCGTTGCTAGTTCATCTTGACGTCCTGTGTGTTCATCTCTTTTGAGTGTGTTGCAATGAAAGGAACTACAAGAATGCTAGTTCACTCTGTGCCAACTTTCCACTCTCGCTATCTGGTTGTGATTGTGAGGAAGTGCAGCAAATGGGTATACCCTTTATAGTAGAGCATACATCAGATTTCTGGACACAAGAGCAACAGCTGAAGGTAAAGGCAGGCTCTGGTACCTCAGTTGCAAAAGCTCTAACTGCCAGTTAGAGTCAAGGATGAAAGATAACAGTAAACTGAGTGGGAGATACTTGTATTGAGCTGTGTGAAGCAAGCCTGGCGTTGCTGAAACCCTATGAACACCATGGGAATGCAGCTTCTAATTCAGATGTTTCTGACGTATCCCGGGATTACTGTGTTTGCTGCCTGACTGATAACACCATGGTTGAGTGAGAATTTGTGCAGTTCAGAGCTATGTGTTAGTGGGGGGATCCAAGTTTTCTTCAGCTGTTGTAGTAGACATAGAACTAGGGTTGCTGATAGTTATCAAAACAATGTTTTGATAAAAACAAAAGCAAAATGCAGGATGGTAATGCTCTTTTTTTGGGGGGGTTACTGTAGATTAACTCAGTTTACTCTCTATTATTTTGAAAGCTTGGGTTTATTTTAAGTTGCATTTAGAGATGAATCAAAGAAAAATAAAGATTTCAGTCACTTCACATTCTTGCTGAGGGAGCTTTGAGATATTTCAGAGGTTATCACTATGCAATGGAACAGTGTACTTTATTCCTGGAAGAGCCAGGGTATTTCTTGAAGGCAGCAATTTAGATGTTCATTTGCTCATCTCACATTTGGAATGTATCACAAAAGTTGGTTGGGGCTGATGTAGCTGAAACAAGGGATAAGCATAAGAAGGTCAAGGTAGGGAAACGGAAGGCATTATGTATGGATTCAGCCCGTCATAGTTGGCAGTCTGCAACTATTTTTAAAGAGCTATTTACCCCTAAGGCTTTTGAACTAGAAATGACTTTACACGAATTCAGGTAAGTGAAAGAGAACTCAGGTTTTTTATATATAATTATGTACATATAATTTATCACATGAAACTCACTTAAAGGTGCAAACATTTTTCAGTTTCTCCTTGCTGTTATGGTTTGTAGTTTTCATTCCAGAAATACTCAACTTAAGAAACCAGAAGAAATTCTAAAGATGAATATAATGAAAGGAAGCAATTAACTTCTGTCTCTTCAACTTTCATTCCTCAGTTCAGTCAACCCATTACTTAGGATTAAAGTTTTCACCTAATTTAGGTATCTAGGCTAAGCTAAGTGTTGAGGCTTCCTCGACAGTCACAGAGTAGAAAGGATATTTGATATAACCTCACCATGAATATTGTGTGTCATTCTGGCCTCCACAATATAAAAGGATAGTAAGATATTTCATCACACTAAGTCCTGTAGCTGGGTGTCTAAACATACCTATTTCTATCTATCGATTATCCACAAAACACTTTCATTTAATTTTGTTATACAGCTGGCTATCTTTACATAATATTATTACAAGCCCCAATGACAATTTGTTCTCCTATTCTCTCAAGTTTCCAGTATTTTATCAGTTTTCTTTCTATCTAGTATTTACACAGCACATCATTGCTCGTTTAATGACTTTTTTACTTTTCTTTAAACACTTCTTAAATGTTAAACAGGTTTTCTGCAGATTTAAATTAGCACCTAATGGTTTTCAATGTCTTTCAAATATATTCCTGTAATTTATTTGAACTTGTATTAGTGCTCAAATTATACATGTATGTATATATTAAATTCCCAGCAGAAAGCTTATAGCAGCTCAAGAATTCCAGTTTGTCTCTACCTAAGTCACTAGTAATAAGTCACGTAAAGTTTTGGTCACCATTCTTTTAAAGTATAACAATTTGTTCTTTTTTTATTTGTTTACTTCTCTCCTAAGACTGTGTATGTTTTATAATTCTGTTTCTGTCCTTTAAAAGGACACTGAGATGCATGGAATTCACTGAAAGTGTTTACTTGTGTAAAATACTGTACGGCATGATTAAGTTGTTTTGTGACGATGTACTGCTTGCTAAGCCTGCCAAGGCTATAAGATTGATGTGTACAAATGGGGACAAGCTCATTACTGTCACAGATATGGATCATCTGAGTAAGTAAGAAAGTGACTCGAAGGCAAGGAGCAATTTTGTACCTCACTCTTTCTGACAGTGAGCAATTTGTATTTGGGGGATTTTGAATATTCTTTTCATGTTTCTGTATTTCTAAAGTTGTATTTTGTGAAGGAGTCTGTAACTGTTGTTGCAGAGCTGCATGACTGATTAAAAAATCAATGGATCTAGACATTTTTTGTTTAATTTATTACTGTTAAAATAAGTATACATTACAATTCTGATTTGGTGGTGTTTCACACCCATCTTGCATTTTAGATTTTTAAAATCTAAGCAGCTGCAAAAGCTGAGCATGGGAAGTTAGACCCAACAACTGTGCTATGCATCATTTACTCAGGCTGTTCTGCCCAGTTACATCAGATCTGATCACATCTGTACCTGTTATTGTGTTGCATTCAGTGTTGAACTCTTGTCTTATTTTGTGTTCTATGTAAACAGCTCTGTAAAGGTGCCTTTGGCTGCTGAGGGCAAACCAGTGAAACTGCAAGGTGCTGTGTATTGAAGGCCCACCAACTTGCCTCTTCGAAGTTAAATTTTCCAAAGTCAGATGCTTTTGTCGAATACGGTTTGATTATTTTTACCCAAGGATTCTGCCCTTCATTTTCATTTTCCTGTAAGAAGTTCGCTAGCTTGGATTCTGTTTCAGGCCTAGATTAGAAGAACTGAGGGTTGTTTCCTTCCCTCTTTCTCTTTTTACAGCTAATTTCTGCCTGCTTCACAGAAATGGGTTCATCCTAGTTTATAGCTTCTTAAACAGATGTGATCTCAGGTGGAAACGTTTGTGACTGGGTGGGTATATGCTGATCCCTGAGTTCTAGAGCAATTGTCACAGAACGGCAGAAGGATTACCTTCAATCTTATTTTGGGGAATTCATTTAGTTAATTAAAATCTTGACTAAAGAAAGAAGAATTTAAGCAATTGCTTTATTTTCCACAATGTTCTCTCATTGACTGATTGGATATCAGAGCAAGACCTGTATATTTAAAAGAACTTGAAGAAAAGATGGGTCCTCTAATCAGTAGGCTGTGTTGTAAAAAAGGGAACTGAAGTTGACATACTGGCAATTTGGGTGCTGCCTACACTCATGACCATCTTGGAGGGAAAAAAAGCATTTTCAAATAAGGTTTTATTTTGTCCAAGCAGAGGTATTTTAAAGGAAAGTATGAAACATTAGCATTGTTGAATTATATGAATAACTTATAATAATTAACATTTCATGCGTAGCTAAATTTGGTAAATTTTCTGGTAAGTTTGATTTTGAATTACACACTTGTCCAATGATTTTATATATCATTATTTTTCTTGTCTGTCACTTGTACAACTACCTGAGATGTTTTTCTTATTGCCTTGTTTTTAGTGTAACTAAAGAGAAAAACAGAGTAGTCTACTAGCATTGCATTAAAAGAAGGACTGATGGATCTATTTAAGTGCAGAGAACTTCAGAGCGTTTTCAGAGAGATAACTGAAATCTGAGTTTGACAGCCCAACCATAACTCATACTCTAGGTATTGGAGAAGCCAGAATTTAATGACCAATGTATTTCTACAGTTAAAAACAGAGCAATCAAGTACAGCAGCCTGAATTAAAGACTGGGTTTCTAAGCTCAAATTCTGCCAATGGTTGAGCAGATTTTTTCATGCCAGATTAAACCTTTAAACTTTCAGGCTGAGAAGGAAATTTGCCTGCTGGTAAGGACACCAAGGATCATCAAGCAGAGTTCGGTTCTCCTGTGTAGGAGACTACTTTCCTGGTGGATAATTTGGTTCAGCCAAATGTGGACTGTCTGAAGACCATGCAGACCTTATCTTGCAGTTAAATGCGTTGGCGTTGCTCCCTGAAAAATAAATGACACTGAATGTCAAAAACTTCCAGAGAATACTTAGAGGGTTGCCATGAGAGAAAATGAGCTCTGTGTAGCAGATGGCACATAAAGCTGCAGCCCTGTGGCTTACTGGCAGCTACAGTTCTGATAGCACTCAGCTCTATTAGACTGCCTGTGCTAGTACATTAGATGGATAAAGGCTTGTTTTCTGTCTCTAAACACAACTGGTGAAGCGTAGCTCAGGTCCTTGTGACTAAACCTTCTCCCCTCTACAAACATCTTGGTCTTATCCCTTTGGAACAGCCATGGCTTGAGCTACAACGTGGGCTGTGGCCTGGCCATTGTCTCAGAGAGCTCTGGCTGGCAGGGGACAGAGCCGCACTGGAGGCTGTGTTTGTGAGGCATGGCTGGCAATTACACCTTGGTCCCTCTGACAGTGGCCTCATCCCCTTGAGTTTACTACTTTAGGTGTAGTAATAAGCCATGTGTAAGGACCGTGCTAGACTTGCTGTGGTACTGTAGAATAGTTTGTAAATGTAAATCTAGTAAGACTTCAATGAAAACCTGTATTAGTTCATCACTGAAGTGATTCCTTGTCTACAGATGAAATTTATATAAGTGTTTCTCTGTACCTGAAAGCTTATCCCATTGTGAGACACTCAGTCTTTGATCAGAATAGAAACTTTATTAGTTACCATGCTCTTTAGATGGTTCTCATGTTCAGGTAGTTGCTGTAGTACAGACAGAGAAAGCAGAGCATGCAGGGTCTTGCATTGCTGAGCACTTGTAGGCTTTTGACAGGCACTTCATGAGGGAGCTGGGTTCAGGGAAGGTGTGCAAGTCTACCCCACAAGAGATGTGTAGACACATTGTGTTGTTAGACTTTATCCTCTTTATTCAGGAGTTGGTGTGACAAAGGAGTATTATCCAAAAAAAGTGTATTTAGTAATGAATATCTGAGACGATGAGTTTGTTTTCATAGTGAGGGAAGTACCTATGCATACAGTGACACAATTGTTTCACTTCCGATGGCGTCAGTGCAAAAGGCATTCTTAGTAGAAGAGCTTTTAAAGAGTTTTAGAATACTCAAGATATTTCTGAAGTTTGGAATATATTTTAGCAAAAATAAATGTGAATGATTTTTTTTTTTTCTTCTAGTTCCAGTCCAGATGTATGTTGACCACCAGTTGTAGACAATCTGTCAAAAAAACATGTAGCAGCACTCTTCCCAGGATCTAGATTGTGTACTTCACATTATTTAACATTCATTAACTTTTTTAAACTATGTATTGTTGCCATTGCTTTTGTGTTCCAGTTTTACAGATTAAATCAAAACATGACCTGCCACAACACTTCTCTGTGCTAGCTGGTCAAATTGCTACTTAATAGAATTAGCAACAGCTGATGCATGAAATGTTTGGTACAGCATTATTAATGGTAGTGTAAATTCACTGTTGTGCAAGAATTTGAACACTTTTCCTGATTTCTCCAAGGCAGGATATACTTTGTAATTGTACATTCAAAAGCTTAAGGACACATTTATAACACATCAAAGCATATGGAGTGTATAAATCTGACTGTATGAAAATAGTTGTTTGTTGGTGTGGTGCTTAGAAAACATTCTATTTTTTTCATGGAAAAACCCATATTTTAATGAAAAATATCAGAACTCCTAACCATGACACTTGTGAGTAGTAACACAACACAAAAACATTGGTAACATGCTTGTGCTTAACAAATACTTATGAAAGGCTTAGTGTAGGTAAAATGACAATAAATATTCCTTTTTTAGCTATCTGGTGTGATTTTTTTTTTTTTATTTTTTTTGGTCTCAAGTCTTGCATTGCACTCCTGGTTGTCATATACTCTGATTTACTATGTGAAGTTTATCCTTTTTGGTGAGAGCATGATTTATGCTGTGGTAGTTATGCCCAACAGTGAATCTCTTTATGCCTAATAGTGTAGGAAATTCTGTAGTTACTCCATTTTACCATATTGTAACAGATAATTTAGGAAACAGATATGCAGCCCTTCCCATCGGCCACTGAAATATTTCCCTACTAAAAGTGCAACAAGTTTAAGTGTTAGAAACATTTCTGTCTCACAACATTCACCAAGAATCCCCAGTAAAGCCAAGCAGAAAATATCTGGAAAAACTACCTATTAAGTATGTTGACAATGCATTACATATAGTCTCTGGATAGCTGGTGCCACATCACAGGTCATATACTTAACAGAATGTGTTTGTAGATAATATCTTTTTCAACACTCAAGCATGTGATATTAGTAGCTCCAACAGCAGCTTTAGACGTGCATGTTAAATAATCCAGAGTGGGTGCAAATTTGAACATACAATTAAATGTGAACTGGGAGAATATCTTAACCAGATGAACATCTCAATTACTGAACTTCAGGAAGAGCTCTTAGTGTATGGTTTTATTTTTATTTATTTATTTTTTAAATTATTTTTTAATATCTTAAAGTTGAACCTTTAAATACAATGGAAATGGGAGTTATGACCTTGAAAAACTATGCTTGTGGATATATCCATATCAGCATATTAACCTGGACCAGAAATTCACTTGTAAATTTCTTTTTATTTTCCCTGTTAATTACTTTTGTATGAAATTAACCGTCATGGTACAGGTGCTGTTGGGTACCAGACAATGGTTAATCTGATGTAAATCCTCAAAAACAAACAAACAAAAAAAAAATTTGCCATGAACTCAGGTTCTTAGAAGGAACATCATTGTTCTACAAATCCACTCCATTACAGCACACTACCGATGATCATAAACATAACACCTGTTGTTCAAAGAGCAATATCCTGGGTTTAATGCAAGGGAGAAATTTGTAATAGGAGAGAGTTACAAGGTTACACTATCTAAAAAGAAAAATAAGGTGAAAGTTGGAAGAGGCACACTGGAACAGTTGTAAACTTGAGGACTAGGAAGGCTTCCAGTAGCTATATTCAGAGTAGATTCGCATTTATATTTGATTTGCTGTAGCTCTTTCCAAAACCCTGGGGATAAGCATTAGTAAATCAGTATTTTCTTTATTTTTCCATTGAGCCAGTCCAGTATGTGGAGGATGTCTTTAGATGAAACTGAGGGTTCTTGGTATTGTCTCTATGCAATTAACAAATGCAAATGAAGCGTTATTTTCAGATATGCTGAAAGGCACTGCATCCCAAAAACTGTTTAAGGGTCTCGGATACAGGGCAGGGTTCTACCCCTGTTTGTTGTGTGGCTAGTTTTCAACTGGTGCTGCATTTTGGCCTCAAGTTCTCTCTTCCAGACACAAACTGGAGGTCTGCTTTTACAAGGAGCAGATGGCTGATGGTTTTTTTTTGCAGCTCCTGGCAAGCCCTGAAGCCTCACAGTAGCTATTAGACTTCACTTGATACATCTAAATGACAACAAAATGTCCAACCGTGATTACATGTTTAAAGGAATTAGAAAAGCATCTGAACTTGTTATATATATATATATCATATATGCATCTGTCTGTTTCACGGCTGTGTCTTACATGAGTGTCATAAACCTTTTCAACTATCTGACGTTTCTGGAAGGAGCCCTGATATCACTGTATTTCAATGAGAACTGCAAAAAGACAAGGACTGGCTATGTGATAAATGTCATCCATGCTTATTCTGGCTGACTTCCAGGCAACAGATTTATGTCAAATTATGGTGTTTTAATGATGAAAAGGCTAACATTTTCAGAAGAAATAACTTATTTGCAACAAACTCTCAGTTCTTGAAAGAAGCTTCCTGAGTCTAAGTGAATGCCATGTGATAAACTGTTGGAGAGGATAGGGCTTATTTTTAACTTTAAACTCAGCAGTGGTTGGTGGATAGGTTGTATATATGAAATCCAGTCTGCTTGTTGGCTGCCTCAGCTTCTGCAGGTATCAGCTAGAGTAGCCACAAAAGTAGAGGAACACATATAATTCATAACAAGTGCTTCTTTAGTGGAATTCTCCGAGGTGGTTTGCTAGCCTATGTAGGAGTATTAACAGCTTTACACGAAACTGGGGCTAAGTTTAGACTCCAGCAATGACAGACGGTAAAACTGTTTAATTTATTTGTTCACAGTTTACTGTCAAAAGACTGAGAATGGTATATCTTGTTAAATGTGGGGGAGAGTAGCAGAAGTAAAGGTTGCATTTCTGGAAGAGCATTGGACTGGGGAATGGGAGTGACAAGAGGAGGGAAGGAGTGATAATTAGGGAAGTGCAAAAGGAGTGCAGGCTGGCAGGGAAGAACATGGGGCAAAGATGAGAATTTAAGCTTAACAGGGATGGGAAGAAAAAGATTCCTACAGGGATCCAGAGATTGAGTAGGGTTGCTTCAGTGCAGGGAGGCACTGAAGGCTGATGACCTGGAAAGTAAGAGTGGATGAAGGGACAGCTGCCCTTCTCATCTTTACTTATAGGTAAGTCCAATATATCTGTACTCACTGTCAGTGTAGGTTTTATGGGTTTATAGGTTTAATGTGGTCTGAGAAACTGGGTGAATAAAAAGTAAAGGGAAGTTGGAGATGCAGTCACCTAAAGCTATATCTTTACTTCTCTTTCAATAACTTCAGTACTATATTGTACACATTTCAGTCTGAGGTGGTACTTGGAGAGCATTATTATTTTATTTTTTTTAAATGTTTTAATTGCCTCTTTGTCCTATACAAGTAATTGTGTATAGCTTACTGTCCTTCCTATATATAATGATACTATTCATAATAATAGTTTTTAGTTAGTGGTGTTTGTAGGGATTTTTTTTCCTAAGTCCATTTTTTTGTGTTACAATACTTTATTGTGTGACTGTTCCCTTTGATTTCACCTAAATTGCTTAGGAAGTATATATTCATGGGCCCAAGTGATTTGTTTCATTTTTTTCAGAACAAATTTCTGTATTTCTTTATTGATAAGAGGACTTGTTATAGATCTCACTCTAACTCACAAGTCAGTTGCTATTTAGAATTCTTTTTCAAGGAAATACAAGAGTTAGTGAAGATAGAAAAATGAGTCCTATTCTTCCTGGACCTTCACTGGGGTTATTTTTAATTCTTAATAACATTTCTTTTCTTTTCCTAGGCAATGTTTAGTCTCTGCATGGTTGAAAGTGAAGCTGATGAGGTGAATTTACATGGTGTCACAAGCCTAGGTTTAAAACAAGCCCTGGACTTTGCATATACTGGACAGGTACTGTACAGTTGTTCTAACCGAGAGAGAAAAGTTAAAGCAATTTGCAATAAAAACAGGTCACCCTTAAAGAACTGCAAGAAATTATTCACACTGCCCAGTACAAGGTCTTTTGGTTCAACAGTTCTTATTTTAATTACTGCTGTGTGTGTGTGGGGGGGGGGGTGGGGTGGCTGGGGTGCTGGTTGGTGGCCCCCCTTTTATGGTGGTCTGGTTGTTCGTAAAAATTAATGTAAGTTGATCTATCTGCTGAATAAGAGGAAAAACACACTAGGTGCTTTTCTAAAAATAAATATTTATAAACTGTTGCTGAGCTTGAAAAATTATAATTGAGGGAAAATTTTACTTTTGTGGCAGATGCAGTCCAAGTGTCTTTGTAAATGCTTATAGGTAATGTTTGTTTTGTTTTGTTTTGTTTTGTTTTTTTCATGTTTTATGATAGCATGTTACTAGTGTATAAGTCAAAACAAAACTTTGGAGAATTGGAGAAGGTGAAATGATACTCCTGTTTCCATCGCTATTGCCCCCTCCAAAATGAAACAGAACAAAACAGCACAAAGAGAACATGTATGTGTCCTGCCGTGCCTATGCACTGCATACATGGTCAGCATTGCTATACGATGCCATATCAGTTCAGTGAGTTGAGAACTTCTTACACCCAGCTTGGAGATACAATGTTTTTGCTTTGTACTCTTGTTCTAGATAAACACATGATTTCTGGAATTATTGCTACAATAATTGAATTTATTAGTTAATTTCGAAAAGAAAAGCTTAAATCTATATTTAAGAAGAATTGCTGGGTTGTACTATGGTATGAGTATGGGGCCTTAATTTTTTTCAAAGGGAATTAAATAGAAATAAGGGATTTATTATGTTTTACCAAAAAACACTTGATGGTTTACAATTGGCCTTAGAGATTAACCCTTGAAATTCTCTTGTTTCTGCTATTATGGAAAACACAACTTATTCAGATCTTTCCCTTTGATATTAAAAAGAAAGTGAAAGAAAGAGAGAGAGAGAAAAACAGAAAGATACCATACCATGTTACTGAATTGGCTGAAGGTATCAGTGTATGGCTTGTCATCTATGTTTTGTGTTCTTTCACTTGAAAGTATTGATAGGTAAAGGTGAATGTTTCCTGTGCTGTTGAGCACCTGTACCATGCTCAAAGTTATTTGAGACTCTTATTCTGAAAAGAGAAGTCTTATTGCTAAATGGAAGTATTCAAAATACACTTTCTAAAGCCAATTTTGAAAGGATGGGTTGTAATGGACTTGTATCTGACCATTTCTGTGTGCTGTGAATAGAAGTATGCTCCCCTACTGTTCGGCGAAATTGAAACTTAAGTACACCTGTGTAAAATATGTTGGGAACCACAAAAGGACAGATTTGTTTTCTGTAAACCAACAGTCCACCCCACCTTGTTGCTGGGATAGTATCCCCGGCTGCCTCGTAAATAATATGTGCCTTCTATCCTTGATCCTTAGTATTTTGCTAAACCTGCATTCAATTTGAATGTGTTTTAACTGAAATGTAACCTTCTGTATAAAATAGTGTATTGGAGACATCTGGTGGAAATATTCAATATTGCATTATAGCAATATTTGATGCCTACAGGTGTTTAAAATTATCAACATTAAGAAATTAAATTTTTAGCGTGATATTGCAATCTGATACCCATCTCTTATATCCTTGCATTATTTTTTTTTTTTTTTATTTGAAATGTGACTGTGGACTTAAATTACTGATGTTATCGTCCTGTGTACTGAGGCAGACAGTTCCTTATTGTAATAACTGTTGTAAATTTTTTGCTTATAAGGGAAAATTGATTTTTAAATAGAAAAAAAGATTGTAATAAGTCTGAAGTTAGATTTAAACAATATAAGAATTCCAACTGAATTAATGCATTACTATGGTCCCTTGTCATATAACGAAAAAGAAATGTTGATATACAAATGCATAAAAACTAACAAAAGGAATAGTAGCAGAATGCGATGTTGCTGTATCTGTTTTTTCTCAAGAGTAAAGTTGAGACAAAAAACGGATACAATTTCATTAGCATGTTCTATGCAGCTAGACTCTCAGTAGTTCTCTAATAATGAAATCTTTGGCAAAAGTGACCTTTCTTCTTACTCAGCTGTTCAGCAGCCAATCGGCTTAAAACAGGCATACAGTAGGCTTATTTGGAGGGGTATTTTCCCTTTGACAGGCTCTTCCCAGAACGTTATATGTGATTGCAAAAGATCAAGGCAAAAGTTTAATTTAGTGAATCAGTGTTATGATATGCAGCCAATGGTTTCTTATTCCATAACGAATTTGAGGATGCTGAGGTTTCTTGTTTTCTGCACCAACAGAGAGAGGAACCTCAAATCTGGTTCATTTTCTCTTGCAAATCCACAGTGCCCAAATCCAATGCCTACAAAGATGAGATTCCAGGTTCTTGTCAGGATTTACAGGCATGATTTTTCTTTTGGAAATACATGTGACTGTCCTAACTGTCTTTCCTAATGCAGGATCGTGATCATTTTTTGGTGCTCTTACTGCATGCCCATAATGTCCTAATGAAGGAAAGGGGCTTACTTAGCCCCTTTTTCTTAGAAGGAGTTGAATCTACATTGCCTGAAAAGAAGAAAGCTTTTGTGATAGACTGTAATGTAGTCTAATGGATAGTTCCTTCAGTCTTTTGGGGTGAGGCTGAAAAATTAAGAAATACTGAAGTTTGAAGAAAAGTGTGTCTTAAATACATTCCCTATTGGATCAAGCATTTTACCATGTACTCCACCACATATTCACAATTCAGTGATACAGTTCTTTTCCTTTTGTAGTTGTCTCTGTCCTTTCTTCATAAAAGGGCTTTAGGGTCATTCTCTCATACTTCAAAGTGGTAGCAATCTCAGTAATTGCATTACTCACCCTTGCTTCCCACACAATGTGTGTTGGAATGGAGGTAGATGAGATATAATCAAAACAGAAATGTATTAGATATGAAACAGCTCTTGGGGCAGGGTTTGGAGTTCAGAATTCCATCTATGTAAGAGCATCTATCTAACTACTGGGTTAAAGAATTGTGGACAGTTGTCTGCTCTTTTTGACTTGTTTGCTTGTTTGTTTTTGATTTTGATTTTAATTCTTTTGTTACCAAGAGGCATAATCTAACTTGGAGGAATGGGATAACTCATCATTAAGCTGTTTTAGCTGGATGGTGAATCACTTGTCTTCTGCTTTTGATCAGAAGACCATCCATCTCTGGGCCTCTGAAAAGTTTCAGTGCTGAAAATAATCTTAGGAAATATAAGTCTAGCGGGACTGAATAAGTGGCTTGAACTGAAATTCTGAGACTCCTCATTTTGGATGAGATTCTTGCATTCCTCCTCATATTCAGGTCTAGCAAACTACATCTTTTTTTTTTTTTTTTTTTTTTTTTTTAAATGTTTTATTTAAGTGACACCATCTTTTGAGTCACATGACGGGAGCAGTGGTATAGTTTCAAGAGAGAAAAATCATGTGAGAACATTGGCTTTAATTTGCAGCAGGTGATTGTGATTCTAATTCAACAAAAATACAAATACACAGTTGGAGTTCTATGTATACCGAAATGCTTTGCAGACTCGGATCTCTCTTCTTTGTAATTAAATTTTATCATCTGTCTTTAATCTATGGTAATAAATTATATTCTGCATTTAGGTAGAATTGTGTTTGAGGACCTCAAAATACGTTACAAAATCAAGTAATCACTGATCTTACTTTATTTGTTCAAAAATCATTTCATTCTCTGACGTAAATAACTTTCCAAAGGCCATTTGGGAAACCAGCAGCTTAATGGGCTTAATACATAGTTCTCCCGACCAGTTATTATTTTCTAGCTGGAAGTTCTCTGTTTTCATTTTCTGAACCATCGTGTTTTGCTTTTGTAAAAAGTAAGTTGTCTCCTTGAAGTTATAAAATTATTTTAAATTACCAAAGGAGAAAAGAAGGAATCAGAGGGGTAGCCCTAGTATAAGGGCTGTTTTATTTTCAGCTATTTCTCCGAAAACAAATTTTGGTGTTCCTTGTGCTGTGGTATCTTAGATAGTCCTAGATTAGTGCACCCTTCAAGTCTTTCTACAGAATGTTGAAATGTTTCCATTTCTTGAAATTTACATACAAAGTTGCATTTACAATAATTTGAAAATAGTCTTTAAACTCTTAACTTACTTTTGTGACTTCATGTTTTTGTTACTTACGTACTAAAAAAAAAAAAAAAAATAGCAAATTTTCTTTTACTCACCAAAAGTTAACATAGAAACAGTCTTTATTAAAGGTGATATCGATATATCATTCTAGTTACAAATGTAGAACTACATGTTGTTTTCAGATATTTTATGTGCTTGGGTTGCTCTCAATTACTTTAACACATTATCCACAAAAGTTCTATTAATTTGGCTTTATTTACCAACTTGTATTCACTTTAAAAAGAAAAAAAAAAAGGGGGGGGGGGGGGGAAGAAGAAAAAAAACACCACTACCACCAACAGAAAACTGAGTATGTGGTTCTGTAACAGCCATATCACTATATCACTTTACTAACCAGGTTTCATGAATTCATAGGAGTACCATCTGGTGATTTTTTTTTTTTTTTTTTAAATTCATAAACATGAACCTACAGTTAGTTTAAATATTATCTTATAACTCCTTTGTGAAATTGTTTTTTGTTTTGACATTTTTTCTGTTTTTGTTTGTTTTTGCTTAAATATTTCAGCTAAGTTTATCCTTTAACAAGAAAAGTGGAAGAGTGAAAGGTGTTCTTAGTAGTAAAGAAATAGTGCAAATAAATATTTGTAAGTACAACTGTTTCTCCTGACAACTGCTTTGATTCCTTCATAAAATCATAGCTTTCATCTCTCATCAGAATCTCCCTCCTTTGATAGTGACAGCTTTTCTAGTGATTAACCAGTATTTTATTTGCCATTTTCAGTTAAGATGGAGGGGATACGGCTGTCAATATTTTAGCACCTCTTATTCTGCTAATCCTTTCTAGCTACCTTGTGGATGAGGTATGTTGCAAGGCAGTGTTGTGAGTGGATGATTTGCCTGGGTAAGTGGCCTCCTGTGTGTTGCAGTTCTACTGGTTGCCTTTTGGCAAAAAAAATATAAATATAAATAAATAAATAAATAAAATAATAATAATAATTAAGGTTCAATTAAACTGCTCAGTGACTACAAATATCCTTGTTCTTTTCTACCAGGCACAACATGACAAGATCTTTGAAAAATTTATCTACAGCAGGACTATGTCCTATTGTAAATGTTTATTTATATCACATAATTTTCAATGTGATTTCAAATCCAAAAATATAAATTTGATACTTAGAAGTCAAAAAGGAAGTGTCCAGTGCTATCAGGACGATAATCTTGTTTCTGTGCCTAGCACTAAGGGAACAGCTACTAGGTCTCAGTTCAGTTAGTTAGAGATTGTCCAAAAGGCTTAGAATAACATGGACCATAATTACTGAGTTTATTCAGTTTTTTAAAAGGAACTTTAACATTTCATGGTATTTGTTCTGGATAGGTATCAAGGTATGGACACGGCAGCTTTTCTGGAGCTGAAAGTAATCAAAGTATTGAAACACCTCACCAAAGAAAAAGTGAATTTGCTTGGAGTCCTAGTTCATATGCTATGTATTTAACACAGACTTCCATTGAGTTTTCTGGAAAAATGCTATGATATGTGTCAGAGAAATGCTGGTCATGATTCTTTCTGTCACTGGCTAATGAGACATCTGGGTTTTGCAGTGAGTATTATCAAACATTATATGCCCAGGCTTTGGGCAGTTGCCTGCAGGGCACTGGAACATTCTTGCCCCGCTCACGTTTTTTTGAAGCAGCCACTTCTCAACATGTGGGGAGCACAAAATTCAACTAAAACACCAGTGAGCAGAGACAGGCAGAAGTGCCAACTAGTTGTGAGTGAAATGCAGCCTAAATTGCTTTAAAAGAAAAGTTACTTTTTTCGATTGCTCTGAAGCACACAGAATGATCTCCGGAGGGGAGAAACAAGTGGTGCTTTTGTTAGATACCTGTCTCTTTTGAAATGGTGATCACTGCAAGTGGAGTCATGGAGTCAGGAAGGAATTTTCTCTTGCATCAGGCTGTCAGGAATTTTATTTTATTTTATTTTTTTTCCTGTGTTAAATTCCATATAGTTTACTTTCTGGAATTTTCTGACACAAAATTACATGTTTCTTTACTGTTACAGTGTAACAGCCTGCAGTATACAGAGAACCGATCTAATTGTTCTTTGCAGATATAAACCCTATGAAACTCCATAGGAAGTGGTAGTTAACCAGGACCTTACCTTCTCCCTCAGGCTGTAAGTTTTGTTTGTTGGGAAGGACAGCTTAGGGAGGTTTCTACCTCACTCACTTTCACCTGTTACTGCCCTCTTTGCTACAATTTTTTGTAGGCTTATTCTCATTGGCTGGTTATTAAAAAAAAAATAAAAATGCATTAGAAAAGTAGGAGAAAGTTCTTAGTCTGGGCAGCGTGGAAGTGAGACATGACTAGTTGTCCCAGCATTGTCCTTGAGAAAAAAATGGTGCTTCTTGTATTGCTCCTAGCCCAAGAAATCACACCCCCTAGTTGCTTTGTAGTGAAGTGTCCCAAGGAAAACAGATGGAAGAGAGAGGCAAGATGTGTGATCCCAGTTAATCTTCTCAATTCTTGCCCAGAGTCTGGAGGGAATGCATGGTGAGTTGGGAAGGAAAAACATAAATCTCAGGGGAGAGGAATGCATTACAGGTTTAGAACTACTGCCCAGAGGGTGGATGCATAAAGGGGTTGTTCAGGGCCATGTGTGTTTGTGACAGTGGGATTCATTATAATCAACCTCTCCTGTCTCAGCATTGTGTTTCAGAAGCTCAGGTTTCATTTGTAAAAGTTTCTAATTCTTACATATGAAGGACAGTTTTCCTCGTTACATCAACCAAGCATAAATGGATGCATTTCCACATGGATTTATGTGGTATCTCTAAGAAACACGGGCCTAAGAAATTGTGTAACCTGCCTTTCTTGATGCTGTGAAAATTCTGTTACAAAGAAACATCAAATTTAGCATCCCTTCTGTCCCTTGATTTGTGGATCTGACCACAAGAGGGGGTGAACTGGGTATAATACACAAATCCTGAAGGATTTGTGGGATGATGGATGGATGGTATAAAGACTGTCTAAGAACAGGATTCATGTTTAAACACAGTGATTTTGTTGAAGGAGAAAAGTTACTTGACAAAGGAGATCAGTTTGAAAATGAACAGTATGTCACACCAGGGGCTTTGGAAAGTAAGCTGCTGAGGCTACCTGCAAGGTCTGGTCATAGCATAAAGGGAGAAGTGTAAGCTGTTTTTCCTTGGATAGCATCAATGGGCCAGATGAAAGTCGACAGCATAAAGAAAATTAACTCTCAGAAACAAGGGTTGAATAGAAGTTTGATTGCAAGGTGCAGCCAGGTGCAATACATGAATTGCATCTAATTAATCTTAATACACAAACAGCACAGAAACCAGTCTTAAGGTGGCATGTGTCATACAAAGGCACATCCTTTGCTAGTGTTAATTGCAAGATTTATCTGAAGTCAATGGTTCCAAATTACTCCAACCTAGTTTAGGCCTTAAAATTACGCTGCACAACTTGGGTTGAGAATGGAGTAAGGAAAAGGACTAAGTTTTTATTTTCTATTTTTAAGTTTCCACAGGAATAATTTGTGATTCATTTTGAAGGTGCAAATCCCAAGTAGATCTTAGTTGCCCTCTCCTTAATTTTTAATTAGCATCACTCTGAAGACCTCAGAGCTGTTTTGAGGTTAGACAGAGAGTAGAGTCAATCACTGTATACTTGTGGTGTACTAATGATGGTATTCGTGTGCATTTACTGTTAAGATTCATCTGGACAGTCTATATAGAAAACTAACAGCTATACTGGTGATTAAATGAAATGTAGTAATTGTATTAATAGAAGTTGAGGCGTGGAATAATTGTGGATTGCCCCAGTTTCAGTAGAAGGAGGGCTTGCAATTTTTGTTTCCTTCTTTGCCTACTGTTTTATTTTTTCCCATGGGTCTGCCCAGCATCAGTTTGCTGGTGGTTAATTAACATCTTTGCCTATATCCAAATGAGTATTGAATAAAAATTCACATAGGTCAACCTAAGGTGAAATATGGGAAGAGACAAAATAGCCTTTCTTCAGTTTTCTTGGAAAATACAAAGGTTGAATATGTTACCTCAGTGGAATACATCTTGCATGATGTATAAAACCTGTAAGAAACTGGAAAAAAAAAAAAAGCGTTCTGCCACCTTGAAAAGAACTTTGTGGCTGACTTTGAGCAGATCACCTCTAAGTAAGTAACCAGTTATCCTCCTTGCCCCTGGTCCTACTTCTCATCTCATAATGCTACTAGTATTATTTATAAATGGATTGCTGTAGCTTTAAAATACGCTACTGCTATCACAGTTAAATACAGTTTGTCTATGCCTTACAGGTAGTAATCTGCTTAGTGTTCTGTTTCTCTTCATATCATGTCTTTAACAATACTAAAGACAGTGGCTGGCATTTAATAAGTAATACAGCATCAGTTCAAGTGACAGAAGTTGCTTGGTGTATATGATGTCTGAATAACAAACATTGCAAGGTCTAAAACAATGTGTTTTGTCAGTCCGACCTTGAGTTCTCACTTGAAAATAATTTACAGTGCTGCACAATTTTTTAAATGTACCTATTGAAGATATTTTTGTAACTGACATCATTTCTGTCTTTCCCTTCAACTACCTCTCATCATGCATAGCAACCTAATTAGCGTCAGCCAAAAACCTGGATAGCGGTGGGCTTGATTCTTATTTGCATTAACATCTTTACATGTCTGTCTGGCTAGGTAAAGAAATTGTTACGCTGCATGTAAATTACCTGTATGTTTGCCTAAAACTTAGTATAAATACATAGTGATTTGCACAAACTTTAAGCATGCCATATACTGCCAAGTAAATACGTCCTTGATATAAACAAGAATCATTTCTTGTCCATTATGTTGGGGATCACTTGTTTTTTTTTTTTTTTTTTTTTTTTTTCTTGAAGAAATGTATGTTGGTTTTGATGGAAATGAAAAAACTGTAGCTGCAAAAGACACAGATAGGTGTCTTTCCTTTTTGTGTGCCAGCCTCCATATTTCACTGTGTTTGAGACACACTGTGATACTGTGAGTTAAAACTAAATTGTATGGGCAGAAGAAAAGGGATCAGAAAAAAGCTTTACTTCCCTTTGGAACAGTGAGAGACTGACCTCGTGTGGTGTGAAACCAAAGTTGTCAGGGGAAACGCAAGAAGCATAAAACTCTGAATAAATGGAATATCTTTGAAAAATTAATATTTCTCAACTTTTTCTGATTTTTCTTGGATGCTACACCAGTTACCCTTAAATAATATTGGTTTAGATAGTTTGTTATGTGCTTGCTAATAAAAGAGATTGACCGGTGTCTATATTCCCAAAGATTTTGTGTCCTGAGAGGGATGCTCTAACAAGCTGACCTCAAGACAGCAGGCTAGGAGCTGAGGCCCAATTATCCTGGCTGCTGCCTGTGTGTGATTTTAATTGAAATGAGTAGGAGTTTCATGTGAACAAGTGACAGGATAATCAGTCTTGGTTTCTAAGCCCTTTCTGGCACTTCCCCAGCAGCATGCACACTCTGTGCCTTCACAGCCTTGCTCTGTAAAATGGAGAGAGTGGTTAGGAAAATTATGAAGTGGTGTACCATGCAGAATGGGAAGGGTGTTTCTAATCTGTATATTTTTACAGGCATGAATAATATTAATTCTGGAGACTTGTCAGTTACTTTGGTCTGATTTATCAGCATATATGGAAATAACCAGGTAGAGCATACATACATACAATAAAAGGATGTTCTGCTGTTTTGAAAAGCCTCCTTTTTAAATAACTAATATGCATTTCATTTTAAAGCATGAGGGGGTAGTCTGGCTTATGAACTCTTGCAGGAAAATCTGCTTGCTAATCAAACGTACTCTAAAAATTCTGTCCCTATCCTGCAAAGATTTTTCTGTGTGCTTCTATTTTGTTCTTTAAGTTGAATGAAATGTCTGAAGTACCAAAGGCCTGTAGTGTTTTCTACAGTTCTACATGACAAACCTTTTATTTTCTTCTTTACAGATCCTTTTGGAGCCAGGCGTGATACAGGATGTACTAGCAGCTGGGAGTCATTTGCAGCTGCTGGAGCTTCTCAGTTTATGTTCTCACTATCTCATTCAGGTGAGGCTTCTCTTCCTTATTATTAGTCATTTCTGTTTGGTAAACCTTTGTTCTAAGCCTAATTTCAGTAGGAGAGCATTAGTGAAATACCTGGTGTAGCCTAAGTGGCAGTAAATTGGATTTCAGGAGACCTGAATTCTGAGGGTAATATGGGTATTACTTTTTGGTAGGTGCTTTGTCCTCCATCCCTTTTATCCATTTCAGTCTCAAAAACAAGGGTGCTCCATCAATTAGTATCAGCACACAGGAGTTTGAGTCCAGCCTTCACCAGAGAATTTGCTTTCTTCTTCTGCAGTTTACCAAATGTAAAGCATTTCCCTGTTGGTGATCGTGAGTACTGTGAAGCATTCAGTTGCTTAACTGTTCACTACAGAATATTGACGTATATTCCACGGCACAGCTACCTCTCGCTGAATGGGTAGGCTGAATTACAGTGGCACCTTTTTATCTGCTGGCCTCATACCCATAATGCTAATAGTAATATCAACATTAGAGCTGTCATTATGAAGGAAAAAAAAATATGAATGCAATAAAACCATGTTTTGTGCTTGGCTCGTGTAGGAGATGCCTCATGATGGTAACAAGAACATAGCTTTGATATTTAGCAGTGAAAAGCTTTATAAAAAATAGTAATACTGGTTCTACAGAACCATTTATTTTTCTTTGTAATATTTCAGTATTGTTTCTGAATAGGGTGGTTTAGCTTTATCTGTGCAACAATTGGGCATGGAAGTGCATGTCAGCACAATGCTCTCTGTGTGCCTTTGCCTTCCACCAGCATAATTGCCTTTGAACAGTCTGCTGAGTGTGCTTGGCAGCACACTGAGCTGCTGAGTACCATAGGCATGCAGGATCTCATGTTAAGAGCCTCAGGATGTACTTGAAGGCTTTGCATCTTACAGAGAGTCTGTTCTTTGAATGTAGCCTCAGGGAAGCCTTCAAAATATATGTTAAGACAGTAATGTGGTATTAATTTGTGCATATTAAAATGATTAGGAAATTAAAGTAGCTGGTAGAGGACTGCAATTTGTGTCAGTTCTGTTTTCAGGAATGTAGGGAAAAATCAAATTTTTCTGAGAAAATAGACATGGAATGTAATGGGATAGATGGTCTTTGAAGAAACAGGACGTGTGAGAAGCCAAATAAGCTGCAAAACCATTTGGCCCAGCAGCTGTCAAGCAGGCATGGGAAGGGGGTACTATAATAAGAAAGAAGACTCAGGTCCAAAATTGATAGTCATACAATATATTTAATGCCCCCATAACAAAATCAGTCGGTGTGAGCATTTATTTGTTGCTTACATGCTCTTTGACAGAAATTGGACTAAAGAGACCATTGCAGTAAAGAAGTCAGGAAAATAAAATAGGAATGGAGCCGAGTATTGTAGTGCAGGTGAGGTAGGGACATGAGAGGACTGCAAGAAAGGTGCAGTTATGTGCCCAATTTAGGTCATAAAGAATGAAGACTTATGTGGAACAGCCTGTGATATTAGTAGCTCTTCCCTTGGCACCGTCTAAATGCTTTTTGATCTGCAGGTCACTGAAGTGGAAGCAATCAGTGAATAGACATAACATTAATAGCGCTTTGGATCTAGTCCTTGATATGCAAGCCATAGTCAAGCATTTAGGAACAGATTGTTAATGAATTAGTAAAACAAACAAAAAGCAACAACAAAAGCCAGTGAGCAAACATTGCTGCCAAATTTCTCTGTTATTAACATACATGTATCAGTAAAAGTCCTATGGAGATGATGATCAATAAATAGTTACTCAAATAATGTGAGAGGTCTGTTGTTCTCTGAGTAGTGTACTGAGGTAGGGTAACTGAATCTGTGCTGGTGTGAAAATCAAGAGGAAGTGAGACCCAGTGTAAAGATTTGCAATTATGGAGGTTAGGAATAAGGTAGGGAGGAGGGGTAGTGAATAAGGGGCAGAACGTGTATTGGTAGACAGAGTTATAGTGATAGTTCTGTAAATGTTTTTGAAGTGGTCTCATTGTAAGGTTTGGAATCAGCGTGGAGATCTGTGGGACGACTGTAGCTTACATCATATAAGGCTCTGTATTTATTTAGCAGGTTTGCCCAGACACGGCATATCTGTAGGCAGATTTGCGGCCTGAAAAGATCAGCGTAATAATTTATCTGCCTTGTTTGTTCCGCAGAGTTACAGTCCATGCAAGTAATCAACCTTGAGTTGTTGTGTAAGCCTTTTTAGCAGAGGTCAACAAGGTACTGTGCATAAAGAGTGTGATATCTTACAGGGTCTAAATTAATTCTATCAAATACATGTTTGTTCTACATACAACGGAGCAATTTTAAAAATATCTATTGTAAAAGTAAAAGCAGCGTAGTTAGAGAAGTTTTCCTTAAAACCACACATATCCTTGCTACCTTTGGTAGCTGGGGTATTTTGTCACATTTGACCTCCTATGCTATGATACAGATGTGAAGGGAATAATGCTTGACCCTTCTGTTCTTTCTAATGTTAGGTTTTTTTGAGTCCCAGGGTGCGGCAGAGTTCTTTGTTTGTTGTAACAGTGACTTTTTTTTTCTTGCTGCTTTCAGTTGTTCAGTTATGAATTTAGTTTAGCTTAGTTTAGAATAAATTCAGGAAATACGTGGGTCCTAGCTGTCATGTATTATTGTTGTGTAATAATGATGTACAGTTTTAACTTGTTAGGATTGTCTTTAGTTTTTGTTTTTGTTGTTTTTTTTTGTTTGTTTTGTTTTGTTTTTTTGGTTTTTTTTGTTTTGTTTTGTTTTTTCTTGGATGAAACAGCCTCTATGGATGCTGGTTTTATTGTTAGGGCTTTTTAAAGCTGCCCTTTTCTCTAGATATTCCAAAAGTATATCAGTTTTTTGGAGTTCAAGATATACATTTTTATATTTCCTCTTAACACATGTGGGGCCCGTAACATATAATTAATATGAAAATATTAATAGATATCAATGAGCATTGTATTTGGATAAAAATATGATTTACTTGGCCCATATTTGTACCGAGGCCTATTTATAGCCTGTGAGGTACCAAAGAAGACTGTACTGATTTAATTTATCTTGTCAAAGATGATTTGCAGTGCACTGGGGTCAGATTAATTTCCAGCCAGCACTGACTTTTATATTCCCTGATATCTTTAAGGAATTTCCTCTCAGTTGTCTCCAGGTGAAAAAAAAAAAAAAAAGTTAATTTTAATTTAAGATACATTCTCTTTCTTTCAGACCAACCAGCTGAGCAGTTAGTTTAATTTGTTGATAGATCTCAAAAAGATTTCTATAACAAATTGTTTCAATCATGTGTATGGTATTTTTACAAAGAGCTTTTGATCAAAGGCATGTCAGGGGAAAAAAAAAAACAAAAAAAAAAAAAAAAGGAGAGGAACAATCTTACCCCCTGCCCCCAATTAGGTAATATCTGTATCTAAGACATTTATGATAACATGACAAAATGGAGGTTTCTGACAACAGCGCTGATTCACTAAGTGTGCTTTATCGTTCATAGACTTCACATTATCAAATGCTCTGTAGCATCTAATGTTGATTACATTTTCCATTGGAAAATGTTTTGCTAATTTTGGATTGATAATTTACTAATTTTTATTAAAAAAAAAAAAAATCGAATTCATTTTTTCTTTATTTGCAAGCAAAAGAAATGCCCAAGCAATCCTTATTTTAGATCATAATTCTAGATTTATGTTGTGCAGTCTTCCACCCTGGTAGTGTAATGTCTTGAATTGTCATTATTCCCCAGTTTCTGCTGTTTGGGGGTTTTTGGTTTTAGTTTGTTTTTGTAGAGGGACTTTTTGAAGCATGCTGATATATCTTAGTTGAGATACATACATATTCATGAATCTTTCCTATCATGATGCCTGCATAATTCTCAGGTACTTTAAACACTGAAGCGAGGCTTGAGTTCTCACACATCCGTCTCAGCCTAAACAAACGGTAAGGCAACTTGATTGCTCTTAGCTGTATTGCTGCTATGTAGGTGTGGGAAAGCTAAGCTGAAGACGTGAGCCTGGTGTATCTTGAATTGTACTTAAGTCCATGGGTCATGCATACAGCATTTGTGTGCAGAGTGTGCATACAGTTCTTTAAGTCTCATTTCCCGAGTTCATCTTCTAGCTAAAATTGATTGTCAGTTTTGGCTGAGGTTTTTCCAAGGAGGCTAAGGCAGAGAGCTGCAACAAACAGGTTTGTTCAAAATGTAATGAGAGTGGGTTATTCGAATGTTTTAATTTCCTTTTAAGAATTTTATCCGTTAAAGTTCCAGTGGACCACAGCTGTCCTACTGTGACATCAGAGAAGACAAGAGAAAGTGAGTGGGAGGCTTTAATTGTGTAGATGGAGATCTGAGATGGGATTTCTTGGAGCTGTGGAGAGCATGGTATTAGATAGTGTATTTGTGATGACCTACTTCGCATTTGAAAGTTTGTAAATGTTTTTTTAAAGGGTACTTGTCAACTTTTTTTCTCGTGCAACAGAATATGGGCAGAGAGATTTATTCAGAACATACAAATATTTGTTTCAGAAACATGTCTGAGTTTTATAGCTGATTTTAGCTGTAAGAAGTTTCATCTTCCTCAACTGTTTACACTTTTGATAGCAAAGAGAATGTCAAACTGCACATTATTTCTACAATCTAAGGGTCTTAATAGTGAGGGAATGCTATTGAGGATATGAGTTTTCATGGAATTTCCTTCTACTGAATAACATCTGCTCAGTTTTCTGTGGATATAGCTTTAGTAATCAGTTTTTAAACCAGAGGTCAATTTTCACTGGCATTCAGAGACCTGGACTTTCCACTTCTGAAATCTTAGATTTAAGTGATTTTTGTGTATTTTCTGAAGACTAAGTCTTTATTGTCTTTAGTGGAGCTCTGTATACCACTTGTATTGCATTCAAGGTAATAAGACTATAGGTCTGTGTGAAGGGTTTAGAAGTTGCAGAACTGTCCAAAGAAACCCACTGGTTTCAGCCGGAGAGGCAGGATATGGCATGATTGTTCACATTTAACTTTCTGTTAGATCAGGAACATTTTATGAACAACCAATTACATACTGAAAGAGTCTCGGTTATCATTTATGTTTCATGGTTAGACAGTTGCATATTTTCATGTTCAATGCAGCCTTGCTAGAAATAATGTTAGCTGACTGTTGTTGTACTCAATGATTTCCAGCATTTCCTATTCTCTCAGTAGCTAGCAGCAGCAAGTACAGTAAGCATGAGTGCTGATTCTGATTGCCATTAAAGTTCTTCCGACTGCTAAAAATTGCTCTTGGGATCATAAATGTTTTTGTGTCAAGAGAAGTTAAAAGTTTGATGCCAAATTTTCCATTTTATTTATTTATTTTTTAAACTGCTTTAAGTTCCCTGCTAAATGATATGCATTCTAAGTTACCTTTTAGAATCTTCATTACAGTGGATAGGACTCTCCGACAGGTATATATTTGCTTGACTGCTACTAATGTCAACCACAGCATTCGTAAAGAGGGATACTTTAAGCTAAAAAGAACAGTTTAGATGAATGATAAAATGAACCTGAAAAAACTGCACAGCAGCAGTCGGAATCTTCTTGAAGCCTGCCCCTCTGTGCAGTGTGCTCTGGATTCTTGTATACAAAAGTAGACAGTGAGCAGGACCAGGCCTGGAATGCATAAATTAGATTGATTTAATAAGCTTGCAAATGATAAAATAAGACCACCTGGAATATTTTTTGGTAATAATTGAAGCAGGCAAATGGTTTTGGGTAGGGGCATTTGAATTTTAACCTTCTACCCTAATGGTCAATCTACACTTATAAAACAGATCTGTCTTTCCAGTGCACGAGCAACTAATGATCTGGATCTTTTCTTCCACTAATTTTAAACTATTTTAATATGTTTACAGATTGAATTATATTTGCTACTGTCTTTAAAAAGAAAAAGCTACAAGTGAATCTGCTTGTGGAAAGAAAAGAGTGTGTATGATTTAGATATGTTGTGGGTACCTGAGCTTCATAAGCTATTTCTTTTTCTTAAACTCAACCTCACTATTTAGAGCTGTGCTAGCAACACAATCCTAGCTTTCACTAAGATACAGTCCTTCAGAGATGAATCAATTCTTACACCAGAGATTGAGAGCATCACCTTTGTATTGCTAGAAGCCCCAGCTCAGTTGGGATTTTAGCTCCTGGATTTTTCATATAGAGCAAATTAAACTGCTGGAAAAAAAAATCTAAAGGTCATCAACAACCAAGGCTTGTGTTTTTTTGTGCTTTTGTGTGTGTGTTTTTAAACTAATACTGAGTTTTTAATCTACATATATACACACAAAGAATTAGACTGGTGTTTTATAAAGCCACACAACTTCATCTAGTGGTGGAGAGAGTGACCCTCCCATACCAATAATATGAAGTAAACAGAAAAAAGGTCTTGTCTTGTTTTGTTGGTTTTCAGTGTTATGCACCCAGTTGTTGCTGTGCCACCCTGCTGTTTCTTGAAGGCGTGTGTTTTGTCAGCTGTTGTCATTGAGCTGTTGACAGTCATTAGGAAAGCTCGTGCTGAGAGCTCAAAAATAACTTGGGGGAATTCAGCTCCTCTCTCTGAACTTACATAGACACATTACAGAGATACAGGTTTACATATATAAAATGAGAATGCACTACTGAGGATTCCAACTTAGAACAGGATTCAGGAGAAAAAAAAAAAAAGTGGTATTTTTCTCCTTTTTTATGTTGATGTCAGTGAGGAAAGTAAAAATGGGCCCTTTGAATCCCATTTTTTCTGTGGTCTATGTGCTGCTGTTTAGCTGTGATGTGACAGTGGACATTGTCCCCCTGGAGAGTTGGCTGATATGAGAACATAGTGCCACTGTGGTTGGGAGCCCTCCAGCTTGGGTGTGTGTGTTCTGCTTTTCCTAACAGTAATAGTTGACAAGGCTGAACTGGACATGCTGAAAGAGGTATGAAAAACGGCACTGGAGTTTTTAGGTTAACCATTGCTGCAAGATTAAAAATCCAGTTGTCTAGCTAGTTGTGTGGATGCACTTTACCAATGGCCTGCATCAGAGCACAGGAGAGGTGACAAATGGGGAGAGGCAGGTACTTCTTCCTTTTCTTAGAAATGTCTATCAGGATGACAGAGTAGCTTTGGTGTGTGTTTTAAACAATAACAAAGAACCTATATTGCTTCGCTGTTTCCCTCCCTGCCCTTCTCACATTGCTTTTCTAGCTGATGTGGCCTACTGTGTGTGACCTTCCTGTCCCTCAGCCCCTGAAAGACCCCTGCTTCTGGGAGCCTTCAAGTGGTTTTATAAAGCTGTAAAGAGAGAATGATAAATCCCAGAATGCTTAGTGTACGAAATTCTTCTCTGGTTTTATTACCATCTGATCAATACTAATGTTTTATGTTCCCCCCACCCCCTGTGTCTTCAGCTTTTAATTATCCTTACCAACTGGGGCAATTTAGATGCGTGAAGCAAAAAATGGCATTATTTGTACTGGGTAGTGCAGCTACCCTTATCTGCTGGTGTCATCGGTGACATGCACAGTTATCGGTCTGGCACGAAAATTTAGTTGTAAGAGGTGAAAACCCGAAGGTTGAATTACTGTACTCCAGCTGAATGAGGCACTCCGGGCTCCTAGCAGCCAGGCGTGGGCAGCAGGTGGCAGTGTGAGTCCACAGCAGCTTGAGCAGATGAATTGGAGCTAAAATCAGAAAAAATGAAAAGAAAAATTATTTATTTTTCCTCCGTATTAGTCTTCTGACCTAATCAGTAAAAAAGTCATTATTCACACAACACTGGGCAATATGCATTGTAATTTTTAACAAATAATAGGAAACTGTTAATGTTTTCACAGGAAATACAGTTCTGTCTTGTGCAGCAATGGTCATTTATCACTACACTTTGTGAAATCACTCATTTGTTCTAATTTGAATGTAAATGACTCTAAGGTTTTACAAATAAGGTGACAGACTCACATAAATGTAATTGCAGGGTTCATCTCTCTCTTTTTATATATCACTCATTAAGTTATGAATTAAATACATCGTATTAAACCAGGGGCATGTCCAATGATGATATTGTAATGGCAAATTACTCTATGCTATTAGAGGTGTATTTTTTATTCATGGACATTAATTTGTCATTAAGCGGCATTAGTTTAGCACTTTTATGTGGAAGACGTGACCTGAAAGAGGAGACTTACTGCTCTAATGTGAAAGAACGGGAATACAGGCACCAGACAGACAACCTTTTCTATTTTTTTTTTTTAAACCTCCTGTAAAGAAGCAGAGGGATGTTTTATTTAAGTTTGCCTTTATCTAAAACAATTTGAGTTGTGTTAAGCCATTTTAGCAAAGGTATTTTGGAAAAATGACAGTGCTTTGGTTATGAAGTATTTACCAATATGGGAAAAAATAGAATGCTAAGTACAAAGTGATGATTATAAATCATTTGTAACCTATGAACCCAAAGAGAGCATTGGGCTTGACGTGAGTTACAGACTGATTTTTATCTCAGAAGTAGTACTGTGTTAGATAGTTGATTATCCACCCTTTCTTTTCTCTGACTTAGTCAAAATAGAACTGCTTTTTTTTTTTTTTTTTCCTTCTTAGTTACAAAACAACTCTCTCTTATTTCCTCTATACTTCATGTTTTTAATGCTCTATTATTATTTTTAAAGGGAACAATTTCAAGTTTAAATGTTAAGCAGGAGCTGAACCTATATTAAGAAAAGGAATAACGTGAGGTATGATAGAATTTGAGAGGCATCTTGACACTTAAAGTATTAAACTGAGACTGAATGTCTCAGTCTGGTCCATCTTTAAAAGATATTAAAAAGGTATTGTAAATTTTATTTTCATTTATATTCCATTTCAACCGTCTTTCTTTCAAAGTAAAAAGTCTGAACTTGATACCAAGCAGTATAGTTGATTTTTTTCCCCCTATTTATTTTTATTTTTATTTTTTTGATAGTTTAATTATTGCTGTTTGATCCACCTATCTTAACTGCTCACAACACACCCAACTGGTATGGTGCGCTAGTTAAGAATAATTTGAAATGAAAATGCCCAGATAAAAAGCCCAAGGTGTTCATACATGTAAGTAGTTTCCAAAACATCAAGTTACATCTAGTTTTAACTACTTTTAAATACTATTTAAAAACTGATAGGAGAGAAACATTCTTCACTGAAACACTTCAGTTTACAGGGGAGCAAAAAGAAGCAAAGAAGTTCCATGTAAGGCTGTTGATGTTTTCCAGCAGGTCTGCTGGCAGTGGTAAACGAGACAGCATTTCAGCACATTCCATCATGTACAGTGTTTTGCTTGCACAACTGCACAGTAGTACAATTTGCTAGGGAACTAATATTTTGCTTCAGAATTATAATCTAGACTAATTCTTTTTAAAAGAAAAAAAAATCTATTTCTGTCTAATGGGGTAGTGAACAGGTCTTGAACCCAGAATGAATGTAAATGTATACATACTGTCTTCTGGAGTCTTCAACCAATGTGTAATGAGAGCTCTGAAACTTGTAAGTTCTCCTTGTTCACCTCACCAACTCTAAAAATTAATGATAGAAACTTAAAGATTAGTGGTATGAAAAACTTTATTAGCCATTACTAATGTCCTGCAAGTGTGCTATTCCAAACTGAAAAATGTTTCTAACTTCATTCACCTGTTCTCCTATGTAATCTATTCTAAACATCTGTTTATTAATTTGGAGGAAGTTGTTGCTAAATTTCCCATCTGTTTCACCACAGTCTATCATAACTTGACATTTGTACCAGAGAGTGTGTGTAACTACATAGGTAGTGTTGGATCTTGAATTGAGTAAACTGAGACTTTATTTGCAGTTCAGGGGGAATTGAGATGGTATCGCATAATATTGTCTCTACTATAATTTTTATAGTAGTGGTTGTGTTCTCTAGATTAGAGGGGTAGTAGTATGTTGGTTGGACTTTCCTCATAAACACTTTAACTTCTGTTGTGAAAATTTCCAAAGCTCCTCAAAGGAGTTTTTTTTTTTTTTTTTTTTTTTTTTTTGTTTGTTTGTTTTTGTTGGTTTTCTAAATTCCATTTCAGAATTCTCTTTGTTTACCATAAGCCATATCTGTTCTAAGGGAAAGTGTTGTGGTAACTACAGACAGATCTAGTCCCCTAAAAGCATCAGGACTAGAATTCTCATTGGCTTGAAATGGCATGTTGTAGATAAGGAGAAAGCTAGGGGAAAAGGCCCAATGTTTTATATACATAAGAAAAAAAAAATAAAGGTAAAATTATCATTGGCTTAAATATGTCACCATTAAATGCTTCAAAATCAGTGTTTATATGTGTTTGCATTTTGTTTTTGCTTGGCTCACGGTGTTTCTACTCATTTTACATCTTTATGGGGAATTGAAATATTCAGAAAAGGAAACAAACAAACAAATCCATAAAACAACATCAGGAATATGTAGTCTCTGATAACCTGTTTTTAGAATTTTGCTTCTAGAGGTGGTTGAATTCTGTGAAATTTTGATATTTCAGAAAAATTTCTCATTAAAACTTGAATTTGAAAATGATTATTTTTTAATTAATATTGTATGGAATAATCATTGATTTATTTATTTTTCCATTGAGTTTTACTCCATTTTTATTAACTGTTATTGTGAGCCTAGTTACTCCAAAAACATTTTATTTCTGCAGCTAAAGTATGGCCATCCTCTAAATGCCTTTCCAGTTTTTTTTTGTTGAAGGGTGTCTGTGGCTTCACTTCTTCCTGGTAGTGTTTGAGGAGGGATATAGAAGAGGACACGTCATATACTTCTGAATTTTGAGATATTGGCAAGCACATATAGCTGTGAACACTTGGAGTTTGGCTCTACAATGATCCATTCTGCTTATAAAGGTGGTGGCTTCATGGTGACATATTTAAGCCAATGATAATTTTACCTTTATTTTTTTTTTCTTATGTATATAAAACATTAACTATTTCTCGCTTACGTATTTTTGTGGAAAAATGCCTTGGTGGTAAAGCACAGGATTCTGACTGTTACCAATTTGAGACTGGTAGGATATTTTTTTATTCTTGTTAAAAATGGCTAGAAACTAAAGAAAGAAATCTGATCTTGATCTTTGAAGGCTTATGCTTTCCTGATGCTTTGCATTTTTAGCAATGTGAACATTCATGTGTTTGTTTTGTAACCACTTGTAAATTTTTTGGTACTGATGAAGGTCAGACATAGGAACTGCCAAACATTGACTCAAGGTCCATTTTTGATGTTTGAGATTTTGATAGTCAGATTTATCATAATTTCTGACCAAGAGTGTGGTAAGTGAATCCTTGGTCAATAATGCTTACAATACAAACAAAAAAATATGAATCCTGTTAAAGTGTGGTGATTTCATTTTATTGAGCTTATTTTATTTTATTCAGTGTAGTTTCCATTTTTTTTTTCATTCTTCTCTTCCCTCATTTGAACTTTTTTTTTTTTTCTTTAAATCCTGTTTCCTTTCTGATATCAGTTCTGACTATTATGTAGTAAACCTACTAACCAGCACTGCTACTAGTCATGGGAAAAAGAGAGATATACTTTTTGCTGCATAAATTTAAGGACAGTGTTATAGAGAAGTTTTATTTTAATGGGACATACTGCTTATACAAGTTACAGACATTTTGCTGATACACTAAACTGCATAAATTGTTTTACAGTTGGGACAGGGGAAGAATTCTGTAACAACTATAACAACTATGTAGTAGGTTTTAGGCAATTGTAATTCTTTTTCTTTTGCATCATGGGCAATTTCTTGAACCATCCTTCTGCCCACCTTTTTCTCTGTAAGATGAAAATTGGTCTTGGTTTAGTGCTGTGAGTGCAAGATTTCTTAGTTATTTTGGGGTGGTCAGATATTGTAGGAGTACAGAGCTACCTGAACAGGTAACAGCTTTCCAATTAACATATATTCCAATACACTGTTAATGTTGCATTTTTGTCATTCAGATGCTTATGATCAGATTATTAATTGATGAGTACTGTTGTATCTTCCCGCAGCTGCAACAAGTCTCTTAAGATGCAGAGCTGCAAAATGTTTGAAATCACATGAAGGTAGTGCAAGCAGTCCTGTACTGCCTAGTACAAAGACCAGGGTAATTTTGATCCTATATCCACAAGACAAAAACAGTTTTCTGAAAATTTTGTCAGAACTTTCTAGCTTTCATGTATTGTCTCCATGTTATAAATATCTTTGCACAAGATCAAATCCTCTAGGAGTTGAGCACCTTAAATCTTACAAGGTTGGTTTTCCAGCATATATTATTTTCATACCTTTAAAATGTGGACTTCGGAACTGGGACCAATATTTGAGCAGTAGTCTTAAAACTGCTATGTGAGGCAGTAAGCATGTTGCTTTCCTTTATTGGACAGCACTCAGTGTGCATTTTATGACACAAGCCTTTTCTTCGCCACAGCACTGTGCTGAGAACTCCTGTTGCTATTTTGACAGCTTCTTGGTCCCTTCTGTATGGCCTGTAAGTGTTGTTCCAAATAGAACCTGTTATATTTTCTGTATCAGATATGTTCCTGGTTCTCAGAAATACTTTTTGTTTGCTTGCTTGCTTTTTAAAGTGATCATTTTGCCGAGGAAGCCAGACAATACTCATATTCTGTCATTCTTGTAATTTGTGACCCCACTGCTTTTATGGAATCTTTTGCAAACTCTAATAGCAAAATTTACCATTTTCTAGTTCAATTATATGTTTAGTGGAGTTGGATCAAGAATCAATTTCTTGAGGACTTCCCTGGAAAAAGTTACAATACTTGATAAGTTACTTTGAGGTTGTCATTGAACAAGTATTTCATCCATCTAAGATATATCCTATTAAATGTATGTAATTGAAAAAAAAATAAAAGAAAAAAAAAAAAAGTAAGTATATAGATTACCTGGATGTCCTGGTGAAATCTGAATTTTGTCAATGTAGCTGATATAATGAACCACGCTTGTTCTAAAGAGATAACAGATACTATTATCCAACACTTACCTGATAGGTCTTACTATTTTATTTTTTTTTTTTTTTTCCTGTATTTGTGAATAGACTCCTAAATTAATTCCATCCATTATGTGACACTAGGCTGATTAATGGACAGTTCACTGACATGATCTCCAATCCCTTGCAGGTTCTCCATTTTTCCTACACTTTTTCAGTGTTTACTCTGGATTAGAGGTCTCCGTAGCTAGTTCCTTTAAAATTCTTTGTCCATTGTGGTGGTATTAAGGCATGTAATTTCTGTTCACATCTGCCTTAGTTACAGATGAAAAAAACTGTGGTGAAACAGCAGGAGCATGTGTGGGATAGATTTCTGTTTTCTTTGAAAAAAAAAAAAAGTAGTAGACATAAGTGCTGAATTTTTCTGCCCTTTTTGTGTCTCTTTGTGACATCATCATATACTTTTAGAAAAGGACTATGGCTTCTCGTCATAAATTCATTATGTTTATTTCACATTGTTCCATGCTTACCATATCAGTTTTGGTACTGTTTTATTGATGCTTCCACATCTCCATTTAACTCACCAGCAACAGGATCATTTAGTGACCACACACTTTGTCAGCAATATTTGAGCTTTCATGAAATACTGTAATGCCCAACTTTCTCTAATACTTACTGTGTTAAATTTGCCCCATCTTATTCTGCCAATATTTACTGTATACTTGTAAAAAGTGAGTTCTTACAAGGTTTCCACAAGAGAAGCTCCCTACTGATGCCTTATTCCTTTCACACATGTCAAACGCTAGTAGAAAGCTGTGGTGATGTGATACGTATGATGCATTAGGAGCTTCTAATCTTAAATTGTGACTCAATAGACTACTTTGTCTATCAAAATTATACTCAGTATTAAATTATCTTGCACTGGATTCAGTCTTTCTGCAGTTAAAGTACTGCATAGTGCCTTAAAATTCTGGGGAAGTTTTGATGCTTTGTGAGTTGTTTAGCAAATCTGTCTGAGATAGAATGTATCTGTGTTAATTAACCAGTCATTCCACATGTTTTAGACAGCTATTTCATTCTCTGGTGGGATTAGATGCCTACCTCACTTCCCTGTTCTCCATCGTTAGATGCGTTTATTAGCTTTGTAATCCTTAAGCATTCAGTGGAAGGCTGTTGTCTGGGATTCTGAAGCAGAGAGATTTTTAACTAGAGCGGTCCCTCGCTGGGTTTATTACAAAGCAAACATACACATCATTGAAATGTTCCAGAAATAAAATGTCATAAAAAGATTATGAAACAGAATTGTTTGAATCATATAGTCCTTATATGTGAACACCTCCCCTGTTCTTATTTATACCTAGAGTGTAAATGTTAGTATATTGGTAATTATTGATAATTATGGATAATAGAATATTCTGCTTATATGTCTCCTTGTGCAACATTATGAATGTTGACTTTCTTTTCTAGTTAGTGACTACCCTGCTAGTCCACCATCATCATTATTTGTTTGCATTTATGCAGGTCTATCTGAGGAATTATCATCCAGCCTTCTTGAGAAGCCATGGCTTTTCAGAATTGTAATTCTAGTAAATTCTAGTACATCTGTTGCTGAATTCCATACTGCTTCCTAGTTTTTATCTCTGGGCTCCTTGTTTGCATGTGCTCTCCTGCTCTTTCCTCTGGTCTGGGTTTTGTTCATGCATCTGCATTTGAATGTGGTAGTGTCTTTGTCCTACCAGGGCTCCAAAACAGTTCATAGACAGCACAGTAGAAACAGACTTTCAGCTTCAGGTTTTCTAGTTTGTGTTTGGCCCACAATAGGTAATGATGCAGACAGGGTCTCAGTTAGCTCTGGGATAGATTATGGAGAGCTCAAATAGAACAGGGTGAGATTTTAGGTGCAAAGTTCAAACAAGTCATTAGTGAGCAAATCCAACTGTTTATTTTTCCAGATGCTGATAGAGGTTTTTCAGTGACAGCAACTCCAGCGAGCTATTTCCATTGTGAATGTTTTTAATGTGGAAAAACAACAGCCTTTTCCTGTCAGTCTCATTCTTAATAATGTGTAGTAAACTTTTTGAGATGTTTTCATAAAGAGATTCATCTGGAGGCTGGAAAGGTTCAGTTTAAAAATATTCAATTTTGGCAAAATAGTAAGTTATGAGAAAAAAGGTCATTGGAAATAGCAGCTCTCAGGTACCTGAATACCTTTGTTAACAGGTCTAACAGTAATGCTAATTTTTTTTTCTCATTGGTAATGGGAGCAGGGATGAATGATAAAAATCACTTTCTAACATATTGTGTGTTAGAAATGTTTTTATTTGCATTACCACTTTACGGGAAAGTTTTCATGCTTAATATTGATTTTAAACTTATTTTGTGTTTCAGAATGTTAAGGGGATTTTTTCTTGCCTATTTTTGAAAAAAAGTCTTAAAATAACTGAAATTATTTTTCCCCCAGTAAGTAACTGGTCTGTACCAGGACAATTATGAGGTCTGTTACTCACATATAGAATGAAATGAAATTGGAAGCAATTGGAAAATCATTTCTGAGCATCATTAGTGGAATCTCCTGCATTTCAGTGGCTCATATTCAATTCCCATTTGTAACATGTCAAATCATTTCTGTCCTGCCTGACAGACAGAAGGGCTGCTATTGTGTCTCACTTGAGGAGCAAGTTTACAGAGAATTTTCATGTATTAAATCACAGGATGACTTTGAGCTACTAATGTGACACCATCAAGAAAAAGGCGGCTTGAGCCTAGGATATTTCATGCAAGGTAATTTATAAAGCTAAGGAAGTATTAATGGCAGTGCACAAGTGCACTGTACATCATGAGGAATACTGTGAAGATTTTGCCCATGCAGAAGAGTAAATGAAATCTGACTGGGAGAGGTGTAGAAAGGGGCATCTAGGATGATCAGGAAGGCCTGTTTTACGTGAGGGGATTAAAGGAGCTTAGCTTTTTTAGCCTAGCAAAATGAGGGCTGAGAAGGAATATGATTGCTTTCTGTAAATACATCAAGGGAATAAATACCTGGGGGAAGAAAGAGAGAGCTGTTAGACAAAAGATAATTTTGGCACAGGAACAAATGCATATAGACTGTCGGAGTAAATTAAGCTGGAAATGAGAAGAAAGTCTCAAAATCAGCTGAGTCTTCCTGTAGTTGTACTTGGGAGCAAGAACAAAGTCTGGTTTAAGCTGGATCTTTCTTAATTTGTGATTGATGAGCTTGTTCAGTATAGTAGGGGAATTGGCTTCCACTCCTGTGTTATCATGGCCTGAAACTGAAACTGTTACTAAGCTCTACAAAAGAGCTGAAAGCAATGGTATTGCGCAGTTTTGTTTTTTGTTTTGTTTTGTTTTATTTAGTAAGATGGTAAATATTTTTTGTAACTGCTACTTCTGTGAACTTTGGATTTCTGAAGGACAAAACTTGCTCTTTCTGGCTTGACATCCTTAGCAATAAAAAAGGGATAAGTAAGCATTAGCATACAGGATTGATGGTGGTTGATGGATTAGCCAAAGTTTACGGCTTTTATTGTTCACTGTAGTCCCTCTGAAGAGTTAACAAAAATGTAAAGTAATGAAATATTTTTGAAGATGATGTACCAATATCCTGTGACTTCTGCCAGAGTAAAGACTACAGGATTATGTCATTCCTCAGAATGTTTGAAGAGGCCAGGTTCCCATAATTTGGAAAAACTTAAATGATAAATCTACAGAAATCCTTCCTGTGGACTGTCTGAAATGGTATAAAAGAGGCAAGCAAAGGGTTAGTTAACCTTTACTTTCCATTTTGTCTCTGTATTTTTATTTGTTAAATGATACTGGTGGTTAGGATTGTTTTACCATGAATACCTTTCCAAGCAGTGAAGTTTTTCATCTGGGGAGTTTTTTTACCAGGTACGTAAGTTTCCACACCAACATCTGCTTAGCAACGGAAAGGAGCTATTGGAAACACTGCAGAACTTTACTTGTGGTTGTTCCAATGGTACCATGAAACTTTAGCTGTAGTCTTAATGTTTCGTTATTATATTTCTTTTCATTATACACACAAGAGTGTAAGTAATATATAAGAAAATAATTAAGATCACTTATTCAGATAGATTGCTATTTGGAAATACCTATACTGTTTAATCACTTCAGTGAATCCTTATGAGATTCTAGAAAATGTTGACTTTTGGTTTTACTTTTGAGTGTCTGCATATTACACGTTTCACTTTGTTTTTCAAAGACTAAACACATCTCATCACCCGGGCAATCTGGGAATGTCACAGCTTTCCATTGCACTAGTGAAGGTCACAGGCCTCCTGCGTGCCTTCAAAGAGGGTGCTCACTAACACCAGTCAGCAGGATAGAAACTGAAAGCTAAGCAGATATAGGGAAGTACTGAGTGAGAAGGGAGATAAGTCCTCATAGGGAGGAGGGGGAAAATAATAGGCTTGAGTTGTTTTGTTATTGCTGCTCTTGTACTTAGCTCAAGACCTACTTTGCAATAACGGCAAGGATGCAAAACAACTTTTCATGCTTTTAAGCATGAAAAGAAAACAAAAGTAAGAATTAAATAAAGTGCTGAGAAAGTGGTGATCTACCAAAAAAAAAAAAAAAAGTCAATTAAAAAGTTATCCTTTACTGTGTCTATAAATACATCTACCCTCTGCACTGATCTTGTAATAAATGTAAACACCATTTTATACACTGTGAAATTCTGACCCAGCTGTTCCACTGTGGCTGGACTTCATCAAAAATGTCTTTCATGCTTGAACTGGATGGCTCTGGTGCTTAGTGCAAGAAAACTTCAAATAAGATCTAAAATGCACTTTTGAGGGATTTGTGCATATGCTTAGTATGAAATATGCCTGTTGCTGTGCTGTTGAGCACATGTCTCATCTGTTAGGTCTTAGGTAAGTAAGGTTATGGGTAACTATGCTGATATAGAAAGAGTGAGAACCAACAAAAATGCATTTTATTTCTCTGAAAACTGAGTTGATCCCTTTTGTTGCCATGTAAGTATATTTTTGTCACTACAGTTTTCCACTTTGTTAGTATTGCTGATCTATTTAGAGCTTGCCTTTGCTATGACTTACATCAAGGTTCTGTTGTGAACGGTGCAGCTAGTTCGTAGTATTTAACATAGTGAGAACTGGGAGGACTTGGGGTCAAGACCCTGCTGTGCTAGGTGCTGCTTGAAAGCAAACACATCCCTGTCCCAGAGACCTTACAGCTCCTTTTTTGTTTTAGAGAGGCTGAACCTTTCTTAGGAGAAGACAAAATAGTGTCACAATGCAACTCTCTCAGCTTTAGCAGCAGGGCTAGGCATTTAGTACCTTGATTTACAACAGTGTTGTAATCTAAATAGGAAGCAGGTGGAGTTACAACTGGGTATGATACTTTGGATATTAATGGCTTGGCTTGGCAGTGGAATTTCTAAAGCTGTATATACTTTTTCTGTCTTAATTATGCATTCATTAAAAGCTTTTATACCCAACAGAATAAAGTAAATATTTTTTGATCTCTGTAGTGTGCTCCCAGACTGTAGATTTGCACAGCAGGGTCTTGATAATCTGAATAAATTGTATTTCCCCAAGGAGTTTATCTTTCAAATAAGGTCATAAAGAAATGCATTCTTTCCCCTTAGTTCTCCTTGTGCTTTTTCTGCTATTTATAACATGGAGCAGAGGAATAGAGGTATATTGTACTCTACTGTGTACTTGGTTATGATTAACTCTAATTTATCAATCTGTTACTTACATCCTTTTCTGTACCTTTTGCAATGCAATTATTCTTTAAAGTATGAACGAATAAAGATGGATTTGGAAGTAATTTAAATACAATATTTATATATTTTTCCCTGTTTGACAATTTATCGCATCTCTATATTAAAATATAACTCTGTATCAAAACACAGGCAATGTCACATATTTATTTTGAATATCTAATATAGTCTTTCAGGTTATGTGTGTTTGGAAAACTGTGGTTTTTGTTTGTTTGTTTGCTTGTTTTTCACAAGGGTTTTAAATGGCAGCTCATTGTTAAATTGGTTCAGCATCTAGAGGCTGATGCTACTGAAACAGAAGGCCACTAATGTAGAACAATGGAGACTCTTATTTCTGGAAGTTGGGAAGAGGAGGAAAGTATAGTAAGTGGAATGCACAGCATCAAAGACAGTTTCTCATTTTAGAAGTAGACACTGATAAATAATTTGACCAATTTATTAAATTGATTTGACTACACTCTGAGATTTTAGAATCTGTTACTTGAAGATCTGTATATATGATCTTAGACACATTTGTTCAGTTTGCATATTTCAGTGTAACATGCATTATATCAGAAGAAAGAAGGATCACTATCTTTCCCTGATTCTCTGTGACAGTTCTGCTTGTGTTCCTATTTCATCCTTCATTTAAAAAAAAAATGTAGATGGCATATATTTCAAAGCTTTTATAAACGAGATTAAAAGTTACAGTAATTTACATACGACTGTTTTGTAGTTTTTTTTAAAGACCTTATGCAATGATACAGTTCCAGAAGAAAGATGTGCACAACTTTAAAATTTTGTAGCTGCTCCTTTAACACACTATAATAAAATGTGTGGAAACCAGAGACTACTAGAACTCATGACAAGAAATAAATTTCCAATTTAGTATCCTATTTAATTTTTCACTTATCTAACAATTTTTAAATTCAATTAAGAGTTTAACTTTTACAAATCTATTCATAGGAAACCAATCAGGCTGAATTGATAGTGATTGCTTTGATACTTTTTAATACTTTTTTTTTTTAAGCTGGGAGATAAGCTGTATTTTTTTTGCAACTTACATACTGTGTTTATTCTGATGTTTTTGAAAGTCTTACCAGCTATTGAGAGCTAGGTTATCTGATCTGTACTATACATCTTGCAATCTCAGTGTGACATTTTGGCCCTCTTGTATCATCACAGAGGCAGTAATGTATAGTACTGTGTCATTTTGGTTGGAATATTGGTGTGACAGTCTGGTAATTTTCATTTGTAAAAACTAATGCACTGCTTACTACTTTTGCTGTGAAATACAAACCTGTAGATCAATTCTAACCTTGCAAAACCAGAAATAAGTGTTTCTGATTACAGGCCAAGACCAGTTTTAACAAAATATCCTTGCAGTATTCATCAAGCAGTAAACCACGTGTCCAGCAGCTCATTAACACATTGTGTTAGACAAAGCATCAAAAGACTGCTGAAGCCTACCAATAAAAATAAGTAAACCCCATGATAAATAAATAAGCAGACATATAATAAATAAATAAACATCTGGAGTAAATGAACACTTAAAAATAGAAATAAATAAATAATATTGTAAACAAACAGCTGATGAGAGTTTATTTATTTATCCATAGGTATCTTCAGCCTCTCCAACTATATGACAGCTTTCATCAAAAACTTCAATTGGTGTTGATTTAAGGGGCAGGGGAGCCTGAGGGATCATCAGAAATACCCAATTAAAAAAAAATATAGGTGTACTGGTATCTTTCAGATTTGAAAATGTGAAAATTTTTCAAGGAAAATTTGCATTTGTGTGTCACATTACTCTCTAAGGAGGAAAGATTTTTCTGTATTATCTCCAGTCCTCTTCTGAAGACCACCATAAGTCACCTCCATTGACCCTTAATGGAGTTTGGTTGGGCTTGTATTTTAGTTGGAATGCTGCTCCCAATGCTTCATTGTTTATTTGTTTATTTTGTCCTTCCCAAATACAGCTGTTTACTACAAAAGAGCTCGATAAATATACACTGAGTTATTGTAAATTTCTTGTGGGATGTTTCTCATTCATTCAATCAAGAAGTTTTTTGAAAAAATAGTCTTCCAATGGTTGTTGCTTGTTAAATGCTGTGAGGTTTTAGGACAAGATGTAGTGGCCTCAAGTTGTGCCAGGGGAGGTTCAGGTTGGAAATTAGGAGACATTTCTTCTCAGAAGGAGCAGTCAAACATAGGAACAGGTTGCCCAGGGAGGTGGTGGAGTCACCGTCCCTGGGGGTGTTCAAAGAAATGTTGGATGTGGTGCTTAGGGACATGGTTTAGTGGGTGATAGTGGTGGTAGGGGGATGGTTGGACCAGATGATCTTGGTGGTCTTTTCCAACCTTGATGATTCTGTGATTCGCTTTGATTGTACTGCCTACTGCCTTACGTTGGTACCACCATTGTGTGGCTATCCTCGATGTGGTGTTGTGAGGAGCTGTTTGTGATCTGCAGATACTGAGTCACACAGCAAGTGCACAGGCTGGATACTTCTCGTGTAAAATTCATTCCTTTCTTTCTGTCTGTCTGAAACTGGGGAGGATTTATCCTTACCTCCTCTATGTTAATGTGAAGAGGAGGTGACATCATAGAACTGTTCAGAATTTCTGTGGCATTGGGGATGATAGCTGTTAGTGGTTATTCTGACAACATAAAAAACTTTTCTTTGTTCTTCCAAGAAAACAAAATGAAGCTCCTATGTCGCAGTTTAAGTAGGTAATGAATAGGATTTACCTTTAATCTATGACAGTGCTAGTGGAGGTGGACCGTTCAGGTTGGGAGATAATGCAGCAAATAGGAGCCTGCGATGGAATTTGATTCAGTTTCCTCCAGTACTGACTTCTCTAAGCAGGTGAAAAAAATTCTTTCTCCACTCTCCATTGCATATGCATAAACAGCTCCACAGTCATTGGGACAGCCACCCAATTCACACGTTCGAGATGTAGCCCATAAAACCTTCCAAAAAAACCCTCTTCGCACTTTCCCATCTTCCCTGTTGCTCTGCTCTATCTGCCAGCCGTGCAGCTCATTTGACATTTACAAGATTTCTTGTCAGTTTCATTTGGTTCTGCCATCCCATCCAGCAGAGCAGCGAAAGTGAAATTGACTTAATTCAGTCTGTTTCTCTTCCCTGCTCTAGTCCCTGTGTTAACGAACCACGGAGCGAAACTGACAACAGTTCTTGTCACTTTCACACCTGGAGCTGGTCAAGGAGAAGGCTGCTGAGAGGGAGCAATGCGGTAAATTGGAAGATGAAAACCGGGATTGCGGAGGGGAGAGGAAGAGATGTGTGAGCATACAGCGAGAACAGAAAGAACGGATACATGGGCTCCCTTCCCAAACGTCCTGGGTGCTTTTCTCTAATGTGGATGAGTTATGAGGAGCCTGTGGTTTAGAGTAGCAATAGTTAGCTGTCCAGACACTAATTTCCAAGGGGGGCCAAGACAAAAACATTAACCTGTAAATATACATTACCTGTTATCAGAATGCAAAAACTTCTTTCCCTGAGTTACTGCAGCTTTTGTCTCTGCAGGCTTTCAGCTGCTAGAAGGAGGGGGAAAAAGAATTTGAGGCCAACATCCCCTATATGTTGCTGTCAGTGGGTGGAAAAAGAAAGGTCTATTTGTTCGTTGAAGATAAATGCACACAGAATAAAATGTAGCTCACAGTCTTGTATTTTGTGAGGTTTCTTGGAACTAAAAATCGTACTGCACAGGTGCTCTAGTTCGATCAGAACAGTAAATAACAAGAAACAATTGTTTTGTAACAAACTATTGTAGTTAACAAATGCATTTTTTAATCCACTTGTTAACTCCTGTGAGCTCTCGTCATACAGTGTAAATCCTGCTGGTTTATTATTTTATGTACTAAGGCATATTTCTTATAGATGCTGTATGCATATGTAACTGTAGCAGTTCCAAAATAAATGCGTAGTATCATATATATTTGCATATGCACTGCTAACATTTGCACATACATTCTGAATGAATCTGTGTTAATTAATTTCAAACTGTATTACCTTCCTTCTCCTCAGCTTCCAAAAGAACAACCTTCTTCATTATCTGAGACCTGTGTTTTTTTGTTCCTTTTTTTTTTTTTTTTTTTTTCTGAGATATTTTTTGTTTGCTTCACCCATTTAGGAATTAAATAGTTTTAATTACTTGGACCTGTATAAGCTTGCGGACCTCTTCAACCTCACTTTGTTGGAGGATGCAGTGGTTGACTTCTTAGTAAAACATCTCTCCGAGCTATTGAAGAATCATCCTGAAGAAGTCCTGGCACTCCCATACTGTCTCCTTCGAGAGGTTTTTAAAAGTGATAGACTCACTTCACTCAGTGAAGAACAAATCTGGCAGGTAAGGAGACTGGTGAACAAGCAGAATGTGTGATACTCTCTAAGCCATAATAATGCTCTGTTACTTTGGATCCCTGGAGCAATCTTGAGGGAGAATTAAGTGCTTGCAGAAAAGCTGTGAGTAACAACCAAGGGAAATTTCTAAACGAAATTTAAAAAGTCGTATTGTGTTAATGCAGTTAGTTTGTTCTAAAGAGAAATGTGTTTTATTGGTTAACTTGTTTTATTTGAATGTGGCCAGAGATTTTCTTCCAGATCAAAACTTTGCTGGTGGGAAGAGATGGCCAATGCATGTGACTCTGTTGTCATCTCTGATGAGGCTAGTGCCACAAATCTGATGACAAACCTGCTTCTGCAGTCTGTCCCATTCACTTCAGAGAAACTTCATTAGTCCTTGAAATTTTTTAGGCCACCGCAACGGATTTTGCCTGAATCAAACTAGAGGATCATCAAACAGACTGCTCTGCTCAGAGATGAGTGGAGGCTTCAGCAGGTTTGTGGCAAATATTTCCTTTAAAAAAAAAAAAAAAAAAAAAGTTGGATCCGGAAAAGCACCAAGTTGCTTGCCATAGAATATTAGCAAGATACAAGAATTACGTTGTAACCTCTAGTGTGGGAGGAAAAAACACCTATTACGAAAAAACGTCTAGTCTGTAAAGAGAAACACAAAAACTAAAACAAAATCTGTCCTTGGAAACATTCCCATCATATGTCTGCAAAAATTGCAGCTCGTGATATAGTGGAAGTAAATCTCTGTAACGTTTGTTACCCAAACACTTTTTTTGGTTTCCTTTTCACTGTCGTTTTACAGAAGGAAAGTATTTCAGGGTATTTCAAGGTAGAATGCAATTTTTTTGAAAGACACCTGTGCTTTCTTTTAGGAAGTGGGTTATCCTGGCCCAGCAGAGAAGACAGAGAGTCAGAAGAGTGTTTCATATATTTATTTCAATCTCTGTTACTTATCTACTTATCTTTCAGATTTTTAAAGCAAATTATTTCATTTATATGCCATCGTTTTCTCAAAAGGTAAAACGTGTATTCATTTGTAGGGCACTTCATTTTCTGTGGATGAATAATGTCATGCAGGAACAAAGTGTTCTTAAAAATAAAAATGCCTAGTTAAGCTGTTCAAACCACAAAGATAGTATGCAAGTGCAACTTAACCCTTCAGTCTGATAACTGATACACCATTTCCCAAAACTTTGAGGCTAGATTATGAAGTATTTTACAAAGGTATTTTCTGCAGATAGTAATATAAAGCTAGGCTCTTTCTTGCTCTGCTCTCTAGAGGGTGTCTTTACAAGAGAACCTGCAGCACACTACCTGTGATAGGTTTTTGTTTCATTTTGTTTTGTTTTTAGGCAGGATACTCTGGAGTCCTAGCCCATATTCTGTTTATCAGAAAAGTTTTTGATGTACAAGTTCATATATGGGGCATGGCTGATTGGCCAATTTGCTTTTATCGTTGTTTTTCTACAGGTTCACTGCAGGTTCACTACCTATGTGCTTGGAGATACTTTTGCTAGAAAAATTCCTACAGAAAGCCATGTAGATATTATTTAATGCCAGCTCACTAATGAAAAAGTATACACAGGATCCTGTGTGCCATGCAGGCTACTGGAATAAAGTTTGGAAAGTGATTTTTTAAATCCTGTGCCATTGTCCTGTCCTGTAGAAAGAACTCAGAAATAATATTCTTAATTGTGTGCACTCCGGTTAATTAGCTTCATGAGGCAAATCTGATAAAGCCTATGTTTCTGTTGCAGGGTCATACTGGGGAGAGATACTTATAGGTAATATGCTGCTTTTTGAGTGACAACAAACTCCACACTGTCCATTTAAGTGTTATCATAATTGCCTCTCCAAAGGTTACTAATGCTGTTACGAAGAATTTTTTAAACTGGTTTTCTGCTGCAGGCAAAATGTGTGTGTGTCTTTTAATTCAGTTTGTACAACCAGGAATAAATATATATTTTATAAATATTCCAGGTCCCCAGGATGAATTAAAAGACATACATAAATATTTACCAATTTAGGCATTCAGAAGGCAATAAGAAACTGTTTTTGCTTTATCTTAGTAAATAAGTAATTCCCTCATAGTCAACCCAATAGAGGAAAATCAAATCAGACTGGCTATATTGCCTCAAGTGTAGTTAAGTTCATCATTTTTGCTAAGGTTATAGTGGTAATGCAATATACCATGGAAGAATCTAATATTCAGCCCAGGGTGAAGATTGGGTATGCCAGAGGATTAGTGTCAGGGTGCTTTATAGAAGTGAAACTTGATGGACAGGTTGGAGACAGATCTACAGAATCTCATTAAATTGCTGAATTGTTCATTACTGAGCACTCTCACTGTAATAAAGTGCTCATTGACTTTGACAAATCCCCATCCCATGTCTTAAGGAAGAACAGCAAAGCAAGAGGTGTTGGGGAAGCTAGAGGAAATTGGCACAAAGTGGGGCAGATAATAGAAAAGCTGATGGGGGATGCTACCATTTCATTTGTCTGTCTTACCTGTGACTAGTGTGGCCTCCCGCACACACACATGCATGCATGTTATGGCAATATGAGTTCACGATGTCCCCAAGGCACCTCTACTGGTAGGGCTCCCATGAAGCCCTAAGCACAAATTAAAGCTTCCCTCAATGAACCCTTGGACAGGATGTCATTGTCTGCAGAGCTCACTTATTTTCGGTAGTTTAAATTCCCTATGTCCACTGGGCAATTCAATCCTAATGCACATAAAGATTAAGGTAGTTATTTTAATGTGTCAAAGTACACAAAGTGATGATGCTTGAATGTGATTTAAACTGAAGGGACTGCACCTCATCTCCATCACATTTTGGATTTTTGTTAGACTATCAATTATGAATTGCACAATTCCAGTGAATATTGTAAAATACAACCTTGAACAAACCAGGCTTGAGAAAATTAAACACTAACATTAATGACAATTTATTAGGATGTGGATTAGTGTAACATAATGTAGTAATTACAGTATATTCTGTCAGGAGGAAAAAGGTGACTTCCAAACCAGGTTAAAGTAGACAAACTTCTTTGTTCATTCCTCTTTCTACCTCTTAAAGTCTTACAAAACTCTTTGGCCTGGTGCAGGTATCTTAGTGGAGAAAATAGACAATGAATATAATTACATATTTCTTAAAACAAATAATCAGAAAGACAACCACCAGAAACCCTCTGTAGGATGGAAAATTGGAGAAACATGTTAGCTTCAATCTAATGATTTTGATTTTTTTTTTTAACTAGGCTAAGCCAGTAACTATTATTATTAGGTGAAACAGAGCTTGTTTTCATGTTGATTTTTGCATTTTACTAGTGTGTCAGATTATGAGATATTGTTTGTGATTTGTCAGCTTACTTAGGTGTGAGTAAACTTAAAGCAATGACATGGAAAAAAAGTATTAAAAATAAAGGAAGAAAAATGGGAAAATCTTGAAGAAACTGGGGGAAAAAAACAAATTCTTCAGTACTTTATTTCCTCATCATGATCTGTGCATGCTTTTTTCACAGGAAATGGTCATGATGATGACATAAATATCTAGTTTATCATGAAGTGAAAAGTGAATCTTTTCATAATTGGCCATTGTTAAAAAGGCTCATTGGCTCTACTTTAAAGAAGCAGATGAGTTCTTTCCCTTGATAATTGGCAAGGTAACCAACCTTGTACAACAGAACTTGTTCTCAGAGGAATCTAGCAAGAAAAGGCTTCTTGCAGGAGCCAAGCGAGTAGAAAGCAAGCCCATGGATTAAGTAATAATGAACTCACGTTAGACTTAGTTGTAATATAGTTATGTCTTATCACATTCGTGATTAAAAACTTCAGTGTCATGAGGCCTGTGTGCTCATATTTTAAAGATCAAGCTAATAGTTAGGAATATCTACTGGATCATTCAGTCTCCCAGCAGGATATTGGCAGGGGGTTGGACTAGATGATCTCCAGGGGTCCCTTCCAACCTCAGCCATTCCGTGAATGGTCAGATGACACTTTATTAAACACTGCACTTGATCCAAGGTGATCTCTTGATCTCTAAGCAAAGAGTCTTAACATGAGATAAGTATAAATTAGGTTCTTCTTCCCCTGCTGTTGGTTAACTAAGTTGAAAGAGATATACTTTTAAAGAGCTAACTTTAAAAATAGATCAATTTTAGTGTTCTCCAATGCTTCCGATGTTAGAATTAGGAAGTTTGGGGTGGGCAGAAAAAACTCCACAAGTAGTTTATTCAGCTAGAAAGTATGACCCAGCTGTGCTGGGTCTTTTCCAGGGGTAGGCTCCCAAGGCATTCCAGGCCTGTTAACTTGTGTGCAACTTGTAAACTTGTGTTCATGAAGTTGATGATCCACATGGGAAAGTGTAGTACTAGTTACTCCTTTTGTTACTATGAATGGGAAGTGCAAAAGCAATCTTTGATTTCCATATTAAAGAAGCATTATTGCTTGAATAAGTAGAAAAATAAAAGACAGGAAGACTACAGTGTCATAGATGAATAAGAGTTGTTAAATGCCTGTTTTATAGAAATGTATAAATCCATTTTTTTTCACTACACACCTATTTATCCTCTTCTTCAGAAGGGTAAAGTGCCCAATTTTTAACTGCCTTTTCTTGCACTTCAGCTCCATTTTGAATCTTGTGGTGTGACTTGTGGAGGGCCAGGTATATTCTCCTGCAAAAATACACGAGGGTTCAGTGCTGCTAGAAATTTTGCTGTGCACACATTACAGCAGGCTGTTATGATGGAACAGTTCCCTGCCAAAGACAGGCCCTCTGACATCTTCCATCCATCTCCAGCAGTGCCCACAGTTTCCTACGCAGAACAGCAGTGTCTAGAAGTGGGTTGCCATGTTCCAGCACAAACTTGCCATTCCATCAGTGCAGTACTTCAGGGTTTTTTTGCACTGTCAATCATTTGATTCTGTCGAGCAATTTTTAATATGGAGAGAGCAAAATTTGTGTTTCTTGATGGTACATGTATGTTGTGACAAAACGTGGACTAAGTGCCTTGGTAAATGGGGACTTAAGTTTTACTGCAAAACAAGGGATACGAAATAGCAAGTGAAGGAGAGCATTTCAGTAATCAAGGTTGTGTTTAAACAGTGCATTAGCCTTTCGCTGTTCAAGAAATAAGCTTAAGTGCTCTCCTGGGCAATAACTAAAATCATGTCTGGTGGTCTAATGCTTGTCCCTGGTGAGTATTTAGCCTAAGTAGAAAACCACCACACTAAAATGTGGCTGTCAGCCTCTCATCGTGAGAAGCGGAGAGAAAAAAGGAGTTTGATGCATATCAAGGCCAAGGTGAATTGGTAAAGCTACATGGGAAAATTAGCATATTTCTTGTGCATATTTTACTGTGTTTTCAACCCCTTTTTAATTCACTTTTCATGAGCAGTCTACATAAAAGTGCCAAAGAGCCTCTCGTGAATCACAATGTCCACTGTGCTGGATCTGTGATGGTCGTGCTGTGTACCATGACTAGCTGCAAGCAAGATTTTGTTAATAAAACGTAAAAGAAAAATAGCATGAAAGCAGAACCTGTGATAGGATGTAGGTTTCATTTTCATCAAAATAAGACGTACCTCTCCTGAACTGACTGTAATGATAATACTCCTTGCATCCCTCCAGACTACTTGGGTGGGATTCATTTTTGTCGACATAGGTATGTGCAGCATTTTTGGTAGGATATCCCTGATGTGTGCTGGCAGTTGCAGCACAGGATCTTCAAGGTGATCTGTGCCTTCTGGAGCTGGAGAATGGGCAGGATATGTACCTGCTGCAGTGGATTGAGGCAGTGGATGTTGGCAGCTGAATTTCATGCTGTGCTCTGCTGGTGTGCTCAGGTCACACATGTTTTTCATGATAGTTTTTGCATCATTAATAATAGTATTGGCATTTTGGTTTATGGTGAAAATGAGCACTGCCTCTGTTTGTGCTCTCCCCTTATTTTATGAAACACCTTCCCCCCCTTGTCTTCTTTAGCTTAAATCTAGCATTCTCATAATCTGGTATTTCACGTAAAGTTTTGTGAACTTCATGTATTCCTTTGGTCTGAACTTTTCAAAGTTTCTGCATGTTATTTCTTGAATATTGGCTAATCTAATTCCCTCTCCTCTCCTCTCCTCTCCTCTCCTCTCCTCTCCTCTCCTCTCCTCTCCTCTCCTCTCCTCTCCTCTCCTCTCCTCTCCTCTCCTCTCCTCTCCTCTCCTCTCCTCTCCTCTCCTCTCCTCTCCTCTCCTCTCCTCTCCTCTCCTCTCCTCTCCTCTCCTCTCCTCTCCTCTCCTCTCCTCTCCTCTCCTCTCCTCTCCTCTCCTCTCCTCTCCTCTCCTCTCCTCTCCTCTCCTCTCCTCTTATAATCAACAATGGCGGTTTTGAATGGAATTTTCTGTATTAAAAATAAGGTTATATTAGGAGCAACTATGTGTTCTCCTAGTTTTTCTTTTTGTTGCATGTCAGTTCCTATCAGAAAACTTGATTATTTTGCTGCCACTGCTGTGAGCAATAGAGGAATTACTGGAGGGCATTACTTTTGCCTCAGTGTCCTACAGTAACATTGTCTCACCTTATTTATCCCAGATTAACTTCAGAAAAGCATAGAGCATCACACCAGTATTTAGGAGGGCTGCTGTGCCCACAGCTCTTGAATTTAGGTCACTTCTTCAGCTAATCAATGGATGTGTGTTTTGATTTAGAAAGCCAAAAAGAGGACACCAAGGTGTGCACACAGCAAGACAGCTTCTGTGATATTGCATTCTGCATTTGAATTAGTCTGTTATGGTGGCTTTTGTGTTGACTGCTCTGCTCTTTGTGACATTGGCCTGTTAGAGATTAACTGAGGTATAATTGTAAAACTGTATAATACACAGATACATGGTTACACGGTGGAAAGTTGCATGGCTCATAGCGTTGTGAAAGCCAGACATGGATGGAAATACCCATTACTTTCATTTTTAAGGTGAAGAACAGCATAAATAGTCTAAAACTCACAGATACAAATGATCAAATGAGACAGTCCAGTGCTACTATCTTAGTTAACATCTTAGCTTCAGATATGAATGTCAGTAATCTCTTCCCTTTCAAAATCCTAGTAAAGCTGTTTAATACTGTTTCTGATGGGTTTAAGTTTGTTGAAAATGATAGAAAATTGGAAGCTCTTTTGAGAATCCCCAGCTCTGCATTTCATTCAGTTTTCCTTTGAGAGCTGGTAGAAGCATTGCCTCTATTTGTACCTTGAAACCAAAGAAGATAGAGAAAGAAAATTAAGCTCCGGGTTGGCTAAAACCATATACATTTTATGAGGTTCACCTTTCAGTGGTTGCAATTGTTTCATTTTGTTTCAGATAAAATTTGATTTTTAATAATAAATTAATGTTTGTTTTAATCTTGCAGGAAGTAAACTCTGACATTCCCAATTCATGGGAATACATTCAGGATCTTAAAGCTTTGTTTGCAAATGCATTCAAGTATTTAAGTCACATTAAAAAATAAACTATATTCTTAGGACAATTAGTTGATTTTGAAAAAACTCATCACTTAAAAATAATGAATCCAGCAGTAATCTGAAGCCCATCATGTGGGGATTAAAGACTAAATTAAAGACTAAACTTCTTGTACATAAAGGGAGCCTACAGGAAAGTTGGGGAGGAACTCTTTATCAGGGAATGTAGTGATAGGACAAGAAGAAATGGCTTTTAAGCTAAAAGAGGATAGATTTAGGTTAGATATGAGGAAGAAATCCTTTACTCAGTGTCTCAGTGGTGAGACACTGGCACGGGTTACCCTGAGAAGTTGTGGATGCCCCATCCCTGGAGATGCTCAAGGCCAGGCTGGATGGGGCTTTGGGCAATCTGGTCTGGTGGGAGGTGTCCCTGCCCATGGCTGGGGGTTGGAACTGGATGGGCTTTAAGGTCTTTTCCAACCCAAACCATTCTATGAATCTAAATCAGAATAAATTACATTGCTATTGTTAAGAATTTGTTATTTGATTGAAAGGGAAATTATTCTGTTCTCAGAGTGAGCTTCTGCTAGTGCACTTGCTTTTTATTTTTGTATTAAAAACCAAACCAAACAAACAAACAAAAAAAACACACGGGGGAACAAATTCCTAAGTGGAAAATTAGCTGAAATAAATACCAAAATAGACATTTATTTATTGTTGTTGTGCTAAATCAAATTCTTAGTGGAATTTGAAGAAAGCGGAAGTAAATTGTCTCCTGACTGGAAAAGGCTTAAATGTTCCCACAGTTAATATTAGTGGTCCCGTCCAAGTTTCAGCAGTGTTTCAGAGTTGAAGAATCAAGTTTGCACATTTGTAACATGAACTTCAGTGGCTGATGTTTGAGGATTGCATGAGTGAAGTGGATAGGAGGAAGCGGGGGAACTCAGACGGCACTTGGCTATGAGACCCAGGTGAAGGTAAACTGATGGTGTAGTTGTCAGAGGGCTTAGTTCATTAAAATAATAAAGAAGAACAAAACAGAACTAAATTTATTCTTGCAGTGAAGATGCTGGTGATATCACTGTTAAAACAAAATACCGGGTGATTTCATTTGGAAAAATTGACCTCAGTGATTTTGTAGTAACATGGCATGTTGAAAGCATACCTATATATATAAATGGACTACGAAGAGTATTTACTTTGATGTGCATTTTTGTGTGACCTAAGATATTAATGACATATAAATCCTATATAGCTGTTGCCAAGATTATTATAGAAAATGATACATTTTTATGTGATTTGTTGGATTTGCCTATTAAACTCATAGAAAATTATACCCTAACAATAGGGAAGGAAGGAATAGGAATCTTTTGACATTCAAGAACCATTTAGACTAATTTTCACAGAGCTGTACTGCATATTTTATAGAATTTTATCTATTTTGTACCTATTTCATTCTCTAACAATTTTTACTGATGAAAGCTTGTAGATTCCTGTATCCTTAGAGAGCCACTGTACTTTAAAAGTATATTTCAAGGGAAAAAATAAAAAGAGGAATAGCAATAAAAACAGCATGCATCGTATGGTGAAAGATTGTCCTTTCCAGTTGCAGTTATGTACCAGCAACTTATTTTAATGCTAAGCGTGGCTGTGTAAAGTTTCAGTTCGTTTGATGTCAGCCTGAATTTTTCCACTAAAAATAAAGGTGAACAATTCTAGATTTTGAAATGATGGCTGCTGAGTTGGGGTAGGGTGGGAAGGGGTTGGTGTTTTTCTTCCACTCCCCATGCATGCTTTCTGTACCCTGTTTGAGAAAAGAGAAGCCATTGTTATTTAATCTAATGCCATCACAAAATAAAACCTTATCCTTAAATTAAAATCAAATCATAGTTAAGGGTCCTAGTTAGAAGGCTCTGTTTATGAAGAGAGAACTTTCTGTTCATTGCAACTTTAAAACAAACAAAAAAACCAGCAACAAAATCCCCACCCATATTAGATAAATACAACTAGCAATGTGATTTTTACTATTATGACAAGTATTGGAGGGGCCAAATTGGAGCATTCTGTGATAAGTTAGAAAATGGATGGCAAAGAGTTGTTACCTCAGAGCTTCTTGCCATTTAATATAGTTCAGAGAGGCAGATCTACTAGGATGCATAGGAACCTGTTAAACTGTATTTTAGGAATGCTTATGATTGGCTTCTCTTCTCTAAGACACCGTATGGCTGGACCTTTGTGCAAGGAAGAAGCAAGGTTATGTCCAGATGCCAGTTTTGGGGTTGGGTTTTATTGTTTTGCTTTGCACTGGTTAAACTGTCACCCACTATACTCCTTTCTGATTATCCTGTTAAAAACAAAAGTTACTTTGATTGAAGCAGTAAGTAGAGCCCTTCCAGTGTGATCTGTCCCAGCTCATTTATTTTTTGTGTACACTTCCAGCTGTGATATTTCTTGCAGGACACAGGTTGTCAACAGTGGGGTACCCATGAAGGCTGTTGCAACAGGGGCTCCACACTAGCTCATATTTTTTTTAAACATACAATTGTATGTATGGAGTGTCATTGATTGGGGTTGCATTGGGCCTTGCTTGTTCCCTCCATCATAGCAGAAGAATGAGCTAGGTGTAAGAAGCAAGTTTTTAGATCCGTCTTTGTATAGAAGCTCCAAATGACCATAAAGGAAGCTACTCTGTGATTTGAGGACTTGATTGCACACGAATGCAATTCTGTGGAAGTGCAGTGTAAGATAGTTTTGTCTTTGCTGCTCTAAGAAAGTTGAGAAAGATTACAGTGTTCTGCAGTCATTATGGAGATGTGCTTTTCAGCTTCAAAATTTCTTAAATACTTTTGTCAGATGATACTTAGGGACCTAGTTTGTCTTCTGTTTCATGTACCCATATCTCACCAGGCCTCATTTTGTGCCATGAAGCACAAAATCTCCACAGGATTTTGATGGTGGAGACAAGAGACTCAGTTGTGGGCAGGTTGAAGGGACAAAAGATATTGATTAAGTGTCAACTGTGCCATTGGTGTCTTCTGTCACATCACTTAATTTTTCTCTCTCTTAGTTCCCATGTCTAGAAAGTGGTTGAAATGTACACTTCTCACAGAGAAACTTGAGTTTTAGTGCTTATAAATTGCTTTGAGATACTTGGAAGGAAAGTGCTATATAATTTTGAAGTTCAGATTCCCCAGAAGGTGTAAAATGGCAAACTTCCATGAGCTGTGATAATTTACAACAGCTGAGAGTTTACCTTCTGTCCCTACCTTACTTCACTTCATGCTTGAGCAGATGAAAAGTTTAGTTTTTCTGTTTTAGCAACTTATTGCCTTAATATAATATGATGCATTACCATATATAATATTATGTATTAATGTAGTCCAGTTAGAAGTATGAAGCTGATTTTTGATCATAACTATTTCATCACAAGTTTAAAGAGCTGAAATATTTTTATTGAGGTTTGTCAATGTCTTCTAAGTAGGCTTCTGTCAAGTCTCATTTCCATTAACAATTAGGAATAGTAAAACAAATGCAAGCAATTAAATGTTTGGAAGAAGTGAATACAGTTTTGAAAAGTATATTTTCAATTCCTAACCTTCTATAAAAATGACATTTTTTCCTATGTGTTTCTATAAAATTCCTGTAACATGAACCTACCACTTCCTCTCTTACGATATTTTTCATAAAGTAATAGCCCTTCTGGGAAGGCTAGTATCATTATCTTGTGCTTGGGAGGATGAAAGCTCACATTCATGAGACTTCATCTTTGGGATGAAGAATTCCTCCTTTTGTCATAAGGTTGTTTTCTGGAAGTATTTATTTTTTAAAAAAGAGACGGAGATACAGCTGTTAAAATTGCTACTAATGGAGCTGTTTGACTAAGAAGTCTGCGACAGTCTTGTAGGTTTTTTGTCCTTCTTGTACCTGTTGAGAACTGTGCAGGACAATGTATTTGTCTAGCAGACCTATGAGGAAATTGGGCAACTGGTGATTGATGCATCATAGCTGATATGCTTTAAGATGATAGATTGTACCAGTACTTGAAGAAACATTTTCTTCTGAGTCTTCCCTTCGCTCCATCTAAGAAAGTGGTGGCAGCTTCCCAAACTTTTATTTCCCATCTCCATTAACACGTTAGGATTGTTCTGGGTCATTCCCAGGAGTTCATTAAATCTATGTATGTATTGTCAATAGTGTCTTTAGACTTGGAAAAGGTTGGGCTTTTAACATTTGGAATGGGAAGAAAGGTGAAACTCAGCTGTCAGCTGAGTGGAAGGACTGAAGGGGGAAATACTCATCAAGCCATTGCAGACTAGACAACTTTTGTCGTGCTTCCTTTACCTAGGATTTGGAGCTAGTGCATCTTATTTGGGCTGATTTTGGAGCCTCCATGCTATCTGAGGGTGGGAAGAATTCCCTCACTGTAAAATAGAAAAAGCACCCACATTCCACAGCTTTATGTGCAGACTGTACCTTGACAGTGGACAGAGCTGGCTGAGAGGAAGATGCAAGCAACCTACAGAAGTGGGATGTGAGACAACTTGAAAATACCAGCTGATTACTTAGTTTGATATTTAAAATCAATTTGCAGCTCCTTTTCTTTCTAGAAAACCTGGCCCTGTGAATTTAGTTACATCGCCAGTAGACTTCAATAAATTGAAGTGAAACAAGAACAAGTGAAAGCAGCATCCTCTGTGTCTGCAAGAATGTGCAGACTTAGTTTTAGGGCATTTGTGTGTTTTCCATTTAGATAAACGTTCTGCTTCCAGCCCTGAGCTTTTATGGAATTAAAATTTCCATTCTGTACTGTGAGGAAATTATACAAGAACCAAAATTTCTTAGAAGCCTTTGGTGTTTGAGTCAGTCTTCTCTCTCTGTTCTCAATCTTCTCTTCCCTGTTCACATTAACCTGCTTCTGAGCTGCTTTTTTGTTTTGGTATGCTGACCTGAACATTGGCATGCATTTTGTGATGCCTGACAGACTAGGTCACATCTGATCAGAGAACAAAAGCTTTACAATTCATCACCTGAAATAGTTGCTTCCTGCAGAGGTACAAAGAGGTTCTTTTGATTTACAGTGCCTTCCTGACAGAGCTACTGGGAGGATGGGACAGCATGTGGCTGGAGATGGGTGAGGCCAGGAGTGGAAGTGAACTGTAGCTGAGGAGATGCAGGAACCCCGAGTCTTCCATTCTTTCCAAATTTTGCCAGAGCAGCCCCATAGTTTATTAATTATTATTATTTTTTCATTGATTCTGTGCTATTGGGTAAGGTAAGTGTGGGATAGATTCCTTGCCCATCCTTTAGAATGTGGGAATGAACAAGCCACTGGAAAACTAAATATTGATGCTGTCTGTTGCATCTGATAATTGGTCTCTGCTTTCATCTCCAAACAATCTTTTGCTTGTATTCCCTTATTCATTGTAAGAAGAAAAGGATTATTAATGCAATGTTCTTTTTTTCCTTTTTTTTTTTTTTTTCCTTGTGTGTGTGAACAGGAGCATACTGCGATAAATATATTGGCTAAGAGAAAACATTTGCAAGAGATCCTTGCCCATTTTTTTTAATCTTCTCTTAACATGAAGAATGTGAGCAGTGATAAATTGTTCTGCTAATCAAACAGCACTGAAAGGTTAGGTCATTGGAAGTCTTTAGTCATTTTGTGCTTTTCAAGAGTGAATTTGTTAAAATTATGCTGAATACCCACTTAAAGCCTCAGCTGAAAACCCTACCTGTGTTTTATAACTCTGCACTGTCAGAACTCATAATAAGTCAAACATTCTTTCAGAGGTACTCATAAGGGAGAAAAAACCCTGTAAATTTAAGAGTAATTTCAGATTGTAAATGAAAAAGAGAGGCACGACTGTTCATTTGCACCAATCATGCCTTCCTTTCATCTGCTCTGATTAGGCCTGGTGCGGTTTCATCAAACTACTCCATCACTGAGCTGTCACTCCAGTCGTCTGTTGATTGAAAACAATCAGGGCTCTGATGGCACAATTATTCTGACCCTTTAACTAGAGGCTGCTGTGATAATGAAAGGTTGATTATGATAGTTTGTGCCTCTTTCAGTTTGCCAAGAAGGTTAATTTGGGCATCAGACGGATGTTTAATGGGCGCTTGCTGGCTACACTGAGGTAAATGAGAACGTGCAGTCTTCGATATTGCACGGATATAGTTTGGCTGTCAATCATTGTCATTTTGAGTTTGTGCCTCACACTCTGGAAATCACATTTTATTTTTTCCTTGGGATTTAATTTATTCTGTGCCCTGAGGAAGTTCTTTCGCTCTGTGACCTTCACAGTAGCTTTCTCTGTCTTTTTTCCCTTCCCTCAAATGGAGCCCAAAGGCATAATACATCTAGAGGAACATTTTTCTTTCATTTTTTGCATTAAGAAAAAAAAAAAAAAAAAAAGGAAGGAAAATTTAAAATCCCTGTTTATCAACTCACCCCGAACAGAGTAAATGTTTTAATTCTGATTGTAAAATCGGAATGTGCAAATGAAAGCTTGCCTGCTTGCTAATGCAGCGCCACACCGGGGGCTGCTTACATACACACACATTTGTAAAACTGACAAACAGGTAATTTTAAAACAGTGCTGTGTAAAGAGGGTGGGGGATGGCACAGCATTATTTTCACAGACTACACACGTATGCCTCAGCCTAGTGCCTTGTAAAGATGGTCTCAGTCAGTGTAGTACAAGTTTTTGAGTTGGAAAGTCTCTCTTCAGGGTTCAGGGGCAAAAGATGTATCGTTGCTGATTCAGAGATTATTAATATTTACTGGGTTCGGATTGAGAGAATTCTATGCATAATTTTGTAGTTGTTTGGCTCAAGGTGCAAAGAAATGCAAATACCTCATAATTTTGATTGTTCTACATGCAGCTCATTACAGTCTTATTTTTATGCACATTCTTAATTCGAAATAAAAAGAAGAAAAAGATTTCTATTTCTAAGGCCCCGTGACATCTAGGTCTGAGTCCCTCGTTTTCCATACTGACAAATGTAAGGTACTGCCTGGTTGATACAGCTGCTGTGCCACGCAGTTACTTATTAACTTCCATGCTGGCTTTCTAAAAATGTTTGTGTGTAACCTGTGGCTTTGAAAAAATGTGTGTTTTTGATTTTCCCCTGAAACAACTCTTCCCCCCATATGTTTTTGTTAAGTTTTATACAGTCCAATTTAGCTCACCTTAACTAAAATGTTTACATTGATATCCTAAACCTTCTGGACTTCTTCCTCTGTAGTCTCTGGAGAGAGGAGGACTGAGAGATCCGAATTCAGGCCCATTGGAAATCCCTGTCCACTTTTAAAAATGGAAGATCCTCCAGAGCCTTCAGTGGGCTTTATTTCAGAGCTTTAGTGAAAATTCTGGTTTATCCATAGGTTCTGCTCCTGTAGATTCAAATCCCCTTGAGATCTGAAGAGCCAGGGGACTGCTGACAGTAGCCATTGAGAGAGCCAATATTGAGAGATGGTGGTTTTGAGGCAAGAGGTTCCCGTCTGGAAAGTTGAAGACTTGGTAAAATAGGTATACCTCAAGAAGAGGCCAAATCACATTCAAGTTTATAGTCAAAATTTGTGTTTTAAGAACACACATGGCAATACAGTGTAAGATGAAAACAAATGCTGAACTAGTAAAGACCCAATTCTGCTTTTTGAAGTTCTCCAGACCCCTTAAAGTGGTTGCTGCAGTAGCTATGTTGCTTTCATGTCTGGTTTTGTCTTATTTATTAAAAGGAACTGATCTATAGGACTGTCCAGTATACTGATGGCACAAAGATATGAATTTGATTTTTCTGGCCTAAAATTTTTCTTATGTTAAGCAATAGGAAAACAGCTTAGGTGACATGTATGTTGAAAGAAGACATCTATGGATGTTGTTTTTTCCTTCCTTTCTGCCTCCTTCTTTTCCTTTTTCCTGTTATATATCATCATTATTATCATGCAGAAAGCCGATAATTGGTGTTGAATATATCTGGTCTCAGTCCAGGACAATTCTTCCCTCTGTTTCTGTTTCCATGTTTAAAATCATCCTTTTTCCTAAAATGAGAATGTTTGCTATAATATTTTATTTAAGATTTTCATTTGTTTTAATGAGAAAATGGGAATCCATTGTTTTGAAACCTTAACAATTTTACCATTTCTGTTTATTTGTTGTTTCTAAAAACAAAACAAAACAACAACAACAACAAAAAAGACAAACAAAAAATTTCTTCCACAGCTATCACTTCTTTGCTTCATCTCAATTATTAGAGACCTTAGAGGATATAAACTAGCATAATTCCTTTGCGGTCTGTGGGTCTGTGACATGAATACATCAACTAAAGATCAGACTTTAATGGAGTTCCCATGGCCCCTGCCCCTTGCAGAGTCCAAGGAGTATTTACTCTAGAGACATAAACTCTCCCTGTTGCTGACATTGTGACTTAAAGTAGTTTCCAAATGAACTTGGGTTAACAAGTATATCAAACTTTTGCACTGTGGCTTGGCTTTTCTGGTTAGTGAGAATGATTCTAGGGAGATGCTGAACAGGCAGGGCAAAGTTATAGTTGGTGACCCAAAAGACCAGATAACTATCTGTTACAGGGCAATCTTCAGCAGGAGTGAAACTCTTAATTCAGCTTTAACCCCCACTGCCCGAGTACCTTCTCCAGCTGTGGTACATATGTGGTACATACAACATTAATAGCAGGGAGAGAGGAGCTGCATTCCTAGGCTTTGGGAGTCAGGCTGTTGAAGCACTGTGCTGAAGCAGAAGCTGCCATTGTACAGACAATGAAACCACAATCAAACTTGCAGGTGTATTTAGATGTACACTTCAACTGTGCCACAGCCTATATTCCATTTTTTTCCTGAAGTTCTGAGAATGTACTCCATTGCTAAATCAAGTAATGTAACCTTGGAGAAGACACTCTTTGGGTTAAGGCTTCAGAATAAGAGAATTAATCTGGTTTGAAAATCCTTGTCCTTCTGAGGGTCTACTTTTGTCATTTACATAGTTCAGAAGATGAATATGGCAAAATATATTATTTATTAAAGTTGATATAGGTAGCTTCTTTTTCACACACATTCATACATTAAAATTAATAGGAAAAGAAGCTTCTAGCAGTTTAAACAGAATGTGCCTATATGGTACTAGCAATACGAGTCTTTCCTTAGTTTAGTAAATTATTTAGCAGTGATACGAATATTTTAAAACTCACAATTTGGACTCACAATGGACGGTCTCTTTGTTTTTCCTTGCTTGCTTGTTTGTGTTTTAAACACAGTTGTGATTTCAAGCGCTGTCAGTATCTTCTTAGAGACATCTGCTTGTCTCTCCTTGCAGTGTCATACAGTGTATAATGGCTTTGAGTTTATTTTGCCAATTCTGATTGTAGTTGCTAATCACTACTGCCAGAGAGGATGAATAGGTACTGTAATTGGGGCATAGATGGAGTAAATTTTGGAGTTTCTATGAAGGCACCAGGCTTCTAAGTATGGATTAAACAAAAGCTGAGTAAAGGTGATGGAACTTGCATTGATAAATACGCAGATGTTTGCTGGTATATTACAAGTTTCTGCTTCCACCATATGTACATGAGAGTTATATTTGCCTCCTTTAACGCAAAAGGAAATTTAGAACTGTTTTACAGTCCATCAGTGACTATTTCTACTACATCCAAAGAACTTGTTTGGGAACTTAATTTTCTTTCATTTGAACTTCTCCCCCTCCAGCCTTCCAATTGCTGCCAAACCATCTGCTGACTAGAGTAGCAGTTCACCTCCCAGATAACTCAATTTTCTTCCATGCTTCCAAGGTGTGAGACATCACATTCTGCTAGAGAGCACCATAACAATGCGTGCTGTATCAGAAATGTGTAAGTCTAAGGCTCAGTTGGTGAGTGCCCCTAACACCACAGAACCTGTTCCATAGCCCTTTGTCATAGTCTAGGAAATGGTCATGAATTATGTGAGTATACATATAAATATCTGCATTTGTAGTTTTAGTACAGCCATATTATTTTTAAGGAGTATCCCAAAATGAACTTACGGCATTTAAAGTCAAGTAACAGTCGTTGTTTTCAATAGCAAGATAGAGAGATAAAAACACTACAGCTTTTAGCTCACAACAACTTTTCTCTGCATTGGAGTGCCAAAGATTAGGCATGGGTCCCATAGGATACTGTAGTCAGATTGTGTTGAGCAGTAGCTTGAATTGATCTGGACGGGAGAATCTGTACATGTTGCAATTCCCAGATCTTAGTGGCTTCACTAAGAGCCAATGGAGCTTCTTTGCTGATTATTAAATGCTTGCAGACCATTCAGGTGATCTAGTGATGTGCCAGGGTTCCGAGCCCTGCCTCCTAAATTAGCAGAGTAAAATGCAGTGCTCCTCTGCAAACTAACCTCAGACCTGCTAAGTCTGGATACAGCCAGTAGCTCCTGTGCAGAAGACCTAATTCCTTCTGCTGCTGTTGCAGTTGCTCATTAGAAAGGAAGCATGGAAGTAGTGTAGACCAAAGATACCTTTAGGTGCTGTATTTAGAGGATCCCAAGGAGATGGCAATAGATTGAATATAGAAAGATTTAAAAGTTTTCATAAATGAAGAGAAAGATGCAGGACAGATGGCTGGGGATGAAATAGTGTAGGAAAAGACGGAGAAAGTCTTGGTTCAAGGCCGGGAATAGATTGTACATCTCCAGTGGGTGCCAACAGAATATTTGTGTCACTTTACACCATCACTATGGTGGTTTAGAAATTTGTGATTTTAGAGAAATGTTAAGCATTACTGATTTCAGTGAAGCTTTTTTTTTTTTTTTTTTTTACAACTACTCCAGGAATACTTTCAGTACAGATCAAACTCAGTGTGAACCAGGTTGCTTTTGCCAAACTTGATGCAGCAGCAGAGAAAATGTATTGCAGTGGAGATGTCCATCCTTTCCGCTGCAGATCTTCACACATTCCATATGTACAAATGAATGCAGATAGTGAAAGGTATGAATGTATGTAGTGTTGTTTTTCTGTTTATATAGTATTTGCTGGATGGGGCAAGAGGTGGTGGTGAGAAGAAAAGAAAGAGGAAGCATAAACTTTTAAGATATTAGTAGGCATTAATGTTAAACTTCCTTTAAAAGCCTTATGGTTACCAGGACCTTATTTTCCTCAGCGTATGTCTTTTATGAGTCTGTAATATCTGTCATTAAAGCACAGGTGATAACACTGTTTTAGATAAGAGTAAGGTCATGAACTCTAAGCAAAAGAAACCAATCTGTTGGACACAAGTGATGACAGGTAGGAAAAGTAAGTTTTGAGAATTCTTCTTTAATATAGCAAACCAGAAATCATTCAGTCAGTATGAAGATAGTCTGAATTCCGCTTGAAATTCAAGCATCTAGTCAGTGATGCAAGCTAAGTGCCTCTGAAGACTTGGACAAATGATGCACACACATCCTAAGACATGCAGTAGGGAGTTACCTAAAACCTCTCAGTAGGAGACACTAGATGTGTGGATTTGGTGGATTTAGAACATGTGAATATATTCCTCAATGGTTTCAAGTCCATAAGCACTTTCTAATATATTTTATTAACTCCCTTTTACTAGCAAGCCTAAACACGTATAGCTAATGCACAGTTTGAAACTAAATTCAGCATTTAACTCACTGAATTACAGTTGCAATTTTGATGCCCTTCATTGATCCTTTGTTTCACAGGCTTTGAGTACAACAGTGCAGAAAATGTGCTTCAAATTAATCTAAAAAACCGAAGTGGTTTTAGTTTGTCATCTCCCCTCTCTGATGGAGTACAGAAGCAACAATAAAGTTGATACACCATGCTTATATGAAAGCTTTTAATAAGATAGGAATCTTTCTTTCCAGCTGTTTCATGTGACATTCCTGTCATCAGTACAGGGCAGTGAGTTTTCGATTAAACTCTTCTTATTGCATGAATAGTTAGAAACTCAAGAGTTCTTTGTCAGGATGACAGGAAGTACCAAGTAGAGGAGCCTGTTCTCATTCAGAACTATTCAATGTCTTCCTTAATGACTTGGCTGATGTAATAATAATTTTTTTGTTTTGTTTTGTTTTCAGACAATCAGAGGGTGGAATGGTCTTCAAGCGCTTTTTAAAATAAAATTAGGATTGAGAGTGATCTTGACAGATTGGAGCAGTGGCCTGAAGTAAATAGTAGAGTTCAATAGTGACAGAGAAAGCACAACACTGTGGAAGTTCTGCAGAAGAAGGGGTGGGAATAGGAGTAGGTCGTAATCTTAAACATAAAACAGCAATGTCATAGTGTGTTAACAGTCTAATGTAGGGATATACAAACAAGAATGGCATAGACTGTTACAATCAAAATGATCTTCCTGATCTATTCGCTACTACTACAGCCCTAAGAGGAAGATTTTACCCAGTTTAAGGTAGCAAACTTTGTCATTCAGAGAAGAGGAAACTTTAATACACGTCCTCAAATGCATTGGAGATGGAGGAGTCGAGGCAGGTAGCAGACTGGTTTTCATCCTGGACAGGTGGGATCATCAAATTCAAGTGTTGGACTGGTGGTTCCTGGGTTTAGGGTTATAAACCTTAAGGTGGAAAATGGATCAAGTGAGTGGAGAGGTTTAGAGCTCCGGCACAAGTAAAAGAAAAACCTGTTGAAGAGGATACCTGAGCATGGGGACAGTTTCCCTAAGGAAATTAGGGTGTCTTCAACAATGGAGATTTGCAAGAATACCTTACAGCTTTCCTGAAATGGCTTAGGCCTTTCCTGGCCTGTTTACAGACTTGGTTGGATTCAGTATGCTTTATGGAATTTAAAGTCTCCATTTATTTTTGGCTGTTGATACCAATTGCAATTGCTGAATCCATTTCAGAGACCATCAGAACCTCTTCTCTGCATCTTTCTTCTTTGCCTTTAATTTCTGGGGACCCCTGACACTTCTCTTCATTTTATGAATAATATAAATGAAGAAGGAAGAAAAATTGAAGGATTCATTATGTATTTTGTATATTCCTTCTATATTTTGTCATAAGTAGAATGAAAGGTGGAAGAGAGAAAGGACTTTTTTTTTTTTTTTTTTTTTTTTTTTTTAAATCATCTAACCAGATTCTTGCTTTTCTTTCTAGTGGATCCATGGTCTCCAAAGATTGTATAGTCCCAACATTTGTATTACTGCTCTAGCAGCTTGATTCCTGAATTGTATTCTCCTACAGCATCGCTGTTTGCACAGCAGGAGTATTGTATAGCCGTATTGCAATCTGATAATGTGGAAATTCTTTGGGGGAGTAGAGGGGGGGGAATGGTGCAATAGAGTGCTTTGAGTTATATTATAGGTGGAGTATTAGTATATATGTTTTGTGTTGAGTCACATGCATTCATGAGTACTTTTCATAATGACTTATATCACTCTTGGGGCAGGTACGTAGTTCTTGGAATACAGACACAGTTTTTCAAAAGGCCAAACTTTGACAGAATTGTACACGAATAATCGGTGTTTTGTTTTTCCCTTCCTCCCCCCCACTTCTAGCTGGCCGTGAGGTGGTTGGAGCACAACTGCCGCTACCAGTACATGGATGAGCTTCTCCAGTATGTCCGCTTTGGCCTTATGGACGTGGATACTCTGCATACTGTAGCTCTTTCTCATCCTCTTGTCCAAGCCAGTGAAACTGCGACAGCACTTGTTAACGAGGCCTTGGCTTACCACCAAAGCATCTATGCACAGCCAGTTTGGCAAACCAGAAGGACAAAACCTCGCTTCCAGTCAGACACTCTTTACATTATTGGTGGGAAAAAACGTGAAGTCTGTAAAGTGAAGGAGTTGCGATACTTCAACCCAGTTGATCAAGAAAACGTTCACATTGCAGGGATTGCAAACTGGAGTGAGCTAGCGCCCATGCCAGTAGGGAGAAGTCACCACTGTGTGGCTGTCATGGGAGACTTTCTTTTTGTAGCTGGTGGAGAGGCTGAGCAATCCACGGGTCGCACCTGTGCGGTGAGAACTGCCTGCCGCTATGACCCCCGCACCAACTCGTGGGCCGAGATAGCTCCGATGAAGAACTGTCGGGAGCACTTTGTGCTGGGAGCAGTGGACGAGTACCTCTATGCGGTAGGGGGCAGAAATGAGTTGCGCCAAGTTCTGCCTACTGTGGAGTGCTACTGCCCCAAGAAGAACAAGTGGACCTTTGTGCAGTCCTTTGATCGATCGCTTTCATGCCATGCAGGATATGTGGTGGATGGTCTTCTTTGGATATCAGGTAGAAAACGTTTCACACAGTTTGAGGTACTAACAAAACACCAAAATACAGTCTTGGGTAAAACTAATAAATCATCTTTGTTTTGTGTGTCAGGATAACTTTTGCCTTAGGAGTTGGTTATTTCAAAGAATTTAAGAGCAGAAGCATGTAATCAAGCCTGATTAGAAGTATAGGGGCATAACACACCTGTCTACTTCTACTAAAAATCCCTCTGTGTTTTAAAGCTGCACATATCATGTGTACTACCTCCACTCGCCATTCATAAATCATCATGAATTAAAATGATAATGCCCTTGTTTACAAATTTTGAATTACAAAGTCTGTGTGCTTGCTAAAAACAAAATCCAGTTTCTGTAGTATGATCAGGTACTACTGTGTTGGTTTCTGATAATGAAATGGAGAAATAAGCGCTTGTTGGCTTGTGTAGGTGCGGAGCTTGAAGGCAGGTGTATGAACTCCTCCCACTTGCTCCTAAGGGTGTATTAACAGGCCAAGATGACCTTTGTTAGAAATTCTGCCTGGCTCTGACTGTCAGTAACATGTGCGCAGGACTGCCTAGCTGTAATCATAGCATTATGGTACAGCTAGATGAAAGTATAAGCCTTGTGATCTTAAACTAACATATCATTTGTAACTCGATCTGATATATCTTTTATTTTACATGTACACGATGATGGAATTTGAGGACGTTGTGTCATCAATCTTTGCAGTGACTTTTCTGGTATCAGTTGCTTTGGAACAAGGTCGGTGCCGTCTACAGACGGTGTGACAGGAAAAAACAACGTCTTTTAGTAGGAAGTGTGTCATGGAAGGTTATAAAGTTGTAATATCTATCAAGGAAGTTAATGAGTAAATGAGACCAGCACTTAAAGAAAATGTTCAGCATTTGCTGCCTTCACAGCAGATAGCCTCGGGGGATTTTAGCATGGTCTGGGATCCCTCTGGTGAAGAGATGATGCATGAATAAAAGATTGTTAGCTCCTTAGGCCTTCGCTGTGCTTCTCAACATATGTCATTGAGGTTACTGGAGCTCCTTGCAGATGCATCTCTCTGCCCATATGCGTAGTGGATTCCCAAATGTTGGCAGGGGAAGTAGCAGAGACCTATTTTAATACGTACACACTGAAATCACAACTGATATGTTTGGAAAGAAAGGCGTGAGAGAATGCAAGGAGTCACAGTGGTCCCCGGCAGGCATTTTGGGTCACTTTCTTTACAATTGGCTTTGAAGGAGTCTCATACAGTTTGTGTTGTGTGTTAATCCTGAAGTGTGCACACAGTGTGCTTTGAGACCTGGGTATGGTGCAGAAAGAGGATTTCTGATTTGGGGTGTTCAGATCAGTCCCCTGTTTGTTCATTACCTTCTCTATTCTGTTGGTGGAAAGAGATGAGTGCCTGTGATGGGCAGGTTGAAGCACATGGATGCTACTACTTCTGTGTCTTGATTTTTTATTTTTTCCCTCCCCTTAAATGGTTTACATTTGACAGTTTCTATTTTTGGAAAACAATGCTTTTTAGGAAATTGTGATGAACATATTTGTGTTTTATGCCATATAGTTTTTATTGAAAGAGCTCTAGAAACACTCATCAGAATTTGGTCTCTAGTACACGAAAAAAAGGTTTTTTTTAAAGTTAACTTAAAAAAAAAAATAATCATTTACTAAAAACAAGTAAAGAAACTCTACCGGATTTGTTTGAGATTTTAAAGTCAAATATGGGATTGATGAATAAGTCTTTTAATCTTTCCTGATATGTTAGGAAAAGGGATATTGTGCTGGGGATTAATTAATATGCCTAGTTATGTCAGTGAAATGCATGCTTACCTGTACATTCAAATGCTGTCTGCTTTATACAATGAATCAGTGTGATATTGTGTTCAAGGATATGCCTTTAATGGATTCATAAAAGTCTATTAGATGAACTGAACAAATGGGAAAAACAAACAAACAAGCCATGTTTTACCAGTACTTGTATTTGAAAAGGGTATCAACATAGCTAGTGTTGCAAAACTGAGAGCATGTGATAGTCGCAGAAAGGAGTGAAGTTTTGGCAGTAGACAGGACTTTTTGGTTGTATCCTGTATAGCTTTGGAGAAAATGCTTAGCAGCTTGGAGTTGCTAGATTCTGACATGCGAGTGTGGATTACGGGAACATATTCTGCAATACTTTAGAGTATTGGTTTGCATTACATATTCACAGATTGAAAACTGTGTTTATGTATTATTTTTTAAATAAAGGTAGATGGGGATGCTGTAACTGTAGCTAGATTTCTGTTATTAACTAATTGCTGAGGGCCACAAACTAACTGTGTATATGTATATGCAGGGCTAGGGGAATAGTACAGAGGGAAGTTTTATTGTGCTGAAATAACAGTCACTACTGAAAAAAGCTGCTGTTTTACCATCATATATGAGGTGTTAGTGTAAGAGTAATCAGTAATGCAGGAGGGAACCTAATTTTAAGTATGTGGTTTAAAATTAAGTAATTAAAAAATTAGTTTCAGTTTCTGAGCTGTATCCCTGCAGCTTTTTCTTGGAAATACAGGTCATCAGCAAGAGCTCTCAAAGTCAGTCTGATGCTACCAGCTGGCACTACAGCAATGAAAATTTGTCCATTTTTTTTTTAGTAAGTGAAGAAGTTAAATAGTGATAATATAAGTTTTTAGTCCTTGTATTTGTGGAGAGAGTCATCAAAACATGACTTGCATGCAAATCATTTACTTATTTTTTAGTCATAGCATTAGTGCCCCGCTAAAAGCCCATGTCTTCTAAGGCTTTTCTAATCAAAGGCTGACTAGACTTGAGGGTTTTCTGTTATTACTATTGGGGTTCATTGTTAGCTTTACTTTGGGAAAAACACGAGAAGGAATCAAAAATCACAGAGGATAAAATCCTGGCAAAGATGCCAGGGAAGGGAAGTGTGGTAACAAAATGGTGCCCAAGGGCATGCAGACATGGACAACTGGGAGCTGGGAGGTCGGTGGCTCTGGTTATGGAGGGACTGCTAAGCTGCCACCACCCCTTTGGGGTTGTTACCTGCCCAAAGCTCACCAGTTTTGCACTTTGGAACTAATCTTATCTCTAGAGAACAAAAATGGGTTCAGCTCTCAAGTTTTCTGAGCTCCATATAGTGTGGAACATATTTTTATATTTGTGTTGTCGTTTTTTTCTCATCTTTTTTTTTTTTTTTTTTTTTTTTTTCCTCACAGCCCTCTATTTAATTTTATTTTCTTATTTTAAAAAGTGTATGAGAATTCATTAAAATAAGTCCTCTGCATTTACAGTATGGCATCGGGCAGATGGTTTTGAAATTTTATAGAGAGATGAATCTTGCAGGCCGCAGTTAACATCTGACACCCTGACCCATTTCACAAGCGAATTGCATGCCACATGCTTCAAGCGAAGCGTTTCAGTGAAAGAGACACAAACAGCGCCAAACCCTTTGGAGTTCACCATCCCTGACAGTTGCATCCTATAAAAGCAGGGAAACGTCCCTTGGGGGTGAGAGCCTGAATGGTGCCCACTTCCCTTCATCCCCCGTGGCGCATGTGTGCGGATCTGGAGACCTTCCTTACATGCATCCCCCATCCTTCTCCCCTGGAGGTGCCCCACATGTGGAGGCCGGGGTGAGGTGGGGAAGCCTCTGCCAGCTTGGTGCCATTTCTGCATCTGCAGCGAGGGATAAGGAGGCTTTCTTCCTGGTAAAGGGCTTGGGAGAGGAGCATATGAGAAGCGAGGTCTGAAGCCCAGCATTAGGCTGTGGTTTCACAGAGGCCCGAGTTGACTGACCCGATGTGTGTCAGCTAAAGTCACATCTTGTCCTTCTTATTTAACAACTTTTTTTTTTTTTCTTCAGAAATCAAGACTGAAGTTTATAATTTCAAGACTTTTTCTTTTTTTCCCCTAATGCTGAGGTTTTGACCAAGGATATGACCACGTATCTTAGAGAGTTATTGAGTGTGCAAGTGATTTGGCATGAAAAGCGCTACATTACTATTATTATATATGCTATATGATGTGAGGAGGGTTCCCCCCTCAGGTAAATGCCTATAATATTGTTTTATGAAAAATAGATCTGGAATAAATAGGAGACTACAGTATCTGACCAAACCCAGTTTTGTGGTGCAGCTGGCACAGAAATTGCCATCTATAGGGGCTTAATAAGGAGATAAATCACCTCTGTAACCCCATCTTAGTCTGCATATGGGACATTGTTTCTTTTTTATGATTACTATCTTTGAACATTGATAGTGGATCTCACACCTTTCAAGCACAGATATTTTAGGTTTGATGTCATTGATTCTTTGTAGATTGATAGTAAACATCTGTTTTGAAAGATTAATTTTTTTTTAATCCAAAAAAATAGGGCTTGTGCCCCTCTTGTTGGCATCTGGATTGCATCCAGAGGGGAACAGCACCATGTAGAGATACCATTGGTGTCTTTCAGGGATTTCATTGGGGTGGAAGATGCTCCAGCTCAGCCACCCTCGCTGCACCTGAGTAAAAGGCAGCGGGCTCGCGTGTTGAGGAAGGCTGATCTTGTGTTTAACACACGGGCATGAGAGAGCGGAGAGATTTCTATTTTAGAACAGCAGAGTACCACAGGGAGCATTTCATGAGTTTCGATATATTCCATGTATTTGCTGGAAGGAATACACACGGGGAGCTCTTTGCCAACATGTGGTTTTACACATCTCCCAGCAAAGTCGGATTCGTGTGCACAGCCTAGCACTTGGGGACTTCGGAGAGAGTGGTGAGATTTTCTGTGGGATTTGGATTGAATGAGATTTCTCAAGTCAGATGGGGGTCTTGCTAGGACACGTTATAAATATGGATTATAAATGTTTGATTGGGAAAATTGTGTTAAACCTACAGCCTACCACCCTTCTCCTTTTGGAGGTGGCTTTATGGAAGGCATTTTTCAGTGCACTTTGTGGACGGTTTGGGGGCTGTAACAAACATTGTGCATTTTTGGGGCAGGGGTGGACAAATGGGGGATCTTGGACTTCCAGGACCTTCTCCATGCAGAGGGAAGTTGGGAGGTTATGGGTTTTGAAGGGCTTAGAAAGCAGGGTTTGTGGCCTGTCTTACAGCATCTGCTGCAGGAGGAGTGAGCAACAGTGGCTGTGGCAGTGAAAACACATTTGCAAGCCCACAGGGTTGGTGCTGGGCTTCCCAGGAGTGCAGTCCCACAGCTGCAAGAATGAGAAAGAGCCAGGCTTGTCTTGAGGGCATTCCTCGCCTCCCCGAAATCCTAGTCTGCAAAGCAAACCGCTCTTGTCATCGCTTGTCTTGTCTTGTCATTGGTGTGGTCATCAATCTTGCTTTGTAAAACTCACCGAGCTCTGACCAAACTGGGCGTTTTGCTGCCATTTCCCCAGGCAGATTTTTTTTTTTTTCACTTTCTTTAATCGATTCTCTACCACATTAGCTGCTATTGCTTAACATCAACTTCCATGACATGGTTTGTAGTTTCAAATCTTCAAGTGCCATTCCCATACCTCGCCCTTCCCTCCTCTTCGAAAGCTCTGCTGAGCAGCTGAAGAAATTCATCTTAGGATTACCCCAGTTTTTTTCTGAGAGAAAGTATGTATTATTTTTAGTAGCATTTAAACTTTTTTTTCCTTGTCCTATTTTTTAGGAGACATATTAATCTTCTTCTGCCCTTTCCCAGCTGCCTGGAGTATTTTTAAAAGAATAGTTCAAGAGGACATTACAGACTTGTTAAATGTGAATTTTGGCAGAAAATTTTAAACTTTTGCTATAGCACTTCAAAGTTAGGAGGAACTCGAGTTTGAAAATTGATGCAGATATAAGATGGCATATTTAATGACAGATGTATCTATAGAAACCTGTTAAGATGCAGATTATCTCCCTGGGGAGGGGAGATCAAAACTGCCAATCTATAAAATATACTTGTTAGGGGAAGGCATGGAATCTATCTCTGCAAGCACTTTGATTGCAGGGGACAGTGTAGCAGCATGTGGCATCATAACCTAAGAGCAGACAAATCAGCTTGATGACTTTCAAAGCCAAGAATACTGCTGGAGGCAAGGGTACTCCAGTCTAGAAGAAATTAAAACATATAGAGACTGTTATTAATTCCAGATCTATTTTTGTGTAGTCAAATCTGTATGCAAATCCTTAGCATCTCATTTTGGCAGATTAATCTAAAAGTGAAGAGCGGTATGTGAAGGGAATGTAATGATAAAACACCACAGATGAGCAATATTGCAGGGAAAAAATGTAAGCTGTGTACTTGATATGAGGGGCTTTTTGTGAAGAGAGGAAAATAATTTTGCTTATTGGATTATTTCATTATTTCATAAGGAAGTGACCCCATTCTTTGTCTTCTCCCTCCGCATCTTTCCACCCAAGTTGCGGTGTTCTTTCTGAGTGAGAGTAAGAGACCCAGCACTGTGTTCCTGATGCATCTCCTGTAGGTTAGCGTTCTGGAGGAAACCATCCAAACAACTGCGACTTTCAGTTTCCAAAACAGCAATCTGACATTCCATCTTTAAGCATTAGGACTGTTTTTAGGAAGTAATTCACCCCAACAGGAGCAGAGAAGCAGGTAAAACGTTGGTGCCAAGTCCTCTGTGTCTAAGCTATGTACAGTCTACATGTTTTGCTTTGCAGTAGATTTACTCCGGTCCTCTGGACTGAATATTCCAAGCACTCAGGTAGTACAAAGACTGGTTGTTATTGCACAGGAATGGGAGCAGAGCTGGTGCACATCCAGAGTGGAGCTTCTGGCTGAACATCTTCCAGAAAAGGGGAGTACCGATACCGCTCATCAGTACTGCTCCACAAAATGAAAAGATGGGATAGAGGTGTGGGGGGGGGTTGGTCCATAACGCCAGCACAGTTCTGAACCAAAAGCATGCATGGAGGCATGCTGAGACCAGGGGGTATAAAAGCATCTAATTCCCCATAGCCCCGTGTGGGGAGAGAGCAGGGATGGCACTGGTGGCAGAGCTGCAGAAGCACCAAGCTCGTAGGACACTTGAGCACGCTCAGGAATACGTTTCCTCAGCTAAGATTGCAGTTTGGAGACAGATGGGCTTTTCCACCAGTTGTCTCAGTGAGATTTACCATTTAAAACCCTCAGAGTGCAGGATGAGCAGGCATTAGACATGTTCTGTGTTGAGCTAAATAGTTGTTTTGTGACATTTAGTTGTGTGAGAGTCTGTTCTGGGCTTTATAATTTGCTTTTTAGAGGTTATTGCTAAATTCGTATGCTAAGTGCTTAGCATGGTTCCTGATCACTGTGGAGGAACCTCCCAGCGTAAGTCAGGTTGTAACTCAATTACAACCAAGCCAGAAAATGTTTGCAATACATCTGTATCTGCAATACAGGATAAATATAATAAATACGTAATTCTCTTCAAAGACACACATGAATGCAGCTGCAGAGGGTTGTGCTGTGCCATCCTGTTGGCATTGGTGTTGCCACTAGTCTTGTTTGAGCATGGCTCCCCTCTTACCACTTCCTCCCCTGCAGTGCAGAGCCACCTCCTTGTTTTTAAAGGGTGTTGGGCACTGCCTGCTCCTGGCAGCAGGGACAGGGCTTACCTTTTTGTGCTCTGGAGATGGCTGAACACACAGTCATTCCTTAACAAACTGATTTTTGTCTTGTTTTTAGCCAACAGAATTAGCTTTACAGGGCAATGACTGGGGTTGTTTCTGTTTCATGTTTCTATATGTTTGACAAACCTGCTAATTAATATCTTGTAACCCGATTAAAAAGTGCAGATGCATGTGAGTGTAACTGGGGCTATGCAGTGTAATCCTATCAGCAAATGGACCCCACAAATGGTTATTTTGCTGTATCTGATCTTGGTGCTGGTTTCACTAAGATGGAAAAAATTAACTTGTATAAACTCTTTCATAGGAGGAGTAACAAACACTGCACAGTATCAGAACAGGCTTATGGTCTATGATCCCAAGCAGGTGAGTATCTGTGTGGTATGTGTTTTTCTCATGTGTTTTGCTTATAAAGGGTCTGTTAGCAAATGCATACAATACAATAATTCCTTAAGTTTAATTTGAGTTGGTGGTATTTTAAATTCACTTTGTACAGATGTGTCTGTTTAACAGAGTAATGGACACCCTGACTTCTTTTTACATTTTTGAAGCCTGTAGGTGCTAGAAATATCTTAGATTAAATACTTAGAATAAATGTGTTTTAAATCCCTTCTATTTATCAGTATTTACTTGGCTTGTTCATTTTTATTTTATTTATTTATTTTTTTTTGTAATTCAGCAGCCCTGGGCAATGTATGACTCAAAGTCAGTGTCACAAAACTGCTTCTTGTCATTGACATTTCTGCTTTCAATTATATATATACAGGCTTTTTGTTTTCTGCATACTTTCAGAACTGTGCTACCTGCCGGTGACTTATTCTGCTGACTGCAAGGGTGCCTATCATTTCATTACCCAAGCACCAAAAATATCTTTTAGGGATTATTTCATACATAATGTATGTGTTTTGATTAGGTTAGCATGGTTCAGTAACCATTTCAGAGGGTTAGGGCATGGTTATGCCCTCTTGCTTGTATTAGGAAATAAAAGTCCTAAGCTTGCAATCAGAGTTGCATAGCTTGATTTACACCTGCACAGAAAGGTATTGACTTCTCTGATTGCAAGATAGAGCCTTTGATTGCTGTATTTGGAACCAAATTCTGCCAGGAGACACTTTGCTGTGGTCCCCATTGACTTTTTAAGGCATACCACATATGGGTGCTGAAGCAGAAAGCAGGCACTGACAAACCTGCCTCATCCTTTTTGAGTTGCAGTTTTGGGCATCGATTATACAAATGCCAAATCTGTCCCAAACCCAAACACATGGTAATTACAGGCAGCAATCTTATTTTGCTTATGAGGAGGATGCTTCTATTTAGATCCTGTCTCTCTGTCCCTCGTCCTTTGCTTCAGCTCTTTATTTGCTGACACAGCTTTGAAAGTTGTCCCCTAAAATATGAGCAGCAACTTCGGTGCCAGTAGCAAGAAGGCCAGCACGACGTGTAAAGAGTTAAAGAGGAAGTGTGTGCTCGCATTCTTCAAATGAGGTCTGCTTCATGTTTGTACACACATGCTCTTTTTAAAAATTCTGCTGGCATATTGTTTACGGTGGGTACTGGAAACCATCACATCTGCTTGCATCTTGCACAGAATCTCAATAACTCCATCATTCAGCACTCGTGCTCGCTTCTGCGCGAGGCCTTTGTGGCGAGTCGATAATGCCTGCCATCTGCCACAGAGCACACAGCTACCTGCCAACAAGCCGGCTGGGGTGACCTCTGCTTCCCCACCACTGATTAGTATTCACACGCTGGCTTATTAGAAATGACCCCACCAGGCCCCTCAGTTTCTTTGCCTTTGCAGTGCTTGGCGGCTCACCTGGCAGGCACTGCAGTGGAGGAAGCTAAAGATATAATCAGGGGATGCAGGCAGGCTTTGCAAAGCAGATGGTGTCTATAGCCTCGTGTTAAGAGACTGGACTACTAATGCAAACATTAATGCCTAATATTCAACTATTACACATTGAAATGTATAGCTATAGATTGCGGAGGTTAAAAGGCAGTGTTATTAGAGGCTCTTGAGTTACCGCAAGCGCTAGCACGTGCAACACAAAGAATTTCCTCACAGATTTTAACTTCCTCCACTTAAATAAATTAATCTTGTTGATTGTCAGGTTGTTTTGATTCTCCAAGCATGGCAGGAGCAATTGTTTTCCTGCATTTAAAATACCGTGCTGTAATCCCTTGTCTTTCCTGTGCCCCCACCCTCAAAAAGTAGAATTCTTGAATATTGTTAACCAGGAGGAAAAATATGCAAAAGGATGCTACTTTGCGAGTGCCCACAAATAAAGGGTTAGCATAAAACCAAATACATGAATCACTTCAGAAGATTCTTTAGGAAATTATTTTTCCCTGTTGTTTCACTCCCCAAGGATAAGATCAAATAAGTTTCTGAATAACGAAAAGTAGAAGAATCTCTCTTCTCTCTCAACAGAACTAGTTGGTACAGATATGTTAGCGCGGTATACAAAGGAGACATCTAATAGTCTTGCTTAAGAAGTATTTGCTACTGAATTCTGCAGAAGTAAAAAAGCTTTGAAGCCTGATGAGCTAAACAGAAAAACAGAACACGAAATACGATTAAATTAATATATTTAAATGTGAGAAGTATAAACCATGTGTTGAAAGTCCATTATATCTAGTCCATGTTGTAACCAATCTGCGTTTTTAACATATGAATAACACAAGTATATACACCCAGGATTTCCAGCCGGGGTAAGGAGAACACCAGTAAGTGCTAATGCTGTTGTACAAGCAGTGCTGAGACAACTTCTGTCTCTTTGTTTCCAGAATAAGTGGTTGAGCCGTAGCCCAATGCTGCAGAGGAGAGTGTATCACTCCATGGCTGCTGTACAAAGGAAACTGTACGTGTTAGGTGGGAATGACCTGGACTACAACAATGACCGGATCCTGGTTCGGCACATAGACTCTTACAGCATAGACACTGACCAGTGGACACGTTGCAGCTTCAACATGTTAACAGGCAAGTATTGTATACCAAAAGAAGAAAATTGCTACCGTTAAAGTAAAACATCAATTCTTTGCCCTTTAGATGCCTTTGGTATGTGGAACTACACATCTTCACCTCAGTTGGCTCTGGATGGCAGGGACCATATTTGGCCCACAAGAGACTTTAGGTTACCGTTCCAACATTCATTGTTCAGGAAAGCATTTGTTTTAGGATACTAGGCTAAATTTTTAAGATGATGCACATAAATCTGATTTAATGAGACAATCAAAGATACTTTGTCAAAGAATACAAACAGTACTTATTTTTGACTCTCCAAAAGCTTGTATGCACCGTTAGATTTAGCTCCCTGTTCTGAGTGTCCAACAGGCAGATGCATTTCTACTGTAATAACATAATTTTATAGTGCTTTCTGCTTGCTGATGTATTAGAGCAGGGCTTATACTGAAATCTATTAACCATCACTTATTTCTAGATAGTATCTTCTTCATAAATTTCTCTAAAGGAGGTGTCTTGGATGGAATTTTGTCAGATCAGGGATGAGTTGAGTAGTTCGGATAGCTACGGGATCTATGGAATTCCTGATTATAGTCATTAGGAGGAGGAACACAGTCCATTTAATTTCACCACCACCTGATGTGATTCCCAGAGGTACTACAATTCAGATCTCTGGGAGAGACAGGCATGTGACACATTCTCAGAGCAGTACCAACAATAGCTTTGCAGAAGAGAACGCATTTCCAGGATAAGCCAACATAAATGTTGGGGCCATTTTCTTCTGCAGCAGACTTGGAGCTCCCTTAGTAACAGCTTTGTCAGCCACTAGGTTTCAGCACAGACTGCTATAGAAATCCTAGAACTGAGCCTACCTCACTTCTCATTGTCTTGATTTGGTGTTGCATTCACTTCTAAGATCTACCACTGAAAAGATGTAGGAACTTAACTAGAAGCTTAGGATAGCTGGCAGCATGTCAGAGAAATGAATGCCTGACAAATAAGACAGTCATGTCATTTTCCTTCCAAAAGATTTAAAAAATGCTCTGGTGGTATCTTTATTTTTTAGGATACTGCTCTGGGTTTCTTAATCTCAAGGATCTTCAGGAGGGTTGCTTGGTCTCTGAGTTAGGTCATCAGAGCCCTTTGTGGACACAGGGGAGAGAGGCACAGACTGAAAAGAAAGAGTTATATGTTGTAAAACAGAACTAGTGTTTTGTATTCCTTTTGCTCTCCATTACTTATTATATTTTATTATTTGGAGGGATTGACTGCCTTGGAGAAGGACATCTAATTTGCGATTGTGAAAGTACTGGCACTGTAGGCACCTTTGTTCTTGAGCTGACCCTATATCACTTAGTGCTGTGAGACAACGGCCTCTCCTTGGGTATGACCTGGTGGGTTGTTCCCACAACCAGCACCAGGAGAAGCCATCTAAATTTTTCTCTGTGTGTCTGCAACTGGCATAAAATGTGTCTGTTGTACCATATAGTGCAGATTTTATTTTTTTAAGGCTGTATTTACCCTTCAAAACTTGTGAATTTAAGGAGACCATGGCTATGGGAGTGAGCTTGCACCATACTTGTGCCTGTAGGAGCGAGGGGGCTGCATGGGTATGGGCAGGCGGTGAGGGGAGGTCACTCCCCTGGCTTACATGCCTGTTAGATGTGCGACAGAAGCTGAGGCAGGCGGGGAGCTCACCCATCACCTACAAAGTACAAGCGCACAAAAAACGTTGAGAAGAGAGCAGATGGTCCCCTGCACAGCCTCAGTTTATTGCACATCTGTGACCTGGATCATCTGTGGTCTCTCTCTGGACAGCCCTGTCCTGTGCTCCCACAGACAGCAGAGAACAGCCCTCACACTTCACCTCAATTGTTGCAAGTTGTGAATTCTGAAACTCTCAATTTGCTGCCAAGTACATTTGCATCTTACTACAGAACTCTGGCACTCAGTGTTAAAAGGGTTAATTAAACATTGGAAGTGGCTTCTTTCCTTTTTTGCTTTAGGTCAAAATGAGTCTGGAGTCGCGGTCCACAATGGTAGAATATATCTCGTTGGCGGCTATTCGATTTGGACAAATGAGCCTTTGGCATGTATCCAGGTGAGTGATTTAGGTTTCTTTTAAAGTCTTTTCCAATAATTTTGCAAGGATATGCTTTGCACTGAAGTTATTCAAAAAGGAAAATGCAGGTGAAGTGGAGAGATTAAGGATGTTTCTTATGCAGCCACTGAATCTCTGTAAGCCAGAGAGGAAATAATGTGGATATCAAAAAAATATTTCCAGATTAGCCATTAGATGTAACTCTTCTAAGTAAGGTATTATAGGAAAGCAGGATTGAGGAATCACTCCTTTGACAAGATTTGGCTAAAATAGTGGATATATTATTCTCAGGGTACACAGTAGAGTTCAGAAGGAAAAGCTGTGCAGAAATGGACAGTGGGGCATAGGCTAACATATTTTCAGCCATTCTTGTGATTTTTTTTTCTCTCCAAGTTGTCTTTCAGAAGAGCAGCCAGAGTTAATGAGTTGTTCTTTGACAGAGTTCAGCCAGCCTGCAACCTGCCCTAGTGCTTACTGCTTCAAAGCTTGAATGGAAGTTTTGATCCCCGCTGTAGGTAGTGGGTTGTCCAATAAACTCTTCTGCTCTCTCATCTTGTGTCACAGCAGCTTACCAGCAGATCTGTGTCTTTCAGATGTTCCCATACAGAAATTAGGAATTCTTATCTTCCTATATTCTTCTGAGTGGAGCAAATCTGCATCACAGCCATCGCTTTGTGACCAGCTGGGCAGTTACAGACAGAAACTCTTGTTTATGTCTCGGTTTCTGCACTTTTGCTGATAAACAACATTTTCATTAGCTTCCAACTAAGGATTTTAGGATTTAACCTCCAAACTGTCCCATAAGGATTGAAGTTGGACCTAGCATAATAAGGGAACGTATCAGATGCTGAGCTGCTGATCTTATAATGAACACACATTAGCATAAGTTTGTAAAGAACAGATCACGCAAGATAAGCAGTTAAAACCATGTTCTTGTAATAGTATAATTGTGTTTTCCTAAGTTGTTGGATACCACACCTAACAATTGTTAATGAAAAACATCACACAGACAGGTCGGATAACGCTACTGTGCTCTAAATGGAGTAACAAACATCACTGCATCAAGGCAGTGGCTGTACGACACCAACATTCTTGTTTATAACCAGCAGGTACTTTGCAGTGTTGCACCCGGGTGTAAATACTGCTTAGTGACAAGTGACAGTCATCCTGGGATCTTGCTTTCAAAATGGACACTTGTCCACATCCCCAAACTGGTTGTGAACTGGCAGCCTGCCTGAGACAGTCCCAGTGTTAAAGGGAAAAGAAATATAGTGAGTGCTCTGGCAGAGCTGCGTGTGCTGCCCTTTCTCAGCTGTAGGCGTTGTGCCTGACTTTAACCAATGAAACTACCCCTTTTATCTTCAAATTCAGCAAGTCTGAGTTTGCTCTCATCTTTGGAATAAAACACATTTTTTCCCGTACTTCTTAATTTTCCTTAAGTCAGTCAGGTATGAATCAAAGCTTTCCAGCTTTGGTAGAGCTTCCCTTGCTCCCTATACACCAAGCTGACAAACTGTTTAGCATTTCTGTTCTCTACTTGCATGGCTGCATGTTCTGCTGCCAGGAAGCACCATCAAATGCCACTGCCTGCTACTAAGCAGCTCAGCTAAGATAAGATTTGGGTGATAACAACTGCAATAAATCACCAGATCCATAACTGGAATCCAGAAGTGATCTGAAACTTTCTTTCTGTCAGGGTTAATAGTATATTTATGCAGCCTGTGCCAGTGGGTTTGTTTCAGATTCCTTCTGCGATCCCTGAAATATTTTCTGTACTTTGACCTGCAGGTGCTGGATGTTAGCAAGGAAGGGAAAGAAGAAGTTTTCTATGGGCCTACGCTCCCATTTGCTTCCAACGGAATAGCGGCGTGCTTTCTCCCAGCTCCTTACTTCACATGCCCCAACCTTCAGACTCTGCAAGTGCCTCACCACAGGATCGGCACAATGTGAGACAAGGAATGCCTACTTCATAAAATCAGATGTGGAAGGGGAAAAATCAAACCCTGTGTATTGAAGGGTTTCTTTGGATCAGTGAAAATAATCAATCCCCATGGGCTGCTGCTTTACCTTCACACATTTGTCTTAAAGTCGGATCACAATAGGCGGGAAGGAAGCTACAAAAACCGTGGTTTCTCTCCTCTGCCTCAGATGCAGAGGCATATATGTGAGAGCATTTGGCATTTCTGCTGGTGACTACTTGCTGCCTGTCTTGATTTAATTTCCTTATGCAACTTTGTTAAGGCATTGTGAATGCTCTCAGCTCCTTCCTGGGCTGATGTTCTTTGGAATCTGCACGTTCAGTTGTTCACCAATGGCACTTTCAAAGATGAGAGAAAGTAGTGTTTATGTTGACAAAGATGATATAATGCTATGGTAATTATGCAACTTACTTGATACCGTTGGCAAAAAGAATAACAAATGTGCTGACTTCCAATTCTGAACTCCATCGTTTACAGTTTCTCATTTAATAATACTTCATTTGAAATTTAAATACTGTGAAGCAGATTAAAACAAAAATAAAAACCAAACAAGCCCTGTAGTATATAAGGATCACACAAAATTTTGTGAAGGACAAAGACACTGAGGCTTCACAGTTAAACACAAGTCTGAATGGAATGTGTTTGTCTGAGAATCTAAAGATCATTTGGGATGTCATTTACCAAGGTCTACTATCAAATAAATGTTACCTTCTGTCATATGATCAATTCCTCCTGACAGCTGCAGTCTTTTAATGGTGGAGAACAGCTTCTTTACTGTATAATTAAAATGTGCCATTTACTTAATATTTTTAATATCCAGTTTGCAAGGGGTCACCACATTTACAATTATCAATGAACAGTCTCATTTTGTCCAACATATGGTCCCACAAATCACTGGTCTCCAGAGGCTAAACAGGTGTATAACAATGTCAATATTTATTTATTTATTCTTTCAGTTTATGTAGCGTGTCTCCCTTCCATACTCCAAGCATATGCCAATTCACAATAAATACTCTAACCTGTTATATTTTGGCTTTGCTTGGCTATTGCAGCCCCCGTCTCTTATTTTCATCTTTATTTACATATCTAACAACAAGTTCAATGTTTGTAAGTATTAACCAAGCATATAATTAAATCTTTCTCTATTTATGATTTATGGGTACTCTTCTCTGCTTTACCTACTGATCTGTTCCCTGCCCCTGTGCTATCTGAGCAGACCTGTGTGATTCCTACTGACACTCATGCAAATGCCAGGTGCAGAATATGCCACAGCAAGAGCCTGGGCTTGCTGGACGGGAAGGGTTTGATGTTACCCAGTGAGCAGCGATTCCAAGTCCAGTGCATCTTTAAGTGCCTGGTTGGTGGTACAGAGAGGTGAGTTTTATCATTTTGTGACATCTCCATCTCTAACTCACACCACCTTGCCTTGTCTTTTCCAGTCATTTTCAGGTTAGAATGATTTTTTTTTTTCCCTTTCTGGATTTTCTTAGCAGCATGTAGCTGCGTAGAACCAAACTCCAGCTGCTTTCACTGAGTGCAAGCAATTTCTTCCTTTGCACACAAAACAAGGCTTCATCTAGTCAGCACTTTAACTATACAAGAGCTCTACAGGCTATGCATCGGGATTTTTTTTAGTTTTAATTCCTTTAATCTCCTGAAAATTAGCCTGCAAGGGCCATCTCTCCTAACAGGCCTGTTATACTTTAAAAATCTGACTGTTGTCCTGTATGGGCTGCCAGGCCCAAGCCTGGGGAGCATTCAAAGCTCCACTTACATACAACTCACAGAGATGTGGACATGGTACATGCCTCATTTTTAGGCAGAGGGTGGCTGAATAATCATGACACGGGTGTGTGGAGAGCCGTGGGGCTGCTAGTGGAGTCCCAGCAGTGCCACGTCAGGTGAGTGATCAGCTTTGGCTCTGCAGAACCATCACTGACTCCCTGTTTTGCAGGAAGTGGGGAAATTAATTCCTTAGCCTAGGTAAAACACAGCGTGCTTCCATAAAAAAGTGCGGTGTACATTTCGCATGTCTAAACTCAGTTTTGGTGCTTTTATTCCTAGGCCTTGTAGCTTCCCACAGCTGCAGCTCTGAAATCGTCTCCTTCATGAATGCGAGGGATTATGGCAGAGCTACCCGGCCGTTCAGCAGCGGCAGCAAGCTGTGACAGGAGCCTGAGCTGGGAGGTGGAGGGGGGCAGCGTCCCCATGCAAAGCAGCATGTGCCACTTGGTTCAAGGGCTGAAAGGCAAGAGTGGATTGCAAGAAAGTTATTTATCATGTTTGTTCTGCCCTTTAGACACTTTTACTGTTCTGGCTGTTATCACCAATTGTCTGTACTGGTGAATAGCGGTTTTAAACAGCTGTGCAATTGCATTAAATTAGCTAAGGGTAGCACAGCCACAGAGCCTCAGGACAACACATATGCTCCTATTAGTGTCAGGATTCTGCTCTGGCCCTTAATCATCAGGCTCCAGTGATTACAGAGAATCCTTTCATGGCGACCCTGGGTGCCTCACTTTCCTAGCTTGGTTTTTCTGCTTTTGTTGCAGGACCTTTAGGACAGCTGGGGTGCTTTCCTGCACCTGAACTCAGAAAATGCCACATAGTTCCAGCAAGGTGAGCAAGTGAGTTTTATATCACCAGGTAAGGAGAGAGAAGGGTGTCAGTGCAAGAGCAGGCAGAGAGCAGGCTGGTGCCAGCAGCAGCTCTGCTCTCAGAGGGGATTCTCTGCACTCAGAGAGGATTCTCTGCTAGGGAGGAGCAGGGGTGGGTGGCAGAGCAAGGTTGGCTTCACAAACAGCATGAAACTGTGCAGGGGACCTGCTGGCAAAGGCTGCTCAGTGACCTGGAGGTCTGAACCAGCACGTGCTTGCGTGGCCAGTTTTACATTTAGTGTCCATGACTCTTGAAAGTGCACCCAGTTGCTGGCTCCTGTGCATGAGTGCCATGCCTACCTCATCTTTCCTTAATTTTGTACTATTTTTGGAAACCGTCAGCCTTTGAACCCAACCGCTATCTCTGTCCGGCCTACCGTATTTGGTACATACCTCTGAGCAGCAGTTTAGCTCAGTTTTTCTGCAGAGCCTCGAAGATGCCCAGAATAAGAATATTTCCACGCTTGATCATTCTGTTCCTGGAGTCAGACCAGCACAGTGTGAAAGCAGCTGCCAGCACAATTCACTCAGGTTCCCAGCTGGGAAATTGTGCAAGGTAATGGAGCAGGTTACAGCCAGCAAGAACGCAGGAGGCGCTTCAGGAAACAGGTACCTTTACAGCTGAATAATGCAGCAGCAGTTGTAAACTGGTGAGTTTGTAAGCCAGTGCAGTTCTGTGCATTTCTGCAGCTAGGCTGCTGGGCCATAGGGTCTTGAGAGCTGTAATAAGGAGCCTTTGTACTTTTACTCCTGTCCTGTGATCTCCTTTTTGGGGTCATTCCCATGAAAAGTAAAATTTTGTCCTTTATACAGCACACTTCACCTTTGAGTCCTAAGATGTTTTATCAGCAATTCTTAGCTATAAATAACCACAATAGCAATCAGCTGCTTCGTGATTTTTATCCAAAAAGACAGATTCCAGAAGCATCCTTGCACAGTACTGACATGCTGCAGCAGCACCAAGAGGACACTAACACCAAACCAACGGCTTCTTCTGCCCCTTTGGTTTCTGTTGAGCATTTCACACCCAAGTGCCGAGCAAAGAAATGCTTATGTGTTATGAGCCAGTGTGCAGCTAGTCTGTTTCCCTGCAGTAGCATGTTTGTAATCCTTGCATTTCTAGTTGGTACTTATGATTTTCGTTATAACTTAGCTTTCAGGGAGAGTACCTGACTCCTAAGCTAATTCAAACTTTTGTGACTCTTTTTTTCCTTAAGTTTTGCCTTCCCTGGTTACCCTCCCCCAAACCTGTACAGACATTTAGTAGATCAGTTGCAGAATCGTGGAGAAATAGATAATTGAATATTCACACATGCAGAAACAACACAGGCAGAATGTGGAACAATGTGGAAACAAGCGCGAAAGGAGGCGGCATCTGTTTATTGAAAATTAGAATGTAGAATAAATTAAGAGGGCAAGGTTAAAACACTTCATCTGCAGTCAGAGTTTGTAGCGGAGGAAGACTTTGCAGGAAGTTTAGCACATAGACTATGTAAAGGGCTTCTACAGTTTAATTTCGCAAAATTTAAGCTTTTTTTTTTTTTTTTTGAAGGACACATTTTAAAGGGAAAAAATATCCACATGATGTTTTTTCAATAGAGATGGTTATGTATAGTTTTTTCACAGTAATGCCAGAATTAAAATGCTTAAAATGTTAACTCTTACTATGGGTAGATAAGGTTATGCTGCAATACTTAACGTACTGAAGAACAGAACAAGTATTTTTAGCAATGCTCTCAACCTTGCAACTGAGGTAATTTTTCTGCCAGTGCAATACACGTCATGTCGGCCCTTTCTAAAACTGATGACTAGCAAACTCAAAAATTTTAATGCCTGTTTGGGTGACACTTTACAGGGATGACGGTATATCTGAGACAATGTTTGCTGGACTGAACAATTCATTTAATTTGGTTTTGACAGGGAATTAATCTGTTGGTAATTATGAAGGCCTGCAAAGACATCACATCTGTGAGTGCAGGATCTGGGCACGTGTTGTTCTGCTTTGTTTTATACGTACTTCTATGTTTTGTATATTGAGCCCACAAAAGGGTTACCATTTCAATGCTGCTCAAGTAGACAAAAGCCATATCCTAGTCATTCATCATAAAACAAGCCTAATTATGCTAGGACATATTGACACTGCATCAGATTTTTAATCTTCAACATAATTTTATAACCATTGCTAACAGATGGGCTGATTACACTGAATTTCAGTTTTAAGTAATAGTTAAAAATTATAAAATATGATTAAACTGAAAATACGCATGCATACATAATTTTCTGAAGCTACTGACGGAAGGAAAAACAGAGTGCAATAAAACCTCTTTTCAGTTTCCTGAGGGAAATACGTTGCATTTAGGTGGACAGTTAAAGAAGTTCCTTAAATGACTAGTAGTAAGTAGTATGTGCTGTTGGCAGCTCCTCTTCTGTGCAATTACAAGATACGCAGAACCTTTTTCTTTGCACAGGTCTGCTGCTCTATTCCAGCATAAAAGGCATAAATTTTTCTATTTCAGAGGCTCTTTTATTGAAACAAGTGCCTTCTCCCACTATTTTTTTTTTGTCATTGAAAATGAAAGCAAGGAATAATTTAAATTATCATGTTCCTGTTCTTTAATAACAATATTATGGGAAAAAAATGGGAAATTCTTATAAAATAGATGGACAGCTTTGTGGGACTAATGGAAGTTGCATGTGAATTTTGAATAGAAGGTTTCTGTCTCCCCCTCCATCATTTTTCAGTTATTTTAGGGTTACTAAAGGAACGATAAACCAGACTTTCCTCTCCCTGCCATTGTTCATGATGTGCTGGACATCTGTTTCACACCACAAGGACAATGATGGGTCAGAGGTGATCAGTATCCTGAATTCTGGAACAGGGAGAATAATAGAAAAACGAAATACTTTCTACTCCTTTTTCCAATATGTAGGAATTGAGAGCTGAAAGGGCATAGTAGTCTTCAAGCACCTAAAATCAGTGGAGAAAATGCCTACAAGGCTCGCGCCAGCTGGACTTTAAAGAGAGCTCTTGTCAACACTATTAGCATTGCTAAACACAAAGAAGATATTGGGGATGGACCACGCAGCAGGCTTTGGGGAAGAAAAAGCTTATGGAGATTTAATATTTTGCTAACACACCATTGAAATACGTTGATCCTGCCATGATGTAATTAACATTCAAAATGGCTTAATACCATGAACTTTTCATATGTAGAAGGGGAGCAGGACTCAGTGTTTGGTGAAGGCTTTCTGAATTTCATTATTAACTCTAATCTTAGTAATACTCTTGCTCCAAGCTTGCGGGAGGCCACAAAAGCCTCAAAAAGTTGGGTAAAAGAAGCAGAATTGCAATGGCATTTGCCTGTCTAAATACTACTGGGATGATGGATTATTTCTGAAAGGTAACTTTTGAACATAGAGGCAAATATGTCATAAGGTCTTTAAATAATGTTTGGAGAACTGGAGACAAAATGCTCCAGCCTGTTAAAAAACCCAACACACAGATTTACAAATGGGCACAGATGGGCACAGTAGGCTGTACTATTCCTTTGAAGCTTACATGTTAGTGGACACTACACCAATTTCTCTTAAGAATATGCAGTTGGCCAGGTGCTAACTGAACAGTTCCTCCAGGAAGCCAATTTTCCTTATTTTAAGTAATTAAAATGTTATTAATTTTCAGTAATTTCACAAGTTCAGGGAAGTTTGGATTAGGTCACATTCGTGCCATTGATCTAAATGAGGCCAGTGAAATTGGTGAAGCTCCCCCTGCATAGGTCTACAGCCATATGGACAGTGTGATCTCAACCACAGTATTTTCCATAAGATAGTAGAAATGCCCATTATCCTCTAAAACAATCTGAATAATTATAAGCAAAAATATTCCAGTTGTTGTAAAATAATAGCAATACTGGGTAAAAGAAAGGAACGTATGCCTTCTGAAGCCATCTTTCAGGACAAATTGCTTGCAAGAGCAACTGTCCCCTAAAAATAATAATAATAATTTACAATGCTCAAGCTGCTTTTGGCAAGTGCCTTTTTTAAGCTCTAGCATGCCTCTGGAAGTGTGGCTCCCCCTCACCAACTGATTGACACAGCTGCTACTGTCAGGGGCTGATAGCATCCAAGCGGCAGTTCTTGTCTTCTCTGCAGTCAATGAGCTTGTATTAACACTCTTAACACATTCAGAGTAAGGCTTGGTATACATCTCTGGGAAGGTGATCTCAGGACATAATTTCTTCATCTGCTAGACATCATCTCAGATTTGAGGCTCGACCCCGTTTTCCAATTATCAACATTCTTGTCACAGGAGCCTTGCTTAATAGCTTTCCAGGGATCCTCCCCTGAGACTCAGTGGAGAACAGTTATCTATATCACTTAGTGGAGGGCAGATGACCCTACATGGGACTTGGCAGAGAAAGACACCTGCACAGTGGTAGTGGAAGCTTCTAGTAGCTCACTGCCCATTTCTCCTGAGAAATAAAGACTCCAAAAATTAATGCAGGGTTAGACAGTGACACATCTACACCCCCTGGTTTGCAGAGGATTTCTGCTCTGATGCTCCCTGTGGATTTCTATCTACATTGCCTTGAAAACAGATGTCTGAAATTGCCTGTCCCAACAACAGGACGAGGGGGAATGGGCTTAAGTTGAGCCAGGGGAGTTTTAGGTTAGATGTTAGGAAGAACTTCTTCACTGAAAGGGTTGTGAGGCATTGGAACAGGCTGCCCAGGGAAGTGGTGGAGTCACCATCCCTGGAAGTCTTCAAAAGACGTTTAGATGTAGAGCTTAGGGATATGGTTTAGTGGGGACTGCTAGCGTTAGGTCAGAGGTTGGACTTGATGATCTTGAGGTCTCTTCCAACCTAGAAATTAATAAAAAAAAAAAAAAACAACAAAAAAAAACACATTGCAGAGGTGATGATCACTTAAGTGAGTCTCTGAGGTTGGTGTATGACTTGCTAGTAATACCAGCCATGCCTACTGGTTCCAGTTCAAATATAAGTGCTTACAACCCCTCCATCACAAAAAATACTGGCAGGAAAACTGCTCGGAAGGAAGAAGCTTAAGTAAGTTTAAGACTAGGGAGTCACTGAGAGATAAAAAAATTCTTGTTGGCTGCTGCCCAAATTGCAGCACACTGAAGTATCTGCTGGCTAAACCCTGAGGTGACGTTTTCAGCTGCCACAAAAACCCAACTCCATGCACCAGGATACTGATCCCTGGCAGAACAGATCAAAGCGTGAGTCTCTGAGTGAAAGCCTCTGCTTTCACACTTACGCTGTTCTGCATACAAGATCCAATGCAGATGCCTCAGAAGATGGCCACCCATTTCACAAATGACCATGGGGATGAATCTTTGGTGGGGGGAGAAGAAGAAAGCTCAGCAGGGGCTGAGTTCCTTTCCTCTGAGTGAGGCTAAGGATACTGCAGGCTTACCAGCAGGTGGAAGTCTTTTGTTCACATCCCCTTTACCTGATTTGCAGCAAAGCTCTGTCCTGCAACTCATTAAGCAAAGTGACGAGGCAGCCTTTGTACCTACATGCAGATGACCTGCTCCTGTCAGTGGTAGCAACCAGTGTAGAAGCTGAAGCTTTCCAGGATTTCCTGCTCTAGCTTTAGCAGTTCCCCACGTACAAGGGAGGTAGGCATTTTTACTTTTTATAAACCAAACTGCGTGAAAAATAATATAGAAAGGTTTACTTCATACACTAAGCAATATTTAAGCTTTATATGGACACTATCTAATAAGACACATAAAACAATTATTGTCTAATATAATTATCTAACATATTGTCTAAGATAATACATTATTTGTTTAGTTTTGTGGTGGTTATCAGTCATTTTTTAATACTGTACTTAAATTTAGCACTTTCTTCTATTTTCTAACTAATTTTGGACTGCTGTTTTGGTGTATACTTGGTAAGTCAGTCTAGAGTAATACTCTGCAAGCCTTCACCTCATTAATATTATCAAAACTGTCAGTCACATCTGCAAATGTCCATACCAAATAATTAGACCAAACCAGATTGCCCATTTGGCAGTGGTTGATGAATATGATGCAAAATGCTTTATTTCTGTTCACATTAACTTTCTGACAGAGAAGAATGATAATTTCCAAACTGTTTAAATCAGTTTCTTATGCACTGAGCTGTTACCATTTGCATAAAGCTCTGTTGCTTTTTCAGAAACTTCCAACCACTACAGCTAGTATTAAATGTGTCTTTAACAATCTGCTAAACACATCATTAAATGATTTGTTGTGTCTGCTCCATCCTTTACAGGTGCAAGGTTTTACTTTCAGGAAGTAATACTACAGTCAGACATCTGTTCTGTAATCTGGGTGGTAGGACTTAAATTTTGAAGAGACATCTCTATTAATCTTACTCGGAAAACTTATTTATTTTTTAAAAGCTTTTTAGAAGTACAATTCTCTTGAGATGAATAAAACTCCTCCCAGGTAGAGAAGCTTACAAGAAGCTACAATGCAAGTTCGATAAGTCACTTTCATAATGAAAAGAACCTTCATGTTCTGCACTATTAAGTAGCCTAAAGAGGCTTTTAGTTATTGCATTATCCAAAGTAACGATAGCTGATTTAGGGAAAAAGATTATCTATTCGGACTTGATAAAATTACCATGAAGGAAGTAAAGTCGCTCTGACCAAGATTTTTTTGGGTGGCATTTTTGAGATGCAAAAGTAATCTTTCCTTCCCATTAATATCATAAAGTTAAAATCTGAATAACGTTAAAACGAAGCAGCCTGTTCACCAGTGCTGCCATTAACGCAAAACTTACTATTCCTAGGGTCCAGTAAGTGGTTGCAAAAATACGGGTTACTGTGGGGAGTGAAAAATTTGAATTCCATAGGCATTAATGGAAGTTTCCTGAGAACATTGGAAAAAACACAGAAAAAGTTAGAGCTTGACTCCTTCTGGAAAGACCCAAAGTATAATCCAAAATGCAGCAAAATACTTGATAAATCCAGCTTTTGAGGATTAAAAGTAACTGCTAGCCTATTTATTTCAAATGAAATAAATATCCCAAATAAGCATTTCCTTCAGAGGTCTACTGTCCTCTTTCTCTTTTCTCACACTATTTATACCAATTGTAAGTTAAATGTGTTATTAGCAGTGTCATGACTAATAAAAAACAACATGGGATCCCTGTAAATTCTGGGTTAATTTTAAAACATTACTGAAAAGGAAGAGGTCAGGAAATCTGAGCCTATGTTTTCTTATATTACCCACAAACACAACAGAAGAGATTTTGCACTGGAAACTGAAGAACTTTAATGTTTTAATACAGGCAGAAGGTTAAGACAGCTATATACATTTTGTGCAACATATATACAAGACCTTTCTTAATATATACCATACTGGCCCAACTACTGGTGAATGCACTGCATTCAAAAAGCTCAGTACTACAGATATGTTTTCTCTCATTCTCCTAACATAATAAATTAGAAGTTACAAAGCTACAATTTTCTTAAGAATATACTGAAGGTTTTCAAAAGGACAGTGTTAAGAGGGTCAGGTCTCAATGTGAATTGAGTTCTGTGTAATTACTTTGATTTAATTTTTTTTTTTTTAAATCCTGCCTTCTATGTTGCAACACAGGCTCTGCTCATGTAGACATTTGAACACATAATAAATTTGCCATACCTCTTAATCACCATTCAGCAGTATATTCAGAGTTACTCTTCAGATGCATGACAATATTCAAATACCAAAGAAATCATTAAAATTAATACATAGCTTGAAAAAAAAAAAGATAAATGGATTGCAGTTGTAAAGATAAAAACTAGGCTAGTGTGTTGTACAGAGCAGTTTTAGGTATCAACATTGTCAGAGGAAAGGATCAATCACCATCAATACTGCTAACCTGTCTCATTTTCCAGTTTTTGTATCTCATTTTGTCCAGCCTCTGAGAGGTAAGATAAGAGTCTTTTATAGGCTTCTCTGTTGAAAAACAAAAAAAAAAAGTGATGTGTTAGTTAAAAGTTTCACACGTCTGAGGAGTAAAAGCACATAATTTCCAAACACATTGGGATATGAACCCACAATAACTTTTTCTTTCCCTATTTATCCACAGCTTTGTTTGCTGTGAATTTTTAGCATGGCCGGGTTGGAGGAAGAATGAGGGTTGCATAATTTACAGCTATAAGTGTTGTGAAGATGCTTAGAAGTCTCTTTCCTTAGGGAGCTGCTGTGAAATAGATTTTTGTTTTATTTTAAAACATAGAGTTAACCAGGGCTTAAAGGAGATCTGCAATGAGACTTCACCGTGTTCACTATCTGATTTCCACATAGGAAATCTCTCTGTGACTCATGCTATGGGCACAGTGATGTGAGATACTAGACTGCCAAGCTAATAAAAAGGGAATAATACAATTATAAATGAATTAAATATTTTTCATTACATAGCCAATGTGTACTCTTTGAATAACCTTTACCATCCCATTAATTTCATTCTTAAATGACTGGTTTTTGTTTGTTTTTAAACAACCCAGGCCCTGCCAAAGTGTACATCAAAACTTCTCCAGGCTGAGGTGTGACAAGGATCTACTCTTTGAGGGGTACCAGTATGTGTAATGCAGACACTGAAGCCAGGATCTGGCCTTGACCTGCTAGAGCCTGCATTCCAGTTAGGAGATCTAATGGAAGGAGCCCTTTTGGCTTAGGTACAGAGCTGCCTCCATTTTTGTAGCAACATTTATAGGGTTGCTGAAAGTTCACTGCTGCATCTGCACCAAGAGAAGCCACCAACTGTGCTGAGTAGCTCACCTTGTGCCATTTGCTTCTAAGGCTAGATGGATTCACACGTCAAATATTTCTGTCCTTAGTTCTCAAGGGGGCAAATGGAGAAAATGTGATTCTGCTGTGCCTGTCGGAGAGGAGGCTGGCCATTTATGAACAGCCACAACTCCCAGAAGTTTATAATATAAAAGAACTCTTAAAATTCAGCCACAGATATTTCTTTCCAAGCATCTGAGATGATATCTGATTAAACTGTAATTTTACATCTAAGCCATGAAGTTATCTAAAACAGGGACTTACTTAAGGATAATTCATTGGGGTAGGAATTCTTCTTCATTGCATGCTTTATAACATAGATTGTAGTGAACAGAGGCAGCCTGGCTCTGTTCTGTGTGGGTCTGTAGCCCTAGCGTCAAAATATCTCTTAAAATACTTAGCAAACATGGCTTAAAATCATGAAAGGCATGAGCGAAGTAGATTTTGTTTGAACACTTTTAAAAATCACTCATTTTTTTAGTATCTGTACTGCTGTCTAACATTGCTTTCTTTCAAGAGAATATACCCTACTATTCATTATCAAAAAGCAGCATTAAACAAAAAACAAACCTTTGTGCAGCATTTCTTCCAAGACCTTGTTTGTGCTCTGAATCCTTCAGAGCCTGTGTCATTGTGGGAATCAGGCTGGTAACTAACGTCTGATCCAAGACTGCCACTGCTTCTAATATGCTGTAAACCCGGTGATCATACACTGCAATGTAGTCCTGGATAAACTGCCTGAGGGGAGCACAGAGGCATTTAATGCAAGGTCAAAACCAGATACACAGAACATGCCAAGAACAACTGAAGAGTAATCAGAACAAGCAATCTGGCTGCATGGAAATTTTCCTATTGTTACACTGAAATACTCAAATGGAATACCTTCTCCAAACAGAGCCATGCTTTTGAAGGCTAATGCTGAGGAAAAAAACCCACACATTTATTTTCAAGCAAATTGTCAGATTCTGCTGCTGTTTCGTCAGTGCTGACTTCTTCCTGAGCACTTTACTTTGTAATGCAGCTGTCTGAATGGAAAACTAAAAGATGTATTTATTATTTAATAAATTAAGAAGTCCATTAAGACAAGACATCTAGATTCAAATCTGCAGAAACAACATAAGCATTTCTTTCTAAAGCTCCACTAGATCTTAAGCAGGGTGGAAGTGTATCCATTCATCTTCCTGAGGGCTTGAGGTCTTTAAAGAGCACAGATTACATTTGAATGAGAAGTTACACCACTGGAGTGAAACACCTCAAAGCCTCTGCATTACACACGGAGTTCAGATAATGTCTCTGGAGCTTTCATCTAGATATAACCCAACACAGCACCAGTGTTCAGGTTTGCAAAATATCTTTGGGTCTTAGCGCATGCATCTCCTCTGCTGTATCCACATGAGGAACAGGACACTACAGGAAGGATGTTGCAGATGTATGGAATAAGTGTAACTGACATTAAAATAATTTTATTTACTTGTCATAGAAATTAATAAACTAGAAAGCAAAACTTGTTTTATGAGAATTTGATCTCCATTATATACAATTCAAATTAGGCATGCACATCCCCCATAGGACCTTATACTCAGCATCACCATTCACGAGGAGATTTTCCCATTACAGCAGCAGTGTACCTCTCTACTGTAGTCTTTTCAAAACAGTACCTAATCCATGAAAACACAGATAATGATTCTCTATATTTTTGCTCTGGCTCTTTGGCCAAGCAATGTTTAAAACCGGTGCCAAAAGTACCATAATTTAAGTGCCATAAACAAGAGACAATGTGGTATGTTAAAGATAATTAGTTATTTAAAGAAAACATGTTTGCTGTCAATTGGATTGCAGCAGATTCACTGCCAATTGGCATATTTTCTAGTTACCTAAATACAGAAGTCAGCTGGGTGGCATGTTCTCCTCCTGACCCCACTTGGCAGCCTTCTACCATGCACTGCACAATGTCTGTAGATATTTTTTTAACTGTAAAAAAAAAAATCACAAGATTCACACAGAGCTCTTGAACTGACCATCTGGAGAATGTCTTTCATGAAGATTACAATTTTTAAATGAGGAAAAAAATGGTTTTTATCTTACTTTGATACAAGTGAAATGACTTAGAGCAGTTAGTTAGATTGTCTATAAAGAACAGAATGAATCACAGATTTATGCAAAAGTCCTATTTTCACCACCATTATTCTTTAAACATACAGATTTTTAAGTACAATATTGTCTCTGAGTCAGGGCAGAGACATACACTTAGTGGAAATAGGGATTGTATTTAGATTTAAGTTTTGTTTGTATTCTTCAATCATTCCTATTTGAATAGAAGAAGAGCAGTCATGGCATTATATCCTGCCCAGAGCTATACAGATCTACTCCTTATGTTCAGTGGTAGGTATTGTTCTGAATTCCACCTGTTTGTGCTTTTTTCAGACAACAATAACAAAAATCACTAGTTTCTTCCATTTATTTTTTCCAAATATTCAAGATGCAAGATACAGCTCTTCCTTTGTAACGGTGGAGCTGAGCTGCAACAGCTTCTCTACAAGGGCATAGTGGAGTCCTGTCTAGGCAGGCAGTGTGTTGATGGCTACATCAGCATGGGACATTCAGCTCACTCTACCCCACAGCACACTGCAAAGTGGGTACTTTCAGCTTCAGACAGATATGGCTATGATAGCAGAAGTGGGGAGAAAGGTGTGTGCTAATTCAGCTAACCCGAGCATATCTTGTCCTTGAAACTTTCACAGAACAGAATCAAAAATTGCTTTATTAGCCAAAATTTTCTGGAGAAGTCAGAGGTGAATCCCCACGTTGCCTAATACCTCTACTGGCAGCAAGGAGTGGAAATTGTTGGCACATTCACATTCAGTATACAACTGTGGGGTGAACACAGTACTTCATTTTTTAGGAAGCTAAAAATGAAGTTATCACTACCAACTGGAATGTGCTGAAAGAAAAGGAGACTCAAAGATCCCTTCATAAGTGGATTAAAAGTAGCAGGTTGCTTTCTGATGCCTCTATGTGGAGAACATGTTCTAGACTAATTTGGGCTAAAAGCTTTAGGTGCAAGAAAACTTCCACAGTTACAAAGTCTGGGAGAAATGAGCTGGGAAGTATGGGAGAATGGAAATGCTCTTCAGATTCCTGACAAACTGATCATGAGTTCATCAGAGTCTGAGAGCAGAACTCCTGTCTTGGAGACATAAGTCCCAGCCTACTTAATGACCAGCCAAAGCTTGTCCAGTTTATCTGGCTAATGCACCTCATTCTCCTCATCTAAAAGCCATGGAAAACTTGCACATTGGGATGAAGGATGCTCAGCCAGTATAAAAGTCGTACAGGTGTAGAGAGACGTTTTAAAAGCAAACAAGGGGCTCACCTTGCAGCTCATTAACCAGCACCAAGCATTTCAACACAGCCGGGAGAACCAAGCCGACGTCACACTGTGCAGTGGTCTGTGTTCGCTGAAGCACTTCAAGAATGAAAGCAAGAACCGAGGCCAAGCGAGGAGGCGGAGCACTGCCTTTGAACTGCAGATAGTTCTCACTGGGAAGACAAAGCAAACCAAAACATAGTCTGAGTTGTTTTATTTTATTTTTCTTTCATTTGTCTTTCATTCAGTGCAAGCACCACGTACTTGAAAATAACATTGTGATATTTCAGCGGGAGGCCTGTTACATAGATTTCTATCTTTATCTAGACTCTGCTAATGGCTTCTATTTATCTTAGTCTTAGAAATGGCTCCCAATTTATCAGAGGACAGTGATGCCTTTTGACTCTTCTGTTGAGGGAACTAAAAAATAGCAGTCATAATTATAGTTTAAAAGCCAAGTGTGACTATAAAAGTTAAAGCTGCGTAAAATAACTGAATAAAAGTAGGATTCAAAACAACATCCAAAATATAGCTGTTGTTCAGTTACTTTATTTAGCTTTATGTGCTATTGTCAGTTCACAATTCAACTTGTGGTAACAGCTCCTCTGTCACTACTGGTACTGTTACTTTTGTCAATGGTATGTTGAAACAGAACAATCTGGTTGGACCCGATGATCTTTCAAGGTCCCTTCCAACCCCTTCAGTTCTGTGATTCTGTGAATCTCTGCTTTTGCTCGCTCAGAGTTAACATAATCATCTCCAGTACAAAACTGGTCACAAAAATAAAAGGTAACCTGTCAGTCTGCACCAAGAACAAGTTTTGACATTACTGACATTGTCTGTCCCAATTTTAATTACTTTTTTAATTTTTACTTTTTTAAAAAATATTTTTTTTCCAAAAAAAGTGATGCAAGATTGAACAACTGTTGATTTGACATTACAAATGAATTTTCTGAAAACTGAAGACAATGACTGTTACTTTGGAACATCCAGGAGAGAAGGGTGCAGGTAAATAGAACACAGCATTTATTCATCAGTTAACAAGAGCACTCCCAGAACCTTCAAAATAACTGTTTAGATATTTAATAGTAATTACCCTTAGCTACCCAAACTAGCAAATTTGTCTGCTGAGCAATGCATCAATTAAAAACTGTTATCCTTGTTAAAAAAATTTATAAGGCACACATACAAATTTACACTTTCAAATAAAACTGACTTTAAAAGATCTGAATATTTGAATGCCCATTGACATAACTTACAAAACAAAAATTGTAACACTTCTATATCCTTTGCATCATGTGGTCTTACGTTAGTATCTTTGAAATCTCCTGTCCCATTAACTTACTATGGGAATTGCCCGCTATTTTTTGGGGGTGGGTTGCATACGCTTCCACTCAAATGATTCTCTGACCTGGATAATACACTCTGGTTCAATTTTCTCTGTGCAGCAGCAAGATACTCGTTAACTTTCGTACGGTAAAAAGGCCAATGAAATTTGAATGTATTTATCTGTGGACCTAGTGACTGTCTCCTGACCACCCAACAGTTTATAAATCAGGCTGCTGTTCCGTTCTAAGATATTCTTCCCAGATCACTAAGAAACGTTTCATGTCTTACAAGTCACCAAGTGCCATTACACTTTCAGAACTTTCCTTCCAATATCAAGCTTAAAATTCACACATGCATGCACACATTCACAAATAATTTTATTAAGATGACAAAGTTTGAGTATTCATAAGTTCATAAAAAATGTCAGAAGACTGTGAAATCTTAATTCACTCCCTTAATATGTGATAATATAGGCTTTACTTACAACATTGCCTACCATATTTACCTACAGTCAACACTGATATTCTTTTAATCAACGTGTACACACACTATTTAACAAAGAAAAATAAATTTACCTCAGATATAGGCAATCATCTTATATTTGAGGGGGGGGTAATTTTTCTCCCAACGTGAAGAAAAAAATGCAGACTGTATCTTTACATCTCTGTTTTCCCACACCCCAAAATCTTTACTTCCCCTGGGTAGCTGGCACATCTATGTATATTCTGACACTCAGAAGAGCACCTCGTCCTCCCATGCACAGGCAGCTGTGACAACTGACTCTGTGACCCTAGATACAGCCCGAGATGCAACCATATGATGAGGTATATTGGAGTGCAATGTTTTTGGAAACATACTTGCTTTTCATGTGGCCATATGTGCTCTATATGCTTTGTCCTTCCTTGGCTCCCTACCCAGCATAACTATCAGTTATTGAGAAAACAACAGTGACATTCCCTTTCTCATTAGCTGTTTGTGAAATCTGAGTCAGTGATGTTTTGTTCTTCGCTGGGCCTTACTTTATGACATGCAGAGTGGTCTTCCGTAGACGGAGCATCTGGGGGACTGTAATGGAGCTGCATAAAGCAGTCAGCAAAGGATGCTGTCCAACTCCAAGTGCAGTTGGTGAAGAAGGGAGAAATCGTCCAAAATAATGCTGAATAATGCTCCCAAGCAGTTGATTTAAATAGGCCCCCTGAGTTTGGGTCTGGCAACATATAAAGGATAGGCCCTGTGAAAGAAAGAGAAAGAAATTGAGTATGTCTAACTACTACTGAGCAAGTTCAATAACAGAAAGGTAAATAACTCCTTATGCACTGCATGTAAATTACTGCTGTACAGGTAACCTACTGCATGACAAGTAAATATCAACAACTTGCTACACCTATGACAGTCTATGTATAAAATGTCAAGTCACGGCTTACAAAGGAGAAAAAGTCTTCTACTGGACGAACTAATATACTTGGAAGATGATCTTTGGGGCAGACAATCTTCCTTTCAAATCTGAAAGAAAACCTTGGCATTTCAGACCTGAGAAAGGCTTTTTGTGCCCCAAAGCTCCTCATTTCTTTTTCAACTACATGTGTGGTCTAATGAAGATAGGAATAGCAGTCTGACAAGAAAAAAAATTGCTGATAGCATGAACAAGAGTAAATTAGACACCATTTGTAAGGGATTTAAAGATTTTTTTAAATCTGTTTACAATAAAGCTAAAACTGGTGCGACTTATCCAATATAAGCTATGCTGATGACAGAGAAAGATCTATAATAATGAAAGTAGGTGCTGTCTAGGCAAGTTTCTATGTGAACACTACCCATAGTTATAAAACATACAAGTTTCACCTGTGGGAAGGGAATATCTTTCTTATTTGTAAAAGTTTATGTGAGATAAAGTTAAGAATTCACATCCCATTCTTTTGGTTACTGAAAGGAAGAAGAATGAATCACTAAGGGAAAAAAAAAGCCCAATTGTCTCCTATCACAAGGGTCACAGTAAGGAGTACAAGTAGAAGTCTCTTCAGAATGCAGTTTTCACAATAGTTTTGTCCAACAGGAACAATGACATAAAAGAAGTTCAAGCACAGAGATCCCTAGACAGCAACTTCAACAGTACTTCAAGCTTCCATTAGCACTGCAGTCCATATGTTTGCAATCCAGACTCCACTTTTGGTAGGATATCTGCCTGAACATTGACAGTTATTGAGGCAAGCTAATGTCCCTAAGAGTCTTGAACTATTCATTCATACATTAAGGTAGAAAATTCAGAGATACTTGAAAGCTGCTTTTGTTCCTGAGCTACTGACAATGAGCATTTCCCATTGCTTTTTGCAGAGGAGCTTCTTCCTCTGAAGCTTCTTCCTCTGAAGCCTTCCTCTGAAGGCTCAGAAAGACTGCTATAGATCATCTACTTTGTAAGCTTGAGCATTTGATGTTCTCAATTAGACATTGCAGCAAGCATATAGAAGAGTTTCCTCTATAGAGTTGTCCTTTCTCCAGCACGAAAAGAAAAATATTCCATAATCCCATAACTAGAGCTGGCATTCTTTAAGTCTCTAGACTATTTCAACATGACAAAAAACATATGAGAAGGTGTATTAATCTAGTTGATAAAAGGGTCACAAAAAAACAACATAACCTTACAGAGGATACCTGTAAGAATACATCAAAGAACATAACACCTGTGGAGAGCTAATAATGATAATTACTAAAATCAGACAAGTCTTCAAATTAAGGAGCAACAAATGCCACACAGTATCAAGAAAAGAGGGGTGAAATCAGTTATTAAATAAGTTGCTATTCTTAAGAAATGATCTTAAAGATAGTTGACAGGTGGAATACAAACAAGAAATATTAGAAGTGAAATCTCTGAATCAACTCCCGTAGCAGTTTCACTTGAAGATGGATCAAGTCTAGCCTGACCATTCATAAGAACACTTCCATTTTTAAGTTGAAGCAAACTGATTCTAAATTTTTAGGTGTAGAATGTTTACAGAAGTAATCTGGAAAAGTAGGAAAGGATTAAATTTAAAAACAACACCCTGTCACGAGCATTACTGATCAAGGATTCTGCGTAAAGATTGCTGCTGGCCTTTGGGATGAATGCCATTATCACAGAATCACAGAATCATCTAGGTTGGAAGAGACCTAGATGTCTCACCGAGTCCAACCTCTGACCTAACACTAACCAGTCCTCCACTAAACCATACCACTAAGCTCTACATCTAAATGTTTTGAGAGAGAAGTCTTGTTTGCTGGAGTGGGGAAGGACAGAAGTCATGAAAGATACTTCTTCGTCAGTTATCTGATGAAGATAGAGTGCCCTTGATGCCCAATAAGGAGAACTATTAACTTAAGTAGTGTTTAAAAACACAGAAAACCTATTTGTTCTGTAGGTTCATTTTTAGTGGGTCAGGCAGAGGTGGTGCCTCTCAAAAAAAGCTTAATTTTTAAAACCACACTGCAATACCAAAATCTCTTCTCAGTAAGGAGGATCTTCGTCTTTTTTTCTTACTTCAGAAAGGAGTTTACAGGTTCAGCACTAAAGGCTTCCAAGATACTAATTCTTTTTTCCAGGTGGCAACAGCAAGGAAAAATCACCTTCCATTTTGCAGGTAGCCAGAAAAACACTCACTAAACAAAACTAAACAAAAAGACTTCTATAAGCTAAACAAATCCATGAATCAGTCTCTACACATGAAGGGAACACCTACAGTATCAAAGCTCTTCAGGCAAGAATCAGACTTTTACGCACCAACACTTCTGTAGTTCCCCCAAAATTTCCGGAGATGAACTTGGTTTTCTCTTTTGGACACAAAGGCCCACTGACTTAGCTCAGTGTGTTCTTTATTTTGAGGCCCTCCTTTTTGTTTCAAAGTGTGGAAAACAGCAGACCTGTACAAAGCTGGACGTCATATTCCAAGTAGCACAAGGGATAAATTATTAACATTGCACTGTAGATGCAAACCTCCAAGTACAACGGCAAATACCCTAGGCAGCGCTGGCCAAGGACATGATTACAAGGAAATCACATGGTACTTTCTTCTTTTACATCCTACCAGTAATTAACAGAGATGAAGGAAGCTGTGAACAGTAGCTTCCTTCTGACAGAGAAAAGAAACACATGCTACTGGACTGAGATCCTGGACCAGAGATCTGAAATCAATCACACCAGACTCCTAGGACAATCCCTACAAAGCAGATGGACATTAAAGAGTTGAGAGCACTGCCTTTTATTATTATTATTATTAACTGTGTTCTTTAGCCATCCACTGAGGTTAAAAAAATATTAAAAAAACAAAACAAAACAAAACAAAACAAACAAACAAAAAAAAAACACAACAAAAAACAAAGACATTTTAAGAGGAGCAGAGCAGGACAACATCTGTTCCTCTTTTTAACAGAAAGGCAACCGGTTCCCGTGCGTGTTCACTGCAGGAACCTTTTGTGGCCAGAGCTGCCTCTCTTCTGATTTATCCATATATCTGTAAATCACCTGTGGAGAGCGAAGAACCGATTAATATGGATTACTGGAACTATTCACTGCAGAAATGCCAAGCTACCTAATGATGACTTATAATATCAGTCCTGCTGTTTGAATAAATCTGCTGCTCACCAATTAATGTTGTACAATTCCTATTAAACACATACTATAATTCACAAAATGTATTAATAAGCTTGCTCAAATACTGGACCACAGATGTGTCTTGCAGCAGGGCTTTTAAGGTCTGATCTCTGACAAATGCTGAGCCTGCACAGGCCCATTAAAATTACTGGAAAACGTATGTGCCAAGCACTCCTTAAAATGAAGACCTTTCACGACTCTCCTGTATTTAGATAGAAATAAACCATTTTCTGTATTTTGACAGGATAAGCATTGATAAATCAAGCAGGGTATCTCATCTATCCCATTATTATATACCTTATGCTTATTCCATGCACCGCATCGTAGTCTTCAAGATGTATTTAAACTACCATTTATTCACTGAAGTTCTGTACACTGCTTCAGTTCTTTCCTGTATTACTGGTAAACATCTATCAAAATTCCCCCAAACCATTCTCCAAGAAATCATAGAGCAATCTCAACTGGTTGGAAATTTCTTGTAGTAGGTTTCAACAATCTGCTATCACGGAAATCAGCTAGTTTTTATTTTATTTGTTTTAACAAAGACAAATGTTAGATTTTACACACATCATTATCACATAATTATAAACAGCTCCATAAAATTATAAAAAGGTCGTTCATTCTTGTTCTTCATGAAATTTGCCATTCAAACAACAACAAAGACATCTTTGATATTATATCCCAACCTGGCCTAGTGGAAGGTGTTCCTGCCCATGGCAGAGGGTTGGAACTAGGTGATCTTTAAGGTCCTTTCCAACCCAAACCATCCTATGGTTCTATGAAAATCTTTCCTAGGTCATCAAACATTATCCAAATAGATGATGCACATGAAAGAAATAATGTCCATATGGTAAGTAAATCTTTGGGCAAGAAAAAATACCAGTTTAAGAGTTGCAAAGCATCAGTGAGAAAGTTTGAAGGAAACTTCCTGGTAAGTTCAAAGTCTAGTGGAGAACAGGCCAGTAGGCCAGTGGCACAGTAACTACCAAAAGCACAGCCGTACAGCCTGAATTTATACATGCAGGAAACACAAACACAACTAAATACAGTCAGTCTGAACTGAGAGAGAGACACAATGTCAAGTCTTAATTAGTGCACTTGACAATTTGTGCTTGTGTAAAATTACACAAAGACTGTAAATTTGAATAAAAATAAAACTGCAGAATTTTATGGGAGGGAGTGACAGAGGGTGGGATACAGTCAGTTTTGATGAATGCTGATGGTAGTAATAAACCATTCCAACTATGCTGATCACAGTATCAGAATATCTGAATTGGAAGGGACCCACAAGGATCATCAAGTTCAACTCCTGGGTCCCAAGAGCTAAAGGTCCCAGGAAATAAAGTGGAGCTTAATATTTCATCCTAAAAGATACAAAATTGGCCTCTGTCTTTACAGAGTGATAAACAAAGGTGATGGTCTTCCTTAGTGACAACACTGTCCTTGCTTTTAATCCTGCTGTCCAAGTTGTTTGGCCAGTTGCATTACCATTACACGGGGTATGTGATGTTTTGGGGAATTTTATTTATTTGTATTCAGTTCCAAAATTCTAAAGCATTTCATAAAACTGTTGCATCAATGAATATTTGAAATTAACTACCTGCTACAAAGACTGATTTCAAAACCTTTTCAAAATCTACATAAAAGGATCAAGTAAATCACCGTAAGATTAGTTATTGAAAACTTTGGGAAGTATCGCTGTTTGCAAACTGATACATTTTCCAAGATCTGAATTGTTTTGTTTTGTGTTTTTTTATTTTATTTTATTTGTTTTCTCCCAACAAAGGAGCAGAGCCCACACTAAAGGTGCCGAAGAGGGTGAATTCAGGACAAGAAAAGATTGAAATGGAACCTCAAACTTTTCAGAAGACTGGGGGGGAGGGAGGGGGGATGGATGGACACGATGACAACGACAACTCTGATTAGCAATGCTACATAAAAGCTTTTATGCTTTGATGACGTATAAAGAATTTGCATGTATAAGAAGTTATTTTGTATGGTCTCCAAACTCCTGTTTCTTTATTTCCATGTAACTGGCCAAGGATTATGCTGTAAGCTACAGTATTAACAGGGACAGGAACACTGTTTGTTTATCATTAGGGAGAACTAGGGCTCCTGCAATACAATATCGCTGTTCCACCCCCCTGAATGGGCAACAGACATAGGGCAGCCTCCTAAGGAGAGGCTGATTACTTATTTCACCAGTTAAGTTATTCAAGATAGAGTTACTCCCAGAGCATACAGTTTCTCTGTCTTTTCTCCTACTGTAGTTACATGCTTTCCCTTCCATATATATTATTTTATCACTTTTCTGATTTTCCTTATTTATTTATTTATTTATTTATTTGGGGCTAGTTACCAGTTGCATCAGCTCACACATTTCAGCAAAATCATTAAGCAAATTAAATGGGAATACACATGGGGTGAAAGGGAAGGAATTCACCCTCAAGCCAACTTGGCTTAAGCCAACTGTGAAACGATTACTTGAGAAGTCAGAGTCCCCAGCATCCATTTGATCTCAAAGGAGCTCAGAAGCAGCCCTAAGAAAATCAGTTTTGGAACTGATACTGAAATATTTTCCATTTTGAGTTGGCTCTAAGTGGGCATTTTTCCACTTTCCCAAACAAAGGGGAAGGAAATATTTCTGAATTAATGAAGAGGTCTGTAGCATTTTAAAATGCTGGAACTGTGTAAGTACGAACAAATAATAAAATGTAAAAGTTCTATATTTAAATAGGTTTCTCCTCTTTGTCTTCTTTCCCCAAGACTTTATCAAATTAAAAAATTGCTAGTTTTCTAGAAACGGCATTATGTAAAATAAACTACTGAGTCACCAAGATCATCCAGTTTAGCCTGACAGCACATGGACTAAGCAGCAGATTGCTGAAGAGTCCCACAGTGAGGTCAGAAAGTCAGAGACTGGCAGAGAAAACAGGAAACAAAGGTCCACAACACTAGGACTTCAGAACCAACTTGAGTGGCTTCATCTTAAAACTACGTCCGTATGTGCAGACTACAGAGAAAGAGTGCTCTCTGACTAAAATACTAAATTAGCAAACAGACAGTCACACTCTGTAGTAATATCAGTGTCCAGATGGTCCTACATGTATATAGCTTCTGAAAATACCTACAGAGCAGCAAAGCAAGTCATATTCTGCACATCATTATATAATCATATTCATTTCCATATGACAGGCCATCAATCACAATGCAACTTTTGAAAAAACGAATAAATCCAAGGGATGTTTACAATGTCACCACTGTATTATTTCACAATACGATGTGGTATGTAATCAGTAAAAAAAATGACAATCAAAATGAATTTTAGGAGTGAAGGGAAAAAACAAGCAAAAAAGTTGCAAGGATTTACAAGGTAAAATAAACCAACTTATTTATTTTAAAAATACAACATTTTCCTCACCCGTAGGAATTAATCTCTCTCTACAGCTTCACCAAGCCTTGCAGAGTTTTAAGAGTGATAGGTAAGCTGAGGGGAGAATGAGACGAGTAATACAACACTAGGCTTTACACATGTATGCATAAACAGTAGGAAAAGCATTTGATTCAGCAAAACATCCTCAAACTATTAAGATAAAACAGTGCCATGATATGCAGAGGCTTGTCTTTTGTTACTAAGAGCAACACAAACTACGCAGAATGGCTCATCTTTAATTATCTAGAGTTAGCAAAGTCAAGGATGATTTAAAACATTTGTTTGCTCTGTCATCTCAACAAGTGTCTCGTTACATAGTATGATTATTTCATCCGCTGTTTCAGAAATCCCTTACATCAGAGACAGTGCAAACAGCAGGCTGGCTAAGAGCCTCTCTATATACAGCAAGCAGACTGGCAACTCTGGAAGGCAGCACAGCGTAGCTGCATGCAATAAGAGGAAAGCCAATGGGGTGGCATTTTTCCTTCCACTTCCACAAGAAGAAAAATCTCCTCTTGCTGCTTCTTTATATTCTGTCAATGCTTGTTTTGATTAGGGGAGAAAACAAAACAAAACAAAACAAAACCTCCTCTGCTGTACGAATCTCTTCCTAAAGCTATATTTGTCTGCTGGTAATAGAGTTCAGATATTTACCTGAAGATAAAGAGGTAGGCTTTCCTGAATGGCAGACAGCAAAGCCACAGGCAGCTCTTTGTCCTGCTGGAGCACAGAGTGGGGCAGCAGCAAGCAATCTATGATGCGGAACAGGAGTTGCTGTGCTTTGGAAGTGGCCAGTATTGCTGCCCAGTTCTTTACAAGACATCCTGTTGAAAAAGAACCAAGAAATCCCAAAGCAATTTACAATCCCAAAACAACAACAACAACAACAAAAGCCTGAAGAGGAAACGTGTTGAGTAGATAATCCAAGAGTAACAACAGCAACTGTCTCATTCCCTTAGAAACAGCCCCAAGAAAATTTTAAGTCCCTTTACAATTCAGCCAAGTAAAAGTACTAGATTGTTTCAATATATTATATATATTATATATGTGTGCATTGATCTCATCATACAAAGAGGCAGTGCCTTTGCCTTCCACTCATATTTCTAACAATATTTGGCCACCTCAGCAACTACCCCAACTACTCACACACACATTCCATGCAGGAAAATATTAAATAGCTTTCAAATTGTGTTTAATGTATTTAATTTGGCAGACTGAAAAGGATGAGGAGCAGCTAACTGCATTAAACTAGAAACGTCTCTCCAGATATTTGTGGGCTCTCAGTCCACAAAACAAGAGCCTCAGAGAACACCTTACTTGTTTTCTATATGTTATCATATCACTTGCACAGCCATGAGACAGTTTTAAGAACTTGTTTTGAGTTAAAAAAAAAAAAAAAGGTAAAAAAGTGTTGATGTGGAAATACCCTGACTTTGAGAAACATCCTATTACAGGTGAGATGCAATTTTTCTTGAGAAAATAACTTGTGTTAATACTCAAAATACATATGTCGTAAAATAAGGTGTCTAATTAAGCAGATTCCTAAGTAGTAATTTTCACGAACTTTTTTAAGTTTATATTTAATTAGAAGAAAAAAAATTGCTGGGTGGAAACTACAGGAATACCCCATGAAGATATGTTTAAGACTTCAAAAATAATGAGAGATCAAAAGCAGGCTGTTACAAGATATTATTAATCTATAAAAGTCATCCATTACCATCTCTAAAAGCAACGAAAAACAACATTAATCTTGCAGAGTGAAAGAAAACACAACAATCAATCATAAAGAAAGAGAATGATCACTAAACAATACTTCTAATAATGTTGTCTGAGCTTCCTCTTTTGAAAGAAACATGATTATTCTGACTAAAAGTACTCCTTCTATTATCACTGCTGTGATGTATGGAATAGTAGAAGACACAATCTGACATGTACAGTGTCCACAAACAGCAGGTTTTTCAGATTTGTTATGAATCTGGCTTTGTCCTTATAATTTAACAAACTCACAGAATATGAAGAAGAGACTGAAATACACTTAAATATCTTAAAGTCTTTTTTAAACTTATTTTTTATGTAAAAAGGACAGTTTCTTGCACACAACAGCATGGTTGAAGATGAATCATTTCCTACTGCAAAGAACAGAATGGAAAATACTAATCTAAAATTACTTTGCAAGGCTCCACCCCAACAACTGGATATCTAAAAACACTTCATTTGACAGACATCATGTACATCAAAATATGCAGATCTTGCAATAGAAAAGTACAGTATTTTTAAGAGAATTCAAATCTAATTGTATTTGATGCGTGCTTTTGCATGGTGGTCATGCTTTTCACTGTACTCCTCACAATCATGATGTATATTGCGTGTGCATGCAAATCATGATCTCTGTCTTTAAGATATATAAGGCTTACTGCGTTTTTAAAGATAAGTGAATCAGACTGTGGCATATTTACTCATAAGAAACAGCACTCATTTTCCCACCCTATCACTGTTTCTTCATTTTATTGGAAGAATGGTAGAATTTGAGTTTTAATAAAGCACAAGTTGTATGTAATAGGAGTAATTCTAAAAGGATTCATAGATTCATATTACATTGCTAATTTGCTTAAGCAGACTTTCTGTTATCATAACTCCAGTAAATATGATATAGCATCATAAAACTGCTTCACTGACTTGTCATTGTTTCTGGTTTTGTTCAGGTAAAACAAATGATTTTCAGTGGCAAAAGACATGAAAATATCTTGCTTTTGGAAACACTGATTTGCAGGGATAATTTAAAAAAAGTCACAAGAAGGTTAGAATTCATAGCACCAGGATAAAAAAAAAAAAAAAAAAAAAAGGATGAAAAATAAATATCTAACTGTAACACATTCAAAACTTTGCTTTTTTAAACCATTAAGATGGACAGTACAGAAAACAGCAGTATTAAGTCACATTTTACTGATTCCTTATACAATTATTTCCTAACAGAGAAGAGGTTGCAAAATAATTACCTACAATCCAATAAGTAAGCTGCAAACCTTCTGGAGGTCCTTTTGCCTTCAGGTAAGGTTTTACGTACTTTAATACATCACCTAAATACTCCATAGACTTTAGTATCATAGCAGATTTCTCAGGGAGTGTCTGAAGGCCACTGTAAGTTCTACCAACAGCCTGAGAAAACAAAAACATTGAAATAAATAAACTTACTAAGTCTTTCATTAGGTTTGGGTAATTTTGCATATACAAAAAATCTAATACATAATTTCTTTTCACTCAAAAGAAAAATAATTCTCCTATGAGCTAACACAAGTACAGTACCTTAATGAATTGGACAAGAGCATTTTTAGGGTCTTGCTTCGGAACTGATTCTTCAACATGAGCCTTTGAGAGAATGTTTTCTACTTCTGAGAGTTTAAAAATCAGTCTTGTCAGTTCAGTTAGCTGTTCCTTATAGGCTTTCCCTGATGGTTAGAAGAGAATAGAAATACAGCACACAGTTATGCTTTTCTATTTACTTTAGTCACAAAATCGTAAGGTGAAACGTGATTTTGAAATATCTAACATACAGATTCTGCAACTGACAGCATCCTTCTAGACAAAGAATGTGTGACTAGACTAGTTATGTTTCTAAAATGGATACACAAGAATGAAGAATATTAAAGATGGATAACCAAGTCTTTCATTTTCCTTATGGTTTTCTTAGAAATCTGCAAAATGTGCATAAAGGTATAGTTGCTAGAAGATGTATTCTACAGATAATTACAACTGCAGAGTTTTGTAGAAAAAGTGATGAAATACTGCTCTAAGACAGCAAAATATTCAATATAAACCAGGGAAAAATTACTTGAAAATGGATTTTTTTTTTTTTCTTTTAGGGGGTTCACAGCATGATTTCTGACTATTTACTTCAGATTTTCACTTTTTTCAGAACAGTTTCTCCATGGGGGAAAAATAGCTTGTCTCCTTGGGAGCAAGTTTTTGTTCTTTGCTTCCAAGGAAACAAGCTCTTTTATCTTTGTTTGTGATAAATTTGTCATATGCAGAGCAGGCAAACCATCAATAAATAGCACAAACAGCGTAAAGAAACACATTTTGTAATTAGGTAAAAGTAAAGGAATACAAACAAAAATACATTTTGTAATTAGCTGAAAATGTTTGCCAGTTTTGCAATATAGAATCGTTACTGCAAACATTAGGGAAATGTGAACACTTACCAACTGTTCGCTCAGCATCTGTCTTGGCCAGCATACCAGTCGGTTGATCTATGAACATTTGGAAAACACATCGAAACCAAGAACGTACTGTCAGAGCTTCGTAGGATGTATAGCCCATCTTAGAAAAAGCTTCACACAGCTCCCTGCATAGGTAGAAGAGGAATACAAGGTAAAGAGATCTAATAGAAGCATGTGAAAAGGTGACAGAGTGTTTCATTTGGCTCTGGATATATCGAAACTGCATATAAGCAATTAGAAATAAAGTAACAGAAAAGGCAAATCAGCATTCCTTCTGTGTACTCCACAGATTTTGCTCACAGTATCCTGATGCCTAAATACTGATAAAATGATAAATTCTGTAATGCCGCACATAGTAACATAAAAGCATATAAACGAATGCTTTCATATGTTTGTTTTCTCTGCATAAAACAAAACAGAAAGAGAAAAATATTCACACAGCGGAGAATGTCTTATTCTCTCAATGGATAATTTGACAGTGCTATCCAAACCGCTGACATACAACGCTGAGAACAGTTTATCTGAATCAACCTGGAGCTTCATATTGATGCTGCTTAAGCTTCCCCAGCCTTTCATATGAAGCTAGCTCAGGTACCCCTAAGTCTACTTTATTCTAACTACATAAAGAGAAGAAAGTCTGCTTTAGCAAATAAAGATGTGTCTTGTTAGTTTAAAAAAGTGAAAAGATAAAAAGACAGCCCAGAGATGTGAACGGAAACTGCTGAACTTGATATATACTTAAAAATGCCTATATGTATGCATTTATGTACGTGCATACACACAGGTATGTATATACATTCACACACACAGCAAACTCGCTGTATGTGCTCTCAGTTGAACACCCAGCCAGGGGTCAGGCTGGAAACAACAGCACCATCAACACTCAATGCACAACCACGCTGCTCAACTGTTCAGCACTGCCCAAGTTTTACTCGCCTCACCACCACAAGTAGCTGCTGCAGTCACTTTTTCCCAAGCACATCAGCCCCACATCATTAATTCTGCAGAAACTCCTTCCTAACAGCCAGCAGGTCTGTTCTGCACCCTGTTTGCAATTCCTAGCGGATGAGCTCCTCCTGTGCTTCAGGTCAGTGAGATTTCTTGAAAATAGTTAGACCTTTTTATTTGAGAGATTTCCTCCCTAGTCAGTCCTAGGTGCTTTGACTTTAATGAAAAATCCTTGTACTCTTTTCTTGATATATGTACATATAAATCTACTTATTTTCCACTGAATTTTTACTCATGCTCGCAACAGAGTCAACAAAGGTCCACATAGACCTGTGGTAGCCAAACTGGATTCTGCTTCTCACTCAACACCATTAATAAAGGGGTTTTTGTTTGTTTTACTGTGGTTTATATTTCTTTTTCACTTAAAGGCAAGGACAACTGTACATTTTGTATAAATATCCCTGCTGAAGTGCTACTGACAAAACAAGGAGGCCAAATGCAAACAAAACAAAAATATGAAAATTAAATTCCAGTGCCAAACAAACAAACAACAACAAAAAACACACAAACACAACAAAACAGGACTACAGACTACCTATGGACTTGTGCTTTTTGCAGTAATGTATAAACAACAACAACAAAATCCAACCCTTATGTAATCCTGATGTACACAGGTAGTCTCCATGGACCCAAAGGCTTACAAACACACTTTCTGCTGTGCTCTCACTCATGCTTCTCTCGTTTGTTTGTAGGTAGGCCACTTAGGCATCTTCCTAAAACTGTAGAGGAATGTGTTCCTACTCCTTCAGAAAGGAACGAGCAGTAACTACCTGCTGCAAGCATGGCAAATGGTCCTTTTAAACCAATGAGCTCATGCACATGCTTTAAGATGCTTAAACCAGTTATAATACTATCATGTACTACACAACACTGACTGGGAGATGAACTTCAAGCACTACTGTAAAAAAAAACAAATACTGGAGCTCATGCACATGTTCCCAAGGGCACACACAGCTTGTCCAGCAGAACTTTTGTTACCAGCACTGAAGTAGCTGATATGCAGGACCCAGCTTCAATCCTAAAGAGACCAGGCTGCCCTTGCAGGGTGTAACAGCATCAGCAACACAATCTTTTCACTTTGTAATTGAGAATGTTTGATGTGAAAATTATCACAGCACAGTAACCATGAAGCCTTAAGATCCCAGCACTTAGATACTTTGATAACTTTTGTTCTACAACTGCCTAAGGTAAATAAGGACATGAATTATATTACACACACACAAAAAAGTTGTCTTATTAGCATATAGTAAAATGACAATGTTTAGAGAACGATACATCTGTATAATTCTCTCAAAGTCTTTTCTTAGTACTCATCGCCCTTTCATAAGGCAGTCTGAGCACCTGACAGCTCTGTTGATGAAGCAGGGACATATGTTCGAGGCTCACATACTTCAGTTTTTACCTTGATAGGCCTTGAGGCAACTGATAGGGGAAACAGACAATTCTCCTTGAGGCCTGACAATCACAACCCCAATAGCTTAGGGGCAAAAATAAAGCACTCTCACAGAGGCAAATATGTCCCCTGCTCCCACGAAGAGCTTTTGGGAAAGGAGCAAGCAAGAGAGACTCAGAAAGAAAAAATGAGAGTGAGAAAGAATGAGAACAAATGAAAGAGAACCCAAAAGACTACGAATATACACACGACAGCAAAAGACAAATATCCATCATCACTGAACTATGGAGTCACAATTTCTCATTCTAGTTCTCTTGATACACATCCATGAACCTGACAGTTTCAGTTACTCCATGGCACAGCCTGCAAGAGGATGGCAAGAGCCTCTCATTCCCAGGATGGCATTTCGACATCAAAGTCTGAACCCCCTTGAAGTGCAAGGCTCGCTTCATGAGGGTCTTCCCGAGTCTTGCACAAATGCTCTAACTGTTCAACTAGTAGACACGTGGTAAATATCAACAGTGCTAACTGCATTTTTAGATGGAATTACGGCAGCAGTGCTGCAGGGGGAACTCAGTGCTAGCCATATGTGCAGGTTCTCTATTTGCTAATGCAACTGTGCAAATAATTGGAAACACGAATACTCCAGCCATGGTTCCAAAAACAATAAACATCAGGTACTCTGCCAGGATGGCAATATGTATATATATATATAAATATATATACGTGTGCGTGTGTATATATATATGTGGATACATATATACCAGTATGAATATTGCCATATATACCAGGTGAATATTGCTAGTGTATACTTAAGGAACTGCTTTTCCCCCAGTAAACTGTGTTTACTGGGGGAGCTGTTCATTAGCCTTAAGCACCTAAATAATACTAAAATTCCAGTTTAGGCATTAAAGTATTTTCCTTGATCTTACCTGAAGAGCAACCAAATTTAAATTATAAATGGGCATTTACACACAACTCCTATTTCATTCTGCACATGCTACATATCTGAAACCTTGTCTGAAACTGACCCTGCAATGATCACACAAGAGAAAGGCAGCAAATCAGAGGAGTGAATGCCCACCTCTTGAGTTACAAAGTGACTGAAGAGGAACTAATTTCAGCTTCTTTTAATATTTCCCTTCAAAAAGGCCATAGGCTTTTCTTCACCAATCACACTTAAACAGCCTTTACCACGATTTACAGCTATGTTACTTAGTGTAATTTGTACCCTAAAAAACGTGCAACATTTTTCACTTTCAAATACAGCCCAACACAGACACACTCCCTCTCTCCTCTCTCACCTCCCCTGCTCAGAAGTGGGGGGAACACACCACAACAACCACTACCCGACACCATCTATCTTGGGTTTATACAGGCCTATTAAGAGAAATAATTTTCTCAGGTATATAAAATTCTGACCGATTCTTGGGCAATCTGCTCAAGCAGACACTGCTCAAGCAGACACTGTTTGAGCAGAGGACTGGGCAAGTTAGACTATCTGAGCTTGAGAGGTTCCTTCCAACCTATACAGTCCTGTGATTTTGTGAAAATTTAACATCGGTATATAAAAAACATAGGAATGTGACATTTTCTAATCCCATTACCTAGTTTAAAGCATCCATTTAGCAGGTCTCAGAAACCTGAGCTCCGTGAACATTAATATGTGTTCAGAAAGTGTTTCAAGCTTGTCAATAAGAAAGCCTTAATGCAAGCATTTTCTTACACTCATTTTCCTTATGCTTTCAACACTATACAACACATCATCTTCAGCTTCCTGCAGAACTTCTTCATTTTGAAGATGTCAAGACATTTTAACATTAAATACTTGCCATATAGTATCTTCAAATTTCTGTAATAATGTATAACTTGACTTTTTATAGTAAGATTTAAGTTTTTCTGTTAACTGTAGGTGGCATGAGAAAAATAAAACCAGTGCTTTTAACAAAATATTTTAGAATTTACCAAGTTTACCAAATTAAAGTGCAGCTAGGGTAGGAGACTAATGTTTTGCCAAACTCTTAACAACTGCCAAACAGCAACAACAATAAAAGGGGACAGATACTTAGCTATAACTATGCAAATGAAAAATAGGTTATGGGTTCAGGCATTTCACTTTGTCACAGCATGGCTCTTCACCAGAGTACTGCACTGTAGACATTGTCTAGGTCCACATATTCCAAAATGTGTTAGTAACAACACTGTTTCCATTTGGAAGAAAACGGTCTGCCATAAAAAAGGCAACTTTTTCAAAATACTTACCTATCCTCCTGACAAATTTTGAATGTCCTAAGCTATTTATAAATAAAGATAAATAAACAAGCAATCCAACAAATACAAACAATACCCACTACACTGTGTAAATGATGAAAAAGGAAATTATGCTTTCTAGATTTCTTGAACTTTAACAGATGCAAAAAACCTGGACCAACTTAATGAAACATTGTTATTTTAAGCAACGTTTTCCCAAGTCTGAAGAAGGAATGAGAAGGTACCGGAAGAACTTCAGAGAACACGTGGTTGCAAATTTTTTTTTTTTTTTTTTTTTTTTACCTGTTTTGAATTAGATGACTCAGATATCTTGACACCAGGTGAGGCCATACCATGTCATCCCATCCAAACAGCTGCATCATTGATAGAACAGGTTGTGGCTGAAGATCTGATAGGGCTTTGCTGGGTATATCCAAAGCTAAGAGCGTAAAACCTGATTTTAAAGAGAGAAAAACATGACACCATGTTAATGTTTTCTCTGTACACTCCTGTTTCATAAAAAAGTATTGAGAATTAATTGCAATTATTACTGTGCATTTCTGGAAGTAACAGAAATCTCAGTTAAAACTGGGCAACTGTTCTAACAGACAGCATTTGCATACATGGCAAAATGGAGTCTCTGTCCCAAGGGGTTCACTTCTTTCCTGTCAGAGTGACAGAGCACTGGAACAGGTTGCCCAGAGAGATTGTGGAGTCTCCTCTGGAGATATTAAAAACCCGCCTGGGTGCCATCCTGCACAATGTGCTTTAGGTGATCCTGCTCAGCAGGGGCTTGGATTAGATGATCTTCAGAGGTCCCTTCCAACCTCGGCCATTCTGTGATTCTGTGGGTTTTTAAGTCGATGTGACAAACCAAATACAAAACAGGGAATATAATTTTTTAATCCTTCTTGGCCTCCCTTTATTGCCCCCATCCACCACTTCTTCCCTTGTACACATAATTATTATTATGCTTTACAGAATTGAGTTTTATTTATCTACTTATTTGTTTTTACACATCTCTTGCAGGGAAGAACTGTATTTGGAAAGGATGTGCTCAGTGGAAGCTGGTATCTTTCTATCTTTCTATTTTTAGAATAAACTTTCAGGTATCAGAGGTTATTGTGTAAATAAAGCACTACAGACAAGCTTACTCTTGAAAAAAGGATCTTCACATAACAGCTGCAGATCTAGAAACTGGTGGTAGTTACTTGGCATATAGGTTTTTTTTTTTTTTTTTTTTTTTTTTTTTTTTTTTAAAGGAAGCACAACCTTTTGCTGTTCCTGGTAGGTCTGCTGCAGAATCTATATAAAACACTGCTAGCATAAAAACTAAAGTACAATCGTTGATGCTACAAATGACAAATGCATTTAATGTAATGTAATCTGAAATGCTGAGCAGTTATTATGTTATAGGAAATGAGTGGCAACAAATGAGTCAGGAAAACTGTCTTCAGAGGGGACCAAAATAACAGGCTCACTGGTTCCCAAATTGTCCAATTCAAGTTAAGTATCAATATTAATTTATTAAGGTAATGATTTATAAAACTGCATGCATTGAGAAGCCCACTTTGAATTAGAAAGAGAAGGCTAGTTTTCAGGAACACCAGCAATGAAGCTCTTTTAATTAATGGTGTAGGGACAGACTACCTTAAGCTATGATGGACCTCACATTTCCTCATGTGCTTCAACATGAAAAAGGAGGTCATACAGAGTCCCCACTCTGCCTTAGGTGAGGAAGCAATTTGTGCCAGCCTTCTTCCAGATTATTGCATTGTTTCTGGAGCACCAGCAGTAACACGGGTGAGGGAGAAAACAGAGACAGAAATGATAATGCGAGACCCAGGCTCTTTGCCTGGCAGGGGGAGCAGGAGAGCTGTGACAGCTGCTCTCTCCTCTGGGCTGAAACCTCCAAGGCAAGAAGATCGTACTGCGTGGGAAGGGTTTGCCTTTTCCTCTGTAGTACTGCCTAACACATCTACATAAAGCAGGTCACAACTGCACTCCACTTCTCTTAAGCAGAGTTTATAATAGGTTGTTCTTCTTGCTATTCCACTGTGTTAATATAAAATAAAAAGATGTAACACCATAGGAAATGAATGAAAGTTATGACATTAACAACCTCTTCCTTTGATTTGTATTGCTGTTTTCCATAAATGCTTCAGCAGTGTGAGACCACTGCGGTTGCACACTGCCTCCTTCATTAATGTCACTAACTACTGTAGAGCTGCTTCAAATGAAGGATCTTTTCATGTTTTCTATTACCAACTCAGTGCTTCTGTGCTTATAACTTTATCTAATTCACATCATGATGGGAAAAAAAAATATATATATATATATACTTTACTTTTCTATCAGTTTAGCTAAAATTTAAAGGACTATTGCAACTGCAGAATACAATGCTAACTACTGACATTAAAGCTCAAAATGGGATTTCCTTCTGTTCAGTGACATGCCGAGTGTCTGGCTGCACATGGGAGTACACATGCATATGGAATATTGCACATCAAGATTAAGACCCTTCAGTGCAAAGCAAAATGAAAAATTAAACTGAATTATGACATAGTTTTATGCCATGCCGTGACCATAAAGGTTCAGCAAAAGCTAACAGTCATGCAATCAACCTTCTAAAAATTGTCTTCAGATGTAAAATATTACACAAAAATAAGAACCTGATTGAATCACAGCCATTGTGAAAAGATGGTTCAACACAAATTTATAATAAGCTTCTACAAAAAGATACAAATTCTTGATACAGTGAAATAAATTATTCTCATTTATATTGGATAGCATTTGCAATGTTGATTATAATCTGTGACTAGGAAGGAAAAAGAAATCAGGCTTGCATAGCTTCAAACCCCTTTGGAGTTCTCTGTTTGTATTCTATCAAGTAATTCAACACTACAATATTTCTTCTTGTCAAAATATTTAGCACAGAATCTATTTTTTTTTTTTTTTGCATTTATGCATATTTGAGTTACTACATGTAAGCAGCAATATCCCCAAATACAAAATTCTTGAAAGTCTGTGACCCAGAATACAGCAACAAATCCAGTAGTAGCATGGAGGGTCAATGCTAACCTGCAGCTGTATCAGCAAGCTGAGGGGAAGGTGGCATCTGTGACATTCTTTGGCTCTTCAAATAGGGAAAGAAATTTCTCCAGAGAGCACTGGCGACAGCAAGGTGGTGCTCTTTAGCCACTAATGGAAGTTGTGCGTTTGGGTCTGCGTTCCCTGATTGAAGTCCCTGGCTTACCCGTTTGTGCACGCTCCTAGGGAGAAACAAAAACAGTGTTTACGTTCAATAAATGAAAATTTCTGATTTTTTTTTTTTTTTTTAGAAATGCATTTACAACTACTTTAAACTGTAGAGCCTGAGAATTGGAGAATCATTTTGTGTAATTAAAACCTTTATGCAAAGACATTATGCATACCAGTTATTTGATGGATGAATGATGGCATATTAAGCACCATAAAGTTAATGTTAATTACTAATGTCAACCATTAATTATATGCTTTTTAATATGTCAGATCAAAATGAGAAATAGGCAGCTTTAAAATGAATATCTGCATTTTGCGACTGCTAGCATGACAAGCAAGTCTGCTTACAATCCAAAGCCAGATGCTTTTAAAATTTTTTGCCAGCGAGGTTTTCAGGGTAGGGTTGTATGCAGCAAATAATGACAAATGATTTTGATCAATTGTAAGGCTTTCTTCTGCAACCTATTTCTCATTTGTAAAACCTCTCTAGGTACGAGTTTTGATAAGGGAAAAGATTCATTTTGTCCTGATGTGCAGCAGACAATTAGGTTTGACAGCAATGCCCACAGCTTTGTTAGTACAGTAAGGACAAAAGTTACCACTACACATAACTCCCATCTCTTCCTGAGACAATGTGGCATGAATTCAATAACGCACTCAATTTTCTTTGATTCTTCTAGTACCATTCCTGCTACTTAATCTAATTTGGAAGTTGTGACTTTCTAGAGGTTTAATAGAGATATGTCTGCAGGGAATCAATGTTCTCAGAAAAACGGGGGGTGGGAGAAGCATTAATAAATTTGTCTGGTAGAGCAGGATAGGAGGCATTACGGCACTGGGCTGATCAACTAAATAACATGCTTATTAAAAACAATCTGTAGGAATGCACTATCATTCCTGTTCCTATTTATCTTCTGGTCAACTCAATTGAGATTGTGCATTAAAGCACAGGCAGCATTATTACATTTGCTTTATTAAATTCTATAAACAGCACTGTAAAGTCAGAGTCAAGATATTTATAAGATAATGGCAAACAGCAGAGGCATTGAGTCTTGCCTTAACACTCACATATGTAAACTATATAAAAAAAAAATGTAATTGCTGTTGTCAAAATAGCAAGCGTTTCACAAAAACTCTTCCCCTAGATCTTTATTCTGGGCTCATCCTAATTTGAAATAAACCAAAACAAAAATAGAAAAGAAAAAAAAAAAAACTCCAGTCCCTAGTTCCCTTCTGGGAATGTGGGAAAATTATAAGAGAATTACACAACTCACAGCACTCATTAGGACATCTGAAATGGAATAATTTTAAATAAAGAGTAGGCTGGCTGCAAGGCCTTCACTTACCAGGGTTGATATTAGAAGCGCATCTCATTATATCAAATTAGTATCCAAAAATTCTGCCTAACACCTAATTTAAAACATAAAACATACTGGCTGTCAAAGGTAACGATACCTTATGCCTGCCTGTAGGCATCCATTAGTTTCAATAGGACAGACAGTGAGAAAATTGAGGATCAGCTACTTTTTGAATGGCTACATTTAACATACGGGTATGTAACATAAGGGGGAATCAAGTATTTCTCGGAGAGACGGCACTAGTCCAAACACAGGAACAGAAGCCAGGAACTCTAAACTCAACGTTTATTCCCTGTGTGGCTTCACATAAATCATACAGCCTTTGTTAGCCTCAGTTTCCCAGCCATGATATTTGGATAGTAAGACAGCTTACCCTTTAAGGATTCTGTGAAAACAATCAACGCTTAGAAAGTGAGGATTATATTCAGTATGTCAGTTGGTATTCCTATTTACAGGGCATATTATCCAAGTCAACATGAATTGAAATAGAAGTGAGATTAGCATAAAAAGTCAAGTAATACTTCTTTGGAAGTATCCCTTATTAAAAAAAGGACAAAGAAAAGGGTGCAGAAATTGTGAGGTCTGGAGGGCAGGCAATGAATAAGCAAAGAAGCAGCTTAAAGCAAGACTACAGAAGCTGGTTAAAAATACGGTTTTGCCTATTTAAAAAAAGTTTAACAGTAAAAACCAAGGGACTTTCTGCTTTACTTTAAGAAAGGAAAGTGCAATTCCTCACAGTGCAGAGAATAAAACTTCCAGGAGCAAATTCTGTCCTACGTACATCCAGACTAAATTGTAAAATTGCACAAAGACCTTTTCCTCTCCTCTAAATTGCCTCTCCAAAGAAGGGTGGCTCGCATCTCCCTTAGACATCTATGCAAAGCAGAAGGGTGTACAGACTTACAAAGTAAGGTAATATATCTCTGTGTCAGTGGAAGGGCAACACGTACAAATCAGTATTTATGTTTATTCATAGTAACCTACACAAATGCTTGCAATAAGGGAAATGCTTAGAATCGATGGAGCATCAATGCATGCTGCAGCTCTTGTATCCAGCTACTTCTACGAATAAGCAAATTTAATTCCATAAAAATGCAGATAAACACAATTTTACCTTTTATTCAGGCTTCCGCGTTCTTCTAACAGTAGACAAGCAAACCATAAAACATCACTCCATTTCTGAAAACATATACATCTAGTTTTCCATTACGTTAAGACCTCTGGAACCACCGGTTGCCTCATTACAATGGTAATAACTTGGTGGGGATTTTTACTTGTTTTAAATCCCGGATTTTCTGTTTCTGCAAAAAGTGATTGTTTTTTTGTTGGTGGTGGTTGTTTGTTTTTCTATTTTGCTATCAGACAAAATAAACCCTGGTTTTATAAAAGAAAGGAATATTTGTGGTACATGAATGAGGACTGTGCTGGATGTATAGATAATAACAGTAGTATGCAGGATTTTGTATCCTACATTTGGGTAAGGAACTGCAACCATTTATTTGGACACAAGTCTTGTAATCCTGCCTTTGCTACTCAAGCCTGGATTACTAAAGTGGAGTGAAAATTTAGGTCAAACTGGAGAAGACACAAAACGCTAAAACCTACACAAATAATGGAAACATGAGTCACTACTAGTCCGTTACCTGCCATGGCTACCTATCGGCCTCAAGACATCATAAAATACCATTTAATTTCAAACACAAGTGCTTGGGACTCCATAACAGTGACAGAACCCCTCTCCCTCCTGCCAGCATTACCAGGGACACACGCTAGCATGCTCGTAGGCTCCCAGACCATAAATCCAAACATTATGTTCTCCACTGATGGTGCCCCCAGACCACGCCAGACCACCCATAGCATCCACAGCACCCAGATGCACACCACAGCCAAGATTAAACCTGAGCAAGTCTTTTTTGAAGACCTGAATGACCTTTTGATGTTGAAGCAAGTAAATAAATAATAAAAAAACACGCCTGCAGAACCAACACCCTCGGATAAATCTAGGCAGATTGAGTAGAAATGTATGAGTATTTCTAACATGATAAATGGCTTTGATGTTTAGAATTTCAACTACTAACGTCAGTTCTTTCAAGGAGAAGTCAGCAGAAGTGAAATGAAACAAAGCTTCATCACACCTCAATTCAAAGATAGGTAATAGGGCCCTTGTGCTCTCTGCAGACCGAAGGGCTAGAATGACATTTGGAGACTTCCCTCACAAAACTGCCCCTTTTTGCCTCAGCATTGGCAGTTTTGCATTTTGATGTTCTGACAACAAATGCACTGTGCCTTAGTCTTATTTTAATGTTTTCGTGAAGGTGTTAAAAGCAACAGATTTGGCTGGGGAAAGCTGAGACTTCTTCAGATATGGGATAGGTATGAAGATTTCCACATAAAGAATGGAAAAGATATGGGAACAAAAAATGTGAGAGTTTAGATTTCAGTGAAGACGACAGACCAGCCTTGCATCCTCTCAACAAATCTCAGACACAGAAGGTATGTCAGCTACTCTAAGTGCCTGTTCCCAGTAACTAGTCCTACCCCAAATCAAGCTGAAAGAGATCCTTGCAAGTCCTTCACATGATTTTGAAAATAATTTGGTATATGTATGTATCTAGTTGCCTATTGTGCCATTTAGTTCCACGATAATTATAGAAAGTCACAACTATAGCACTTATTTCATTGATCCATATGGATACCAGCCCCCATGTTGACAAACTCACTGTTCAACTTCTATTTAGCAACTGGCTCATAAGCATTTACTTATTTTTATGTCTGTGCTTCAAATATGCAATTTTCACTAAATATATGTACGTTTCTGAAATCATAACCTGTTATACTACCATAAACTGTAACCCAAAGTGTGAAGGAGAACACATTTTTAGAGTGCATTAATTACTTTTGTGCAGAATTTTTCAGTACTCGTTTAAAAAAGAAAAGCTAGTTTAAACATGAGTGGCATTCACAAAGGCATGGACCAAATGGATGCATCTGTGTTCAGGCCTGTTTTCATGCAGGATCATGGAGTTCTGCCATGGTGCAACCTAGATGTACACCAGCTCCCCACTGCTTTATTCCAAGTTACAAGTAGAAATTAAATCTGGGGACATGTGACATAAAAAATTGTGTTAGGATGTGGACAAGTCACTGACCTGGACCACTTGGGGAGGAGGAGAGAAGTGCTGATCTGGCACCATGAAGAACTTTTCCACCAGAAAAAAAACAGTGCAGAACCACACCAAGCTACCCCAAGAGGCAGCTGAGTCTTCACCACTGGAGACCTTGGACACTTAGCTAGAGAGAGACATCGTTGATGTCACCTAACGTAGGTGATAGTCTGTCTTTGAGCAGAAGGCTGGTCTACAAGACCTCCATAGGCCCCTTCCAAGCAACATTTCTATGATACCTGTAATGCAACTCAGTAATGCTCAGTTTAGATACAGACTAGCTTTTAATGTACCAGACTGAAAATCATGAATAGCCAGTGTTTCTTCTCCAGTAAATGGGACAAGGTAGAACCAGGCAAAGAAATTAGTAACAGCCTGCAACTGAGAACCATGATTTCAAAACTAGTTCACGGGAAGTGATAAAAAAAGACATGAAAAGTCATCTACCTCCAAGTCTGAAGTAGCAAACTGTGTGATCCTACTTCTCTTATAGATGCAGATATGTGAAGTGAATCTGGATTGTGGCACAGTAGTTGCAGAGTGGTTGTACAGGGGCACGCCTAAAGGAAAATGCCCCAGCCTGACCACACTCAGAGACTGGTGGAAAGTCATAGATGTGGGTTTCTGGAATCCCATGGGGAGGGCTTTTGGCTTCTTGATCACTGGTAAATGATGTCCCCACTTGACTTAATGCATAAAAAGACAAGCCTTCTTTCTCCTGTGCATGGTTTTGAATGCAGGTAGGCAGAGTTGCTAGCTCTGTGCTGTACTCTTAGTTATTAGTGTTTATTAGGTGCACTGATAGCATGCTTACAAGAATTCTAAGTGCCAAAACATAAAGTTTATGGTCTCAAAGTACCTAAGCTGGATGATAAACAGCTAAGGACTGTGAAAACAGCCTTAGTGTCTCTGGGTACATGCATTACAAATTTAGGTACCTAGAGAACGTCAATGGTTAAAATGGAGTCCCCTGCACTCCTTCAGGCACTTCCACATTTAGGCAGTTTCTATGGAACATGTGTGAAGGCAGGTGACTAAATTCTACATAAGTCTGATTCAAACATCCAAATCCTCTTTTAAATCTGTTTCTAAGCTCTTTGGGACACAAGTTCTTTCTACATCCCTTCATATTGCACACAGTATATTGAGACTGGTATGACTGCAGCAGCAGCTCAGCAGAAGTAATCCCACCTCAAATCAGAATCTCTCAATTCAAGTTGTTTCCATAGCTGCAATATATACAAAGTACCTATAAAGTTCCTTAATACTTGAGCAACAGTGTTTTCACTCTGGTAACTGAAAAAAAGCAAGCACAATTTTAAACCATCTTTAGGGAAATAAAAACTAGATTTCAGAAGGATAAGCAACATAGGAAACTTAAGGCTGAAACCAAAAATTCCCACTCATTAAAAGAAATGTTTGAAGAAAAAAATGTTCATAATTAAAATGTCAGCATCGTGCATGCCACAATGATAGCATCACCACCACCAAGCTATAATGCTGACTGTACAACCAGAACTAGAGAAACCATGATAAAATATTATCAAACATTAACATGCCGCCATCAGCACAGTATTTATAAAATTATGTTTCAGTGTTCTTCCTTCAGTTTAATCTGCTTCAATAATCCACAATAAACTGCATGTTTAAATGTTTACAGAAAAACAGATGTCAGAATAATATGCCTGGTTATGTATGCGTGTGTTGATCACTGATTGGTGCGATGAGGGAAAACGGGAAGAGGGATGCTTTTCAGATCTGTAACAGCCAGGACTTTTATCAAATGCTTTAATTTATCCATTTGTGCATAAGTTTTTATGGCACAGGCTTGCACAAAATCAGACGTGTCAGTGTTACATATCTTACCAGGCACAACAACATGAAGCATAGGCAAAGTGAGGTCTTACATGTCGGATGAGATACAAAGAAATGAGAGGAAGGATAAAAAGATGGAATGGTTAAAAATCAGGGCACAAACAGATCTCCCTCTCCTGAATCTTAATTCCTACACTTCTCACTTAGTAGTCAGATCACTGTCTTTTGACCTGGAAGTTCCCTAGGTATCCACAATCAGCTGCATGTCGCTAAATGTCCAGAAGTGTCTCGAGCTGAGCAGCAAGCCCCCACAATCTCTATCTACTGGGGCTCAGAAACCTGATCATGACTAACCCATTCCAACCTAAGCAGGGTATAGGAGTAGCTACCTTCATTAAAAATAAAAAAAATAAAAAAATAAAAAAATGTGTTCAGGTATTAATATAACAACCAATGAATCACAGCCTCAGTGAACAGGGCACCTGGGTCATTTTGATAGATTATTTTGGGGATTCAGCACTGCTCCTGGGACTGCGAGTTTCACATTAAGTACCTGACTGAAGGAAAAAAAAAAACTCAGAACAAGGAACAGAACCCATGATGCTCTTCTCTCCCAGTATTATGTCCTAACCATGAGGCAACCGCTATTTAATCCTTTGGACTATCTGCTGTTATTAAAAAATGTAAAATACAGTTTAAGCACACATCTTCAGCAGTGGGACTCCACAGTAGTTCCAAGCACACTGAACCTGCTCCTCAGGACATCTGACCAGTCATTGCTGGTGGACTCAGCCCTGGACTGCACATTTTCTGTAGGCTAGCAGTAGGCAAAACTCCACACAGGAGGCAAGATTTTGGCATGTATGGGGTTCATACCTACTTTTCCCCACGTGTTTAGAAAAGAAGCAAAAGTGCTTAACTGGGTGTTGATTTTCACTCTAAGACACACACCTACAATGCAGACAGCAAACCAGCTAATCTGTGGGCAGCTAATTTCTTCACTGAAGGTGTATTTTATGTGTTTGGAAGCAAAGCTATCAAAACATTTCAAGTGGTTTGATTTTAGATGCCTGCTGCACATGCCAAAGTAGTTGCTGCTAAGCAGATCTGTTAGTCTGTAAGGCCATCAGATCCTTACAACACCGGAGAGCCTCCCACTACCTCAGAGCAGAGGCCTGCCAAGCTCCAGTGTCCTCCTAGCTCATCTGAATGGAGTGGGCAGGCAGGAAGATGGCCCGGCGCTCTGGAGTAAAAGGCCCAAATATACCAAAGTCACCATAACTGGTAGCCTGTATGGGCCCACCAATAATGGCTTTAAACTAAAAGAGCAGAGATTTAGATTAGAGGTCAGGAGGAAATTCTTCACTCAGAGGGTGGTGAGGCTCTGGCACAGGTTGCCCATAGAAGCTGTGTATGCCCCATCCCTGGAGGTGCTCAAGACCAGGCTGGATGGGGCTTTGGGCAACCTGGTCTATTGGGAGGTGTCCCTGCCCATGGCAGGGGGTTGGAATTGGGTAGGCTTTAAGGTCCCTTCCAACCCAAACCATGCAACAATTCTATGAAAATATCGTAGGACTGACAATCTTCAGAGCATAATTTAAAGCACTCATTTACACATACATAGAAAATAAAAATGCCAGGGTATCAAGCTTAGGCTGTAAAAGACACACAGAGATATTAGGGCAGCATTTCAACTAGGACAGCTTCACTTTAAAGCCTTAGCAAATCATTGGTATAAGTTCCTCCACCCAATAATACCAAACTGTTGTTTTTTTTTTGTTTTTTTTTTTTTACATGCACTTTAGGAAAACACTGCCCCTAAACATCCTAAAATATATTTTGCATAATGTTCCTTTAATTGAAAAAATGCCTACTGATAACATAAAAGGCTACAGATCCTCTCAATTTACCACCCATCAGTCACTGCCTGAGCAGAGCACACTCTTACTGCACATCCAGCAGTCTTATATGGAGCCATTCCAGATCTTTCATTGAAGGTATAAATCTTCAAATCTCAGTGGAAAACCTATTCCTATTGTTAGTGGTCACGCACAGAATAGACTCAACTCTTAAGCTTCTAATGTGACAATTTATATAAGCAGAGTAATTAAAGTTTATTAAAAATACAGGTAAACTTCCCCAATTAAACCAATGAACACTCATGAGCACTCAAACCAGACGTGAATTTGGCTCAGGGTCACCTTTCCAAGTTAAACAATATCATCAGAAAACACCTTAAACAAAATGATCCTTCTTAGTTACTACACAGATTCAGGAAATTATATAAACCTATTTAAAATACAAATATTTTAAGAGCAGTTAACCACTGCTGACAACTATTTTTTTCCATAAAGTGATTTGAAGACTAAAGCCAAGTTTCATTACTCAGACATTACTTGGGATATTCAACAACTTACAAAAGAGTGGGGAGAAATGACGGATCCTCTTAAATTTGTAATGCAAGTACAGCACCAGCAATATTTTCTCACCTTACCTGACTGTATATTAGTAAATATGATACAAGTTGTCAGTAATTAAAAAAAATCATAACAGCTAAGTTCCCTAGCTGTTGACAGTACAATTATTTAATATCCTTACAAGCAATTATATTTGTTGATGTTGATGTTAGGGATATGGTTTAGTGGAGGACTGGTTAGTGTTAGGTCAGAGGTTGGACTCGATGATCTTGAGGTCTCTTCCAACCCAGACGATTCTGTGATTTTATGACTACTTGGGGAAGGAGAGAGGATTCCTTTATATATCTTCCACAAGTCAGTCAACTACACAAGTAAAAGCATTTGTTTGTGCAACATTTTGACATAAAATAAAAAGTAAATCAAAACTAGCACTCTGTATAAAGCACTCTGTATAAAGCTTTGCAAGCTTAAGGTTATATTTAAAAAACTAAGACAAAAAACAACCATTGCAATGGACCCTATAATAAGCAAAAATGGAAAACATCCTCTACTCAAATTTTAAGTAAATGCTCATAGCATGTTATATTTCGCAACAGATGCTGTAATATACTTGGCAACTACTTCTCCTGAGAAATCTGACTCAAGGATCATGGCTCTTCTTTGCCCAAACTCATACAGAGGTATTTGATAGCTATTCTCTTCACTAAATTCTTTAGTGTAACAGTACAAAAAGCATGTAGCATGAAAAACGAGAAGAAAAAAAAAAAGATGAACCGAAAGTCTCAGGTTTTAAGACAGTCTATTTTTCCACAGCAATATGGAAACAATGATATGTTAGGACAATTAACTGGCAAAGTTACTTTTCTTTGCTTTACCCATTTTCCTAGATCAAGCAATCACTAGAATCAGTAAAAGCAACCTTGACCTAATCCATTTTGAAGTCTTTAAACCAAGCTTTCAAAATAACAGGTGTTACCTTGTCAAGTTGTAGTATTTCTGAGCATGGTTGAAGCTACAAAAAAGGCACCCACTGCAATTTAACCATTCTAGATATACAGGGCTGAGCAAGATGATCTTTCTAAGCATTTCCCACCAGGAGGACACAGTCCAAAATTAACTTTATCATGGTATTCTCTGCCTCTTGCACAAGTATTATGATTCTACACCCTTTGAAATGTTAAGTATTTTTATTTTGGGGACTTACCCTTCTGGAATTTTAGGAGGCACACATAGGAGGTGACAAAGGCAACTCAATAGTCAGGTGTAACTCACATATACTCTTATTATTATTATTAAACTGGAAGTCAAGAGCTGTGCCAGGGCTAAAGCAGTCCAAGTCCAAACATTCCCACCCTTTACTGGAGAGCGACAAAAGTTCCCAGGATAACATCACCAAACTTGACAGGGACAAGAGGATAAAAAAGTCTGTATCAAAACTCCTGGAGTTGAAGGAAGAAACATGGAAATCCTTCAAACAGGAAAGCTGGCAGTCAGCAAATGCTGAAATGTTTGACTCAGAAAAACAGAGAAAAAAAAAAAAAAAAAAGAACAGAAAAAAAACAGCAATGAAGTGACCTCCAAGCACAACCATCTCCCTCTCTTGTATTATAGCACTTCTTTCATCACATTCTTCCTTCAGTGACCTCTCCCTCATGCACTATATGGTGGAAAAGAGACCTGGAGAATGCGACGTGATGAGCCTGTCCTGTCCTTCTGACTCTCCCAGATGACTGTGGACGCAGCGAGACTTGCAATGATCCAGGCCAAACAGATGCCATAATCGTGAGATACAGCTGAAAGTTACTGTATGAACACTACAAAGAATTTTCCATCTGTTGCTTGATGGAGATAAATAAATGGAGAAAAGCAGCCTACCCAAAACGCCTCTTATTAAATTACAAGAAATAGCAAGTATTTGAAAAAGAACTAGCTCCAAATAAATTCATAGAAAAAGAAAAAGGAAATCAAGCTTCAAATTCATTACAGGCTGGATTCCCTAAATCCTAAATCCAGCAAGTGTCGCCAAAAATGTGATTCTACAATGTGCAATACTGGAGACAGGGCAGTTTTCTGTGGATTTAAATTCAAATTTCAGAGAAAAGGTGTTCATTAATAGGCCTGTATTCATCACAGATAGAAAATCTCAATGCATCTTATATTGCTTCTTCAATCTACTAGCACAGATGTAATATTGTTCTTTATTTTCAGATGCAGAATGCTAGGATTTTCTTTTTTTAATTACTCTAAAACATTGCTTGCATTCTAAAACAGATATGTAATGCTTTCCTAAAACATTCAGCACTTTATGGGCAGACAGCAAAAGTCCCTTAGTTAACCTCTAATTCATTTTTAGGACATAGATAAATCATTTGTTTTACCCATTTTTGAATGGTTATGTTTGATGAGTATTCCCTGTATATGTCCACTTGAAGAAGTGTCCAATGCAACATCTGCAGGACCACGTTAATAAAAAGTATTTATCTGCATGTCACAGAGCTCATCTCTTGAGATCAGAGGTTCTCACGTTCCCTGGAATGGAAAGCGTTAATGCTCTGATTAAAAGGTTTTCAACTGCAGTTGAATCATGTGAAGATTATCAATATAGCAGCAATGTACAAAGGGGCTTCAGCAAGGTTACTGAGTTTAATATAATCCTCTCTATAGCTAAGCACAGTAATAGAGAACCCTGTATTAACTGTGGGCAGCATGTTGTGTGTGCTCAGTAAGACTTTTAAAATACACAGGGAGAAAAAGAAATCCCCAACATCTTTATTATGCTCAAAGACAAAGTAAAGATATTAACAAGAGACACACAACCCTAAAACACAAAGGTACAGAAAAACAAAACAAAACAAACAAACAAACAAGAAAACCACCACAAACATCCAGAGCTGCATAATATTATTTAGCACTCTCTCCTTAATCTCAAAGGGTGTAGCTACATCGCCAAAAAGACAAGTTGCTATGACTGTAATTTAAATGCAAGCAACAAACGCGCTAGACTACCTTGGTTAGGTCTACTGGGAGGGAATATTATGTCCGCTTCAGCCACCCCAGCAAATTTGTGCCAGACAGCTGTTGTCTTTTGCTAACTACATTTAACTAAGATAAGGTTGAAAGAGCCTCAAAGACAACATAACCTGTGTGAATGCTGTGTAACTCTTTCACGTTTCAGCTTGTTGAAAAGTCTCGGCAAAATCCTGCAGTTAATTTGAGCTCAACTGTAATTTACCTTTGTTGCCTTCACTGCTATTGAGACAAGTTAGTTTCCCCCCAGTCCTACACAGCCATACGCTGAGACTGAGGTTTTCATGGTATCTTTAATGCACAGGCAGTATAGACTAAAACGTGTACACAGGCTGAATATCTTCTCAGGACCCAGGAGAGCCAGTCCTAGTACTACAATAGCTTTGACCAACATAACACAAATTCCCCAGTAAATTCCCCTACAAGACTCAGAATTTGAAAACAGTAAATGTATCAGCCTCTACTGCACTGGTTTGTGAGGATCCTCTTGGAGACAGATCAGGAGCAAGCAGTGAGCTGCACATGCTGACTCATAAATAGTAGACTGTAGGATTCAAAGTATGTGCATCACGCAATTGAAATATTCTTTACAAGAAGCAGACATTCAGTCATGTGGCAGTCTATAGGCACATCATCTTATATGATGTGAGATTAAAAAACATAAAACTCTTAACCACCATCAACACTGTTGACCACAAAACCCATGTTCTCCATTCTTACTGAAAAATCACGGAATGGTTGAGGTTGGAAGAAATGCCTGGTTTCTGGGGCTGGTCCAACCCCAGCCCAAAGCAGGGCCAGACTTGAATGACTAACAAAGGAAATTTTACAACCTCATTTAGAAATTTGTTCCGAAGTTTGACTATCCTATTCTTGTATCTAATAAGAATTTCCTTCATCACAATCTCAGCCTATTGCTTCTTACCACCATACACACCAGTATGGTCTCAAGGGTTTGATTCTATCTCAGATGTTAACTCCCGTTTCCTTAGATGTTAACTCCCACTGCATTGTCATAGAAAACAAAATGCCTCCCCCCTACACCTCCCATCCAAGCCTTCTTAAGGCTGAACAAACTCAGTTTTCTCTGCCTCCTGTTACAGGAGATGTGCTCCATGCTCCTGATCAACTTGGTGGTCCTCTGCTGGACTTAACCCAGTATTTCAGTGTCTTTCTTGTACTGGGAACCCAGTATACTGCTTATTTATAAAACAATTATATGAAACATATTCTTCCAGAACACCAGGAGGGCAGCAAAATGCATCTACAGCTACACAATAGCTCATTTCCTGATACAACACAGTTTCTGATTTTTTTTTTACAAGTTAAGCCTCTTTTACCAATTCCTTACTGTCTTTTCTTCAGAAAACAAATTCCTTGAGATCTGAAAACTATGCAGTATGACTGGAATGCCAATCAACTAGTTTTGAGAGGTCGGTGCTGAAACCCATTTTGAAGTACTAGTTTCCAAAAAGTATCCTGCATTCAGCTCTTCCCTGGGACTCCAAGATATGGATGACACCAGCTGTCAATGATAATGACATGACAGATTCATATTTTCTTTAGCACCGTAAAGCTCTCCTAAATAAATAACTAAATAAAGTTTAATGGGTTGACTTTAAGCAGACTCCCTTAGAATTCATAGCCCAGTAGCTTAATGGACTTCCCACACCAGGGGTCAGACAGCCACATTGTGTACCAAAATAGGTCTCTGTTTAAGTTCATGGTGTTTCATTCAAAGAGATTAAAAGCATATATATCACTTTGGAAAAGCTTATGATCTGAAAGATGTGATAGTAAACTTATGGCTATGTAAAGATCATTAAAATTATTCTCTGTCAAACTATGGAAATCAAAGTTCGGCAAATTGCTTGGAACAAACTCATCAAGGACAACCTCATCACCTCTCTTAAATGTTTTCCTTTACCACAGCACTAGACATGCCATTTCACTCATTCAGCTTGTTTTCATCCACGCTAAAACACAAGATGAGAGAAACCGGTAAAAAACCGGTTTCCTGGCTGTAGAAACTCAGCTGTTGAGTTGGTGTCTTCTGAGTTGCAATTTCCTTACCTAATCAGACTTTGAGGAAGTGGACTCTGAGGAAAACTACACACAGCCTGGAGGGGAAATGAAGGAACAATATCAAAACATAAACCCCAAATACTGAAAACAAACAAACAAGAAGTACTATTACTCAGTTACCTCTTCAGACATTTTGAACATAATTTCCAGCAACACACCTGCCTTACCATTGCAAGCCTAACACTTGGTTATTATCATACCTGTTTTATTTTTCAGATAGGAAATCTGAGAAAATACTTTGAGGTGTTTGTGTTTCTCTTAATTTAAAATAGGACTGACAGAGAGGAACTGTATTTCAAAGGGTTTTTTTGTTCGTTTTTAAATGAAACTCTTCTGCTCCTAACTCCTCTATCTTTGCAGAAAATCAAAAATTGTACACATATGGACACCCCATAGCAGCTTGCCTTGAATAAAATACTGTAAGTTGTTTAGGAAAATGTCAGAAACCAGGAAAGCAAGCAAATTTGTGCTCAAAACAATGAAGTACCTTGTTTCTAAAGTCTAAAACAAAATATTGTACTTCCTCCCTGCCAAATCTTTTTTATTTTTATGGAGTATCTATTGCGTTAAAGGATGCTGTTCAAGTAATGTATGTTTTTTAGTGAAGGAGATTACTTTGGGTAGAAAATATCCCCTACTAACACTGCTCCCAACATCTGGTAATATAGACAGTAGAGCTAATTTTCTGTCATTCAGGAATGTAGGCTTCTGTCATTCAGGAACTGTAGGCTTGCTAAACTTTTATCATCATCCCCTCTGAACACAGTAGAAATCACTGTTAGAACTGATGGTTTATTAGATCAAAGCTACCATCAACAATGTCAATTCTGCCTGGTAGTGTTAACAGGAAAATGTTTTACGAGTTCTACCACTGGGCATCCATTTAACTTCTAGCACCAGCTACGCTGTAAAACCGTGCACATAATTTATTTGGTGACCTGTGTGTGTGGGAAGCATTATCTAGGCGAAACTTCTCACAGTCTGACAAAATGCTTTGATTTGTACTGTTCAGATGATTGAACAAAGAGTTTAAGCAATCACCAACAATAGCTTTTATCTCCAAATGTGCTAAAAGTGTAATACTACATGAGAGCAACCTATCGCTTTAAGAGCAGATCTGATAAAATGGAAGTGATTGGATAAATATTACATTTTCAACTCGTACACATCTTGTCGATTAGGTTTAAATATTGAGTAAAGTTCATGTTTATCTTAAATATCATTTTTAGCAATTTCCCCATGCGATATTCCCAATACCCCCATGGTATCCACGGTAACCTCTCTGCTTACATATACCTTAAAATACACATTCATTCCCATTAGGTGAAGTAAACAGAAAACAGCCATTCCTCAAGCTACTGCTGATTTTTCTTTTAGCTAGTATTCAGCAGTCTTTGAGAAGAGCTCCCAGTTTAAGTCTGCCACATGCATTGACAGGCAGGTATGTCACCAAATTCTGTTCCCTGTGTCAAGGAAAAACTGATTTAATCACTCCTTATAATATATACAGTATACAAAATACAGGTAAGTAATCGCTTCCTGCATAATCCCAACAGTGCAGATTCAACAACTTAAGGTATTTCTTTAATTGCAAAGGTACCATTACTGTTCTTGCCTACTGTTGCTACTCTTCCCAACATTTAATCTATTCCTTCCCTATACTATAAAAAGCATTTTATGTATAATAATCTGACACATGCTGCAACGCCTTCCAAAAGAGAGACTCGCCTCAGAGAGGAATCAGGCTTGATAACATATTAGCAAACCCTAACATTCCTTTGTCTTTTACATGAAAACAGAAAGGATTGTAGGTTAAGAGTAAGAACTTTCAGCCCAGAATTTCTATCCTAATTTTTAAAACCATTCTGCCCCTATGGGCCTGCTTGGTACCTTTTTAAACTCCTTATGACACATTCACCTACTTAATAATTACCTTTCTGAGAAAGCAGCCGATCAATGTATTTTCTGATGGTTTTGCATAATAAACTCTAGAGAGAAAAGCCAGCATGATCCTTGGGACACCTACTAGTCCCACTACTCTCCCTATGTTTGGCATGTCATCCCCTTACTACATGGCATCAGGTACCACAGACAGATGACATTTTGTTAGGAATGGCTGCTACTTGGAAATAATTGTTTAAAGTTTGCTACGCAGCTGGTAGGAGATTTCAGAGACCTTGCGAGACACATGGAGTTAAATGTTTAAGCTGTTTTTCCCATCTTGTTCTTCAAAACCTTAAACTGGAAAATCCCTCGAGTGAAAAGTCAGGGAAAGGCTGCCATCCCTTCTAGAGTTAAAAGATGCTTTTGTAAGATTTTAGGTCAGATTAACCTTTTGCTCACAATAGGGCTGGTTATTGGTTTTTATTTTTTACTGTCTTTAACACAGGTAAAAAAAAATCAATATGAAGCGAGACAAAGGGCTCTGGAGGCCCTGGCTACACCAGCTTTTGGTTTGGCTCATGCACAATCCTACAACACGCTGAGGCTGGGAAGGATTAGCCTGCTTGTGTTGAGTAAACCGATGATACTCAATAAACAGTTTCTGTTGTAAACCCCTTAGGACGTGCAAAGCCACACTAGTTGGCATTAGACCAGATAAGCTGCCGAACCAGCTGTAATCTCATTTAGACCTGAGCTGATCCTCCTGTCCTTTCATTCCACAGGATCAAAGCAAACCACTGAGGAGGCAGCTGTATTATAGCAGCAGTGCTTGCTGGATGCGGCAAACATTTCATAAATTCCTCTCCTTGAAGCAAGCCTGAACATAATCTACCCAGAGCCAGTTCAATCAATGGATTTCTGAATTCATTAGTCTTATTATTACAGGATAACTGTTTTCTCCACATAGTGTGGTAGACGTTGCAAGCCAACTTTGCGAAATAGCTCTTATTGCTGACCATTTCTTTCTGGTAATGCACCTTTGCATTTTTGCCGTGCCACATGAAAATGATTTAAAACTCTTCTACGCAGTATTTTTTTTTAAAGACTGGAAATGAAACCAATTCACATATATTCAAGTAGGAAGCACCAATAATATACTAAAGTCTTCCAAGCGTAATTACTGGCTACCTGCTTGTATGCTTCCATGCATCAGTAACAATGACCAATGTTTTCTGAGCTTAATGACAGCAGATGATAATAGTGAAAGCAGAGATTATATCATTGTAGTAGCATAACAAATACAGACTAAAATTACAGATGAGAAAGGAGGCATTCTAAGAAAAAGATTTCTATTTGCCCTTTACTCTGTGTTCTCTGGTATTAGGAAGGAGAAATATTTTCATTGTTAAAGAACTAAATAGCTCCTCTTAAACAAAAAACACAAAAGCAACAGGTCTTTTAAACTAAGCAAAAGTGAAACCCAAAGCACTGGATCAAATAAGACTTGAGGGTAAAACATTTGATTTATAATCAGTCTGGAGTTTCCACTGTGCAATTATAGTTAAAAAATTTTAAAGTGTAATCTTAAAAGCTTTAGAAGAGCATAAAGTGTAATTCAGAAAATGTATCAGCCGTTCCACTTCCCAACAGTGAAGTGCTCAATACAACACATACTCACAGATAAAGGAAGTAAAATTAGATTTGTAACTTACATTGCAATAGCCCAATATTATAAAAAACATTTACAGTCCTTCTTTGATTTAGTAATTGTATTATTTGTTAACATAAAGTTAAAATTTTCTGGTGCAGCTGCATTGGAAAAAAAGAATTATCCAGAGCAGAAGCAATTCTTGTGTCACACACAAGTCACATTAACAAGTCTTGGATCACTCCTTTTTGGAGAATGAAGAGTAGCCACCAAAACAACTTTGGCCAGAAAAATAGGGGAGGCCATGTAACTCCAACACCTAAAACCAGCAGTGTCTGTGACTTACTGCTATTTGCAGACAGCATAAATATAAAACACATTCATGCATGTGAGTACAACGGACAGGATCCCTTGGAGGGCACTGCTCCAAGTTACGGAGCACAAGATCCATATCATCTGAGCGCACATCCTAACCTACGGTATAAAGATCTGTAGGACTTCTGTACCTGTTCATTAATGTTTTTAATCAGGGTATGAAAGAAACTGTTCCTGTAATAAAAAGCTTCAATAAAGTACAATACAATCAGATGTTTAACACAAGGAAGTGATTTGTAACAGATTACTAAAAGGAGATGTTTATTGTGAAGCTTTTTTTAAGCACTAAAGCACAGATGTGCTAGAGCATGTTACAGGCAGCTGGCAAAGATAAGCAAAAGGTATTTGCACCTCTCATCTACAGATGTGCAAAAAACCCCAGTGCACATCTCTTCCTCAATCACACAGAAGCCATCTGATGTGTTAGTTAATGATTCCCCTCTCTCCACTCCATTCTTCAGACATAAAGGGGTCCCATTTAACATAATCACTTAATAACAGCAAAGTGATGGGTATCAGAACCCTAATTCTTCTAATATTTGCAAAATCCAGCTCTTTGTAATAATAATAACACCATGATAGCAAACTGTAAAACTGTGTAATTATACTTTAATTGTATTGTGAGGCATGCATTAATCACAAAGTTTAAGTACCAAGGATGGAATTATAATAATTCTGTAAAACAAATTTAAGCTAGCTAAGTAGGTCAGAACCACTAGCATGCAACAGGAGACCTCTGGGAATTTATCAGTTAATGGCTATTTATGTGCAAATGAGTGCCCTCCAACCCTCCCAAATCCTGTGTAGCTGAAGGGTATTTCTGTTAACCAGGAGCATGCTTAACTGCTGAGGCATAAATTAAACCATTTATTGGAATGATTTTAATTCTTCTCTCCCCCCCACCCACTCTTACTACTCTCCCTCCACCCTCACTAGCAGCAGAATTTACAGTATTAATTTACATGGAGATAGGACTGCTGAAGAGTTTTCAGAAATTACCCTCTTTCAAAGAAGGAAAAAAAAAAAAAAAAAACAAGAGCTAGAGAAAAACTTTCAGTAAGACAGGAGCGACGCAAATCTTCCAAAGAGTGGGCTGAGCTATTAGAAATGCTAGAGGTTCAGTACTATGGCAGTACAGTAGAAATGCTTTTATAGAAATGCTAATAAACTCTAATGAAATTAAATTGTTTTATGTCCTTATATTCTAAAGCTGGAGAAGACAGTGAAGCTCAAGCTGGATGTCATCAACTGTAATCTCTGTTGTAATGCTCATACTGTACAGATATCAGAAGTTTTCTTTAGAGAAAGAAAATACGCCAACAAAAGTTTCTTGGTTGCAGGAAAAATCTTCAATTCTTGAGTTTGACTTAAAAAATAGTAGCCATTTTTGATGCCTTAGAAAAATAGATGCCTTTACAAATTACTCAGAATCAAAATGTATGGCATTTTCACTATGATGTAAAATGTGCAAGATTTACAGACAATATAAGTGATTTCTGAACACATAATCCTAACAGTAATTCAGTGCAAGTAATGCAAGTATACTGCAAGTGTAACATCAAGATTGACTCTTGGGGTTATTTTTTATTTACTAATTTATTTTTCCCTAGGAATGTACCGACATTTTCTAGCAAATCCTAGAATCCCAGAATACTGAAATGGTAAAAGTTTGATTGTCCTAACATCAATTAACCATACCCCACCCCTGTTACCCTAAACAGGGTCACGTCTCCCCAGTGTCTAATAATTACATTGTAAAAAGTCCCGTTTGCCTGAATATATTCCCTATGGCATTTGGATAATCACAGCTGAGCTATAGTTCATTATTATGTAACAAGTAAGATGACCATGGTGCTTGCTAATGTCATCTTTGCACCTAATACCAAACTCCATGTAAATGTAACACATCAAGCAGAATCACAGAATCGTCTAGGTTGGAAGAGACCTCCAAGATTACCTAGTCCAACCTCTGACCTAACACTAACAAGTCCTCCACTAAACCATATCACTAAGCTCTACATCTAAACGTCTTTTAAAGACCTCCAGGGATGGTGACTCCACCACTTCCCTGGGTAGCGCACTCCAATGCCTAACAACCCTTTCGGTAAAGAAGTTTTTCCTAATATCCAACCTAAACCTCCCCTGGCCCAACTTTAGCACATTTTTAGCCCATTTCCCCTCATCCTATCACCAGATACGTGGGAGAACAGACCAACCCCCACCTCGCTACAGCCTCCTTTAAGGTACCTGTAGAAAGCAATAAGGTCGCCCCTGAGCCTCCTTTTCTCCAGGCTGAACAAGCCCAACTCCCTCAGCTGCTCCTCGTAGGACTTGTTCTCCAGGCCCCTCACCAGCTTCGTCGCCCTTCTCTGGACTCACTCAAGCACCTTGATGTCCTTCTTGTAGTGAGGGGCCCAAAACTGAACACAGTACTCGAGGTGCGGCCTCACCAGAGCCGAGTACAGGGGGACAATCACTTCCCTAGATCTGCTGGTCACACTGCTTCTTATACAAGCCCAGATGCTGTTGGCCTTCTTGGCCACCTGAGCACACAGCACCTTCTCCCCCAAATGATGCCATTGGAGAATACCCCTGAATATACAGGTGGGTGTGAATCGGAAAAAATCCCTTGGAGCATATCTTTTGCAGCTTTAAAATATTTTAGGTAGATACCTGGAACACACACTCCAGTATTTTCAAATGCACACCACCAATAGCTAATCAATCTATTCCTGTCCAAGCAAACAAAGAATGCCAATGAAAATAATTGCTATTGTTCTCCTTGTTGATTCTTCCTAGGTAAAACAAGGACACAAAAAGCAGTAAAAGAAAACCTCATTGTCCTGGCTGTGTAGTTGCTCATTCCTCCCTTCTCCTGCCCCTCAGCGAAAGGCTGCACACACTCAAGGCTGTACTGCACGCTTCTGAGGCTGCAGGTGTAGTCACTGTGTTACCATACAGAGAACCAAGAGGGTCCTGCTCCTTAAAACAGATTTGTGAGCTCACACATCAAACCAGAGGCTTCTTGCCACTCTGACAGCAGCCAGAGATTAACAAGCGAACAGAACTATTTGGCAAAAAAAAAAAAAAGTTCACTCCTGTATTTTCTTTTGGAAAGAATGAGCACAGCTGTACTATCAGAGCCAGCGGCAGCCCACAGTTACCTCTCCATTCCCTGCAGTGAGGAGCTGCAGCCTCGATTACTTCTGTACCTTCCAGCCATTGGCAGGGTCTCAGCATTGCCCTAAGGCTTTAATTAACCCCGATCAGAGATAAACAGGGCCTTCTGGTTGCGAAAAAGAGAACAGACAGTACCTCCAGCTCAGCAGAGAACTAAATAAACCACAAACTGTTTTCACCTTCCTCCGTTTGCTCCTCTCTGTAACAGTGTCAGGAAGGAACCCCACCAGAACACATTGCAGAGTATGTTCAACTCTTCCAATTTTGTTTCTAGAGAGGACAGCATGGCCCACTATTTCAGAATCATTTCACATCAGGCACATTTTCACTGTTTAGTACCACTGGAAAGCAAGCTGGAGCTTTTAAGCATCAGCAATTAATGACACTTAGACTTGCTCCAAGCCAAATAAAACATAACAATGCACACCTACATGCCCCAGATCAATTATTTTTATTTAGAAAAAGTCTAAAAAAGCATTTTCAAAGTCATTTTTTGACAGATTTCCATACTTGAACATAAAACCACAGCACAACCTTCCACAGAGCCACTGTGGTGTGCATGTGGTACAGGCCCCCTTCAGACACCCTCTGGTCTGGTTTCTTTTATATCCACCAATTTCTGGTTTCACCAAGGTTTTGTTCTGTAAGGAAAAACATGGAACACTGTTTAGGAGGCATCCTTACTAACCCATCACCAGCATCATCAAGCACTGCTTTATTTCAAGTCACTGAAACAAGTGAAAGGCTGGGGAGCACCCCGAGTCACTAAAGGAGTTCATCTCAGCACTGATCAGCTTACAAAGACTACCCCGACAACTGGTTGTCCAATACAGTCTCTAACAAGTGCAAAAAAATAATAATTTGATTCCACAACTAGTTTTTGCAGTCTGTCAGAGCACTGACGTTTACAGCCTGCTCTAAATAACCAAACAAAAGTGCTTCTGCTACAAATGAAGGCAATTCCTTCTTCACTGGCACAGAGAACAACAGACGTGTTGCCTTTGCAATGTACTTCTTCATACTGGGTAACTTCTAGCACATCTCCCTTCAATCTTTCCTAACTAAAACCAATTCCCTCAAACTTTTACAAACTTCCTACTCTCATCATTTACTTCTGCAAAGCTCCCCAGTCTTCAATTTACTCATAAATGCTCTGCAAACTGACATGTTCAGAACTGTGCACAGAACCACAGCTAAAAAAGGAACAAGCAGTTCCTATCTTTCACCTGAAAAAGTTTTACTAACACACTTCACAACAATATCTAACTGTATTTTTATTTTTATTAATTTATTTTACTTTCTCCTAACCAGTCGCATCAAGCCCCGCTTCCTAACACCATACAGGCTGTGTGCACAGAAAAGGCACTGCCACAAAAGTTATCCAACAGGCAGATTTCAATCAAATTTCAAATAATTACTTACAGCCATTATGTTCTTACAAATTCATGTAAATAGCCATGTAAACAGAGGTCAAAATATAAGAACTGCATCCATCCCATGCTCCTTTGAGATATTAGGAAATCCACTTGAACTACCATTCACAAACAATTTTGGTTTTCCTCCATAGACCAGGCAGAAATTGTGCTAGTGCGGGGACAAAATAATTTATCTTGCTGCCATCCGTGCTGAATGTGGGTGGCAAAACCTACAAAAAAGGGTAGGATGGACAGACAGGGGTAACAGCTATGTCAGCTAACCAACCACAGATGTAGATAATATCACCTTTGCTTCTGTCACCTCATGGTACGTACTAGTTCCTGAATTTCTTTGACAGCATGGCAGCCACGTCGAGCTTTCCATGTGTTGTTTCAGACTTCCTCTCTTCCAAATTCAATAGTTGGTCTTCATTGTATTTCCTCTCGTTTATGAGTTCTCCAAGATACCATGGTAATTTTGAATTCTGCTTCTCCTGCCCATTTGAAGACACTGAGCTTGTTTGTGGACAAAAATACTTTATTTCAGACAAACTCTGTAGCTCAGATGTTTACATCAACTACAAGTAGTTGTGCTAAACAGTTCCTCATCTTCAGTGATCCAAAGTGAAGCCATTAAACATTGATAACAGTTAGAACACCATTCAAGCAGCACTGAATCTCTACACTAATTAGGTTCTTTATGGAAATATTCCCTCTCATTCCTACAGACTCACACCATTTTGTGGTAAAACTGTTTGTGCTTGTAAGGCTGCTGTTTACTTTTCTCTTCCTTTTTTGTTATAAGGCCCAGAAGCAAGCAAACTGGAAGTTGTTTTTAAGTCACAGAAGAAATTTCATTATTAGCAAAAGCATCCCAGGAGAAGAAGAATCAAATAATATATACCCAGGCAGAGCACAAAAATAAACAGAAAACACAGAATACATTTAGGTTTATCCCTCCTCTTCATTCAGGCGCTCATTTCACGAGAGAGCCAAGTTGCCTTTGCCAGTAAGGCAGTCCCATAGTTAGCAGTAAGAAAAGCTGATGCTGCTAGGTTAAAGCTGTCAGGAACAAAACCTGAAATGAGCTTGAAGGAAGTAGTCATTACTCAGTTTCCTAAGCACCAGGGATGGAAAAAAAAAAAAAAAAAAAGATCATTCTACTGACCACTGGATCTTTCAGAAGTGCCCAAACCACTATAATTCATGTTGTGTTCAACACTGGGGTGCTTTGCTTGCTTTTTCACTTTCCACCATTACGAGTATATCCACTCGTTTAGTTAGCATAAGGATTCTCTTTCAGTTCATTCAGATTTTTTTCTGCTCTTTAAAGGTCAATTTTCTTTAATTCACGCAGCCATGAATTACTTCTCCTCTCCAGGGATCACCTCCTCTCACGGGGCTAGCAATGGAGGGAGAAGTTCAAAGGGGGGCATTTTGGGGGGGACCAGTTTCATCACACACAGTTCAGTACAAGTAGGTGACTTGTCTAATCACTCTAGACTACACTGACTTGTGCTTGTCCCCAAACCCTCAGTATTTTATCAGTCGTGTCTGTCATCCCGCTAAGAGAAGGGAACAGAAGCGTAGAGGCACAGATGCACGCCGAACAGCCTCTCATCCTCCGTCCGCTTTCTCCACTCTCCCGTGCAGGCTGTCAGTAGGAGGCAGCATCGACTCTGACAGCGGCGGTTCGGCACCACAAAGTAGTTGGGAGCTCGCTTCATTCTTCTGTCATTATATAAGCAAGATGACACTGTTCTCTAATCCAGCCAAAGCTGATAAGTACCATCAACCTGTCACTTCCTACATTTCAAATTCTAACATTGCAGCATCAAAGAGTTTTTACATTTCGATTTCTTTTGCTGGCAGCGGTCGGTAGCCTCTCATTCTCCCACGGTGTTCTAATGCAGCATTTGCACACCGGGGTTACTCCCAGCCTGAATAGCAGGTCATCCCCTACTCACTGAGCTCATCTGCGGCCCATGTGCTAGGCAATTTAGATCCAATCAGCCCTTATTTAGCTCAAGAGTAATGAGCAGCATAGTGACACAGACTTAAGCCTGACCCTCAGGACACTGCTCATCAAGCAGTAAAACTGTGACAAAATCATTCATCTTCCACCCGCTGGCAAGAAATAATACTCGCACTCACTGTATTACTTTTTCAAGATATAGGGAAAAAAAAAGTCCTGAATTTTCATGATGTGAGACATTAATTTGCAGAAAGCTGAATTCCCTTAAACCCCCCTGTTGCTATGAGCTCACCAGGGGGAAATAGGCCTTAGGAGACTGAAATGGAATAAAGAAAATTGCTTCAGCTTTCTTTTCATTTTAAATAAGCCTTAAATCTGACAAGAGATATCCTAAAGAGAGAAGATATATATATCTTGTAAGGTAACGAAGAAACAATCAAAATTAAGAGATAAGAAGGCTACTTGTGTATAATGGTTTTATTGGTAAAGTATTTCCTTGTCTAACATCCACAACAAAAAAATACTCTGTATGAAGAGCCATTCTTACACCTTGTGCAAAGAATAAAAGAAGGGAAACAGAGCGAAAACTGTTTTGGGGGAAAACTGTTTCAAAAGTGAGATGCTTCCATCAGAAAACAAATCTGCACGTGATGTCCTTCAGGGAGGAAATATTTCTCTTAACTGCAGGGTCCCAACTGGCAGGTTCTTGGTACACCTGGCTATGATTTTACTCTTTATTGTGCGGATTTACTCTTTCACAACAGTAAGCCTTGTACTGCTGTCAGGTAGGCCACATAAAGCCCACATGAATTAATTTTTGATAGATAAAATGGATGCAATGAACAAAAGACAGAAGCATTTCAATCTGCAGCACAGGGGACAGAGCTGTGTATCTTCGTAATTAACGTCAGCACTACACTTGAGTTGCTTTGGCTTTGTACCTGTAATGATATCAGCATTATCGGGGCATCAACAATCACAAGATTTCCTAACTGCTTTTGTTATTTCGGTTCATTCTTAAAGTGATTCTGAGGCAGATGTTTTATTACATCCTAAACACAAATATGAAATTGATTTTAATCAATCAGCTCTGGTGTGACCTTCTAGTGATTCAAGGAAACTGACAGGGAGAAGTGGAAGTCAATATTCTTGCAAACCTGAACCGATGCGACGCATGCACAGAAACTTTCTGCAAGCAAAGGACAAGGTACAGGGTGCACTGCAGCTGTGTACCCCATTTCATTCCTTCGGACAGTAATGCTTTCAGAGCAGAGGACCTGCAGTCAAAACACTGCAGTTTCAGCTAATCATACCTGATGTTCAGTACACGAGGGAGAAAGGTACAAAACATTACTTTACACACAAAAAATCCTGAAAAAGCAACTCAAATCCCAAATAAAGTAGGATGAAGAGTAAAGATCAATGTTAATTTTCAGAGCCACACCTTAATGCAGTAACCACAGCTAAGAACACATCCAGAATTCCCACAGAAAACTCTAAGGGATTACTGGAAAGGATTTAGACACAGCAAACCTTTCAAAACACTGCTATATTATAAAGCAGTGCTTGCTTCCTATGCTCTAAAGTACAGAAAGACTGAACGTTTTTACACTCATTCAAACCTCAACTTTATTTGTACTATCACGGCACCTAAAAACACCAAAACAAACCTTAAACTACTTTAGACCTTAGGTCAAATTAGCACAGCCAGCCATGCTTGCTCCCCAAATTTAAGATCTATGCTATGAACTCAGAAAGAAAGGACCATTTTCCACGTAGGTGAACAAAGGTCCTAGCAATATTTAATGACTTTCTAATGGTCATTTATTAAGCCTGGCAGATCTACGAGCCAAACCAAGATCTAACAATTCAGTGGTTCAGTCACAGGCCACGTTCTGCTTATCTGGACATCACAGAAAATATACCTGTGGGATGGAATGGGTAAGAGAAGGCTCATGCTCTTCCAAACTCCTCTGGATACAGTTTTCAGAAGTTCAACATCAGAAAAATACATTTTACAAAGACTAACACTAAATCCCCTGAGGGGGAAGAAAAGAAGGAAGAGGGGGGAAGGACCTTTCTATTCTCCTCATGAGCTTATCTGCTGATTTACACGGTAACAGAGAGCCGGGGAGAGGCTCCTGTTGGTCTCAGAAAGCTTCCCACAGGGTGTTTTGATGGCAAGTATAACGCAAAAAAAATTACAAATGACTTTACATTTCCATAGCAAAGATATACTGGATAATCTATTCTTATCGTGATTCCTCTCACAACCTTAGGGTTTTAACAGATAGAAACATCCAGTTTTGCTGTTATCCATGGTCCCATTATTACTGTAACTTTTAATTAGAGACATGTTTACCTGAGTAGTATTCATTTAGAGCTTATAAAATATACACACTGAAATTTTCAATAACTTTTCAAGTCCTTCAGCATTGTACACGTGGGGCATAAATACAGTACACACAGGGTATAAATACCCATGAATTCTTCTCAAAATGAAATTACTGTTTATTATGTTATTAGGTTTGTGGTACTTTTCATTTCTCCTATGGGAATCAGTAGCAAGTCTCCCTGAAACTAAGTAAAGATGCTCAGAGTACCAGCAGTGATTTTACACCTAGGCATGCACTTGCATTTTTACAATCCCGTACCTCAGTGCTAATGCACTACAAAAACCCAATGCCAGGATGATGATAATGAGAGAAAGCTCATGTCAGAGCGATACCTGATTACAATAAGAGACATTTTAACATGTTTCAAGCACTTCTTTTAAGAATAAGATATTGCAATGCTGGAACCTACTGTTTCCAGGCACTCAGCAAATTTCCCTGAGCCTGTGTCCATTCTTACAGCGAGTTCTCTCAAATCCATTAGATGTCTGTATTTTTATTAACTCAGGGTTTCTTTTCGTGTCATGAGGCACTCAGATGATGGGAAGTGCCAGAGATTTGGAACAAATGAAAGCACACATGGCCAAACATCCTGCATTAACCTTTTGTTAAAGAAAAATAAAATCAGGATTCTAAAGCATTGTTTAGAAACAGAAACAAAAAATATACGAAAAACTGACACCTGAGCTAGATGGTGAATGTTCCAAGTAAACATAGGAAGCAAGCACCTTGTACTTCATGGTTTTGGGGGTTCTTGATTGTTTACTGTTTATTTTACACATGCTTTTAAAAAGGAGACTGTATTAAAATACAATCTTACACTTCACACTGAATCTCTCTCTGAAGATCAAATACAGGGAAGTGCCAGCAAGTAGCATCTTGTTTCCAATTATCCACTCACCACAGATCAAAAAAGTAATAAAAATGAGTTCTACTGACAAGTCAGTTATATTTAAATATATGGACACTGAAATAGTCACAATGATAAAAATTAATTTTTAAAAAAATAATGGCCTAAAAAAGCTCATTTAAAATGGTAAAACTATAGGTATATGCAACAATCAAAGCTACCAGTACTTTTCCAGAAGACAACAAAATACAGAAATTCCTGGAAAGGGTTATTTTAAAACACAGTGGTATAAAAATGGTGCAGGTGGGGGTCTCTTTTCTGATGCCTTTTAAGAAAAAAAGAAAGGAAGAAAACAAGCCCTCTATCAAAACCATGTATGCCAAGTTTTAGCCCAGAGCAAGTTTTCACAGCTATGTTACAAACCCTTGAAAATAAAGGTTTATAATGGAAATGCTGACAGACCCTTAACCATAGCAGCATGAATACCTATAATTAAAGCAGAGCTTTTGGCTACACCTCACTCTGCAAATGAAAGATTGCTATTTTTACAATACTCTCAAATAAAAGCAAGTGGGAAACCTGGAACATGATTCTAGCAACGCAATAAGATATGTTAAAGGGGACTGCTAAAACTATTTGACATTTTAAGCTTTAAACACTGAGACATTTAGTTTAACGCACCTAAGTCAGTATTTTCATAATGCTCCTTAATCAGCAATAAAGAATGCTCCTGTGAGCCATCATCCGCGGTTAGCAGAAAATGGCACATGAAGTTGTTATTTCCTAACAGCCTAGAGGGAGCTGCTTCACTTTAATCAGTGATCTCACTTCCTTCCTACCTGCAAATTCTCTATTGTACAGTTATAAAACTATTAGCGTGCAATGTGCAGAAAAAATTACATTTATGAAAGGCCAACTACCTTGTATCTGCCTGAATTTTAAAAACAGGAGAGAAAATCGCATTGAGCCGTTTCATCCCTTCCCACATTTCTAAACAGACCAGGTGTTACCAGTCTGGTTAAGCCAATAATACTTTCACCTTTGGTTAGCACAGTCATCCACATTTTCTGAATGAAGAAAATCTTATTAGCATTGTTTTACTCGTATGTTGACAGAGGACTATTTCCAGTGAATCTGTCAAAGTGCAAGAGAGAACCAGCAACACTTCACTGTTTCTCATACCACCAAGATCAAAGTGTTTTATAAACCTCAGGGAAATTAAACCTTGTAATTGATGGAATAAATAGGCTGATAACCAAATGTATAAATACAGAAGCTGAAATAAAGAACAGTTAAAAACAAGGCTCTAACAATACCTTAACATGCCAAATACCAAATATGGCAACAACATGCCAAACACTATTTGAGCATGTTGGTAATTCAAACATTTCATCAGACCTGGATTTAATAAAGAAGAGGTATGAATACTGTACTATCGCCCACGATGTCCTGAGAAATCTGTAATAGACTTCTGTGCCCTTTTGTCTATATTACAAAAGGACTACGTAACTCTCAAGTTTTGGAAAGCTTCAGAACAATGTCAAGTTATGAAATAGGCAACTTTCACAAGTCTCCCTACTTCATCTTAAAAAAGCAACACTACAAATACAGCGTATTAGCTAACGGAGAAAATGTCAAAGTATTTTTGAAGTCTCCAATTTATTCCAGTAAATACATTCAGTTGAACTGAAATAATAAATAATAAATCAACTAAACTTAGTTTCATGCTTCATCTTTTTTCAAAAGACTGCCTGAAAAACAGTTGTCTTCGGATGTATAAGCTATTGACAGCCGCAGTCAAACTACTAGACAATAACAAAGAACCTAGCTGAAGAGAGACCTTGCATACGGGCCTCACTGTTCCTATTATGCACTCTTCCACAGCTCTTTCCACATATTTCAGTCTTGCACATTTGAAGTAATGGCAGATCAATAGCTGCTTCTTAATATAAATATAAAAAAAAAAGCAGTTTGGGCTTCAAACTGGAAGACTACCTCTAAAAGGCATCAGTAGAAAAAAATATGCTTATTATTGAAGGGCACTGTAGATGTGGAAACCTGAACTAGCACATCAAAGCAAAACTGCTTCCAAGTGGTAAAATATGATTTCCTTCTTTTCTAACAAACCTTAGACAAGTATTTAAGACTCCATAACTGTTGTGTTTGATTGCAACCTTGCTGAAAGAAGAAAAAAGAATTAGAATGAAGTCAGAAAAACATAAAATTCACTGGGGAATGAAAAAAAAAAAACACCACAAGAAAACGTTACTCCAGTAATTTAGTACAGATAATTGTTTTGAAATTTCCCGTGCCAAAAAGAAATAATATCTGAAACAGTGGCAACTGAATGACTTTCTACAGTGTCACTAATTCGTTACAAAATATCAAGGGCAGCAAACCTTTGTTAACTGAAATAGTAAGGAAACATTTCTAAAACTCTAAATGCAGCAGGGCAGATTTCTAAATTTAACATATCATTCACAATCCTCTAAAGCTCTCTCTTACCTTTTGCTATACTTCAGTAAGAAATTAGTATGAACCACAGCTTAACCCGAACACTAAACGCATTCCAGTCTACATCCACAGTCTAACAAAATAACTTACCTAAGTCTGGCTAGAACAACCTGAAGAAAATTCAGGACCATACTCAGTTCAGCTCCTCGACAAGCAGGCAGCAGCATAGTAAAGCCATCATTTAGTAACTTTTCCTCAGAAAGGCTCAAGTAGCAGCTGGTCTCAAACACTTCTTGGACACCATCAATGTACGTTGAAAGTAGAGTCCAGAGATTTTGTTTCTGTGTGTAGTCATTTTTGGCTACTAAAAATTCCTTTGCTTTGTCACGGAAAGCATTTGAGACTTTCTCAGCTAGGACACTGATGTCCATATTCTTCTCAACATATATCAAAAGGAAAGCAAAATGACCTCTCCAAATGAGAGCTCTCTGAGACATGGTGACAGAGGATGGGGTCAGGAAATCCAGAAGATCCAGCACTCTACTCACTATATCTTCTGTCTCTGCCACAATTGCTAGCATAAGGAACAGGTTAAAAAAGTTCTGCAGTCCCACTTCTGTCAGCTCCTGCATTCTTTTCCGATGGAACTTGGAATAAATTCTACATTAAAATAAAACAAAAAACAAAAAACACAAAACAACAAAACAACAACAAATCAAGAAAGAAAGTTTGGTAAAGCATTAAATTTTCTATCTACTTGATACAAAAAATCACATTTTCATGCTTTTAGTTTACAGGTACCCTGTAAATATCGTCTTTTCCCTCCCCTCATCTTCTCTTTTAGCTAATGGAACACATTATTACAATTTCTGGTCCACTCTAAGGTACAAATTAGGGTTTTCAGCTCAGATACAGCCTAACCTTCCTTTCTTATCCAACCTCCAGTAGAAAGCTGAGCACAGTGTGATGAGCAGACCCTCTATTTTGTCAGTGACACGTTTCCTCCATACCATCCCTTCACACCACACAAACTCAGCCCATGAGGGCTACTGCGACAGGAAGCAATTTAAGTGGTATCTCTCAGTATTAGCGAACAATTCCTGTAGCCCAGCTTTTTTCCTAGCAACTGTTATTTCCAGGTGGCACACAGAAAACAAAAGAAAAATAATCAGGAGCCTTCCATCCTTTAGATACTGATTTCTCTTATGTTACACTACCAAAGTTTGCCTACTCAGCTGTCACTGCAGTAAAACTAGAAGGAAGATTTTTGATGGAAATCTCCTTTTCTCTGCAATACTGCCCTTTATTGAAGGCCCATTGTATGAATTGAGGACTACAAGTCCAGGAGAAAACAGGGAAATAGAGGCATTTGGGAGAGAAACCTCTACTGAGCAGAAAGATTTTAAGAAACATTAGGATGTATTGCTTTACAATAGCATTAAGTCCTATGTAGCTGATGGTGAGAAACACTGCTACTTTGCAACTTTAAAGTGACTGGTAAAAAGCAGAAATCTTTTACACAGTTATCTTTCATGCTCAGATCTAGCTTTTAAATAAAAGTCACCATTCTTGTGAAAGAGGAATAAGATGAAAATGGGTAGCTTAAACTTTCCTTCTGTGCAATTAAAATTTTGGGTATATGCTTCCCCTTTAATTTGAAGTGAGTTCCACATACAGTAGTTAAACATCCATAAAGGCTGTTTTCCTATCCTGTCACCTGGAAAAATAGTTGGAAGTGGTGCTGAGGTTATCAAATCTAGCCACCAAAAATTATAGCAAATCCAATTAATGTTGTTTAGTAGTAAATTACTACTGACAGGCATTTACGTTCTTCATGCATCAATTAATGCTTGGTTAGCTGCTGAAAACAGAGTTCATCCCAAAATCATAGCTGTAGGCTGTTAAATTTTGCTACTTGTATAATTAATTTATTCAAGTCAGAAGCGATGAATACTGGTTGAGCAGACAGACAAAGTGTGTGTTGTGTATTATTATTCCCCCTCTTAAATTAGACAAAGTAACAAGCTATAACAACACAAAAACTTAAGTATAATTTGTTTTCAGTGAAAATGAAACAGACTAATTAAAATTACTAACCAAAGCAAGACACTGATTCAGCATTTAACAATATATTTGTTTCAATATCTAGTTGTAGCAATTTCAAAACCCAAACTTTACTGACTGTAACAATTCGTGAAGCTTACATAGCTAGTACATGTATTTTCCCCTTCTGATACAAAGATAACCCTTCTTTTTTGGGAGAGACATACTACATAGCTTTATAAGGTCTGCGTGCACATTTTATCCATTTTTTATTTACATATAACTTAATCTTAAAAGTCAAAACCAGCAAAAAACTCCCACACAAATCTAAGTCAGTTATAATCAATGAAAGAAATCTTAAGTGTTAGCACCTTTAACAATCAGTATGATATCATTACTAAAAGTTTTGAGGACTTAGTAAGTATACGCAATGTCATAATTTTGATTAAAAACCATAAATATTTATGCTGTTAAATATCATGACTTAGCACCTCTCTTAATTAGTATGTTTCAGAATTAAATGAAAAAGTAAAACCCTCACAAAAAATATTGTGAGAAATGTTGGCAACCGTATAAAGGAAAAAGGAAATATAAAGGGAATTGAAGGCATAGCAAGAGCCAGGCTGTATGTTCTTAGACAACACATGGCTTACATGCAGCTCAAAACAGAATTTCTGTGCTTTAATTACATTACCTTACTGGCAACAGGGTTGTACCACTGCATAGGTTGCCAGTATACCAAATTCCTGGCTGGTGGGACGAAACAAATCATCACAGGCTGTGGTTGCCAAGATGACTCTTGGACCCAGCTATACACCTGTCACAGCCTTAGCTGGCAACAGAAACGAAACGGAACAACTGCCTTCTTCAGATCATGAACACCCAGGATCCTTCACCCCCTTTACTTTCTCATGAGCACTGTACCCCACTTTGCTTTAGTGTGTGCCTCAAAGGGCCATGCGGTCAGACCAACTAGATCTCTTATGGTACGAGAAAAAACAAATCGCAGCCATACCGTCCTTTAATTTGTTTCCAAGGATGCACACCACTGTTCTCTGCCTCTTCTTTCATCATCCGTGCCAAAATGCTGAGAAAAATGAGGTAACTGTTGCTGGACTCATACAGGGTGGGGACCTGCTGTTCACAACAGCAACTTTTTACCAACTCAAGCATTGACAAAGAAGTTTTACTGATATTTGCCAGACCCTTCAGACCAAGCCACGGAACAGTAAAGCAACTGTTCTAAAAGAAAAAATAAAACAAGTGAATAAGATAAGTAGCAATAAATGTTAATATTCAAAAGACAGTAAGATACAATCCCTCACACAAAGAAAAGGGCATGTTCGTACCACAACTCCAAAAATAAAAACACATCACAAATGTGCAAAGTGTTTTCACAGGATCTTAAAATCTGTAGCCTTAATGAAGAATAAAAATACATTCTAATTCATATAGCAAATTCAGGCATACTGTCATTGACCAGTCAATTTTTCAGAAGTATAACAGTCATGTTTGGCCAAAGGGGTATCATAATTAATTGCTAAAAACTGAAGATGGTCTACGTGCAATTCTGTATTTTTATATATTCATTTACTTACCAGGTTCTTGCTGTAATAATCCCAGAGTATGGTGACAGCAGATAGGTTCCAGTCCCAGAAACTACTCAAAGTCAAACAGCACTGAAGATACATTCGTAACTGTTCCTCTAACACACCGGTCTTGCAAAGGGAATAAAAAGTTTAAATGTAGGAGGGAAACATCACCATGTCTACATATAAACCCAATACTATCAGAGTACCCATAATCATTTCTTCATATAAACAACGTTTCTATTAGAATGAATCCAGAGGAGGGCCACTAGGATGATCAGAGGGCTGGAGCACCTTTCCCATGAAGACAGGCTGAGGGAGTTGGGGTTGTTTAGCCTGGAGAAGAGAAGGCTCTGGGGAGACCTTATCAAGGCCTTCCAGTGCCTAAAAGGGGCTACAGGAAAGCTGTGGAGGGACACTTAGTCAGGGACTGCATTGATAGATAGGATAAGGGGTAATGGCTTTAAACTAAAAGAGGGTAGGTTTAGCTACAATAGAAGGAAGAAACTTTTTAATCTGAGGGTGGTGAGGCACTGGCACAGCTTGCCCAGAAAAGGTGTGGATGCCCCATCCCTGGAGGTGTTTGGGCAACCTGGTCTGGTGGGGTGAGGGGGGGGGGGAACTGGGTGGTCTTCAAGGTCCCTTCCAACCCAACCCAAACCATTCTATGATTCTCAACATATATAATATAAAGTAAATGGCATCTGCTATTACAAGCAATGAACAAGAATATAAAAGCTGACACACACACTGTCATCCAATGCATGTTGTAATGCAGCCAGTAAAATAATTCATCGTGCACCCTTTCAGGTGTCCACACTGTTGTAGACTTACTGTAACCTCAATATTGGGGGCCTAACTTGAAACAGTTGCACGGTACAGAACCTTACAGAAGAGTAAATAGGGCATTACACTGAATGCATAATAAATCAGCTGAATGTTTAAACCCTTCTGTCATGTATGTCCAAAGGAAAACTCATTCACCACTGATACAGAGGGAAGGTACAGCTATCTCAAGAGGTCATGCTTCTCTTAACAGTACAGAAAATGGGAGGATCTTTTTATTTCTGAATCATGTCCCTTGTTAAACTTCTGCAACACTGCAATATTGATAACATCCCAGACAATTCTGAATGAATAGCAAATAAACCTCTGAGCAGTTGCAAATGAGTTCCTCTGCAGAAAGAGAAACATTTTCCAAACGTTTCCATCAGTTCCAAACTTTGCAGACGAACCAAAGATGACCCACAGTGAAGAAAATACGAAATTCCAAATAATTTGAACACAATGAAGCACTCAGATTATAATTGTGAGCTACTGAGAGTGAGAAAGCTTTTGATATAAGCAAAACTGGACTTGTACCAAAATTAGGATGTAAGGAGCTCCCCATTCAGAATGAAACCACGTGTTTAATCCAGCCTGGTTTAGGCATCTACTTCAGGATGATACTAAATATAACACCCTGGGAGGACTTGACCACTTGCTTTGTGATGAGAGAAAACCCTGAACTATTTTCAAATACATCTAAATACTACACGGGCTTGGAAATCCTAAATGCTTAAGATGAACTAAAGAATGATAAAAGGGGGAAGAAAAAGTAAAGAGATACAAGATGGTGGGACCTGATGATCTTAAAGGTCTTTTCCAACCTAAATGATTCTGTGAGATGAGTCTTATGACTTAAAACATAGCACCAGGAAGGGGAATGAACAAAACCTTTCATGTCTCAGATAAATATCAGGAAGCTCTCTCTTTCTGTTCCAATTACATCGCTGGATCATGGACTATACAGGGTCCTGGTTTACCTATGTCCAACATTAACCCAGTTCAGAACATGGCTGAATAAAAAACCCAAAACAATAAGAAATACAATACAACACAAAACAAAACAACCTACATGTTTTTGCTTGATGCCAGGCAAAAAAAAAAAAAACAACACAACATTAACCTGTGGGGATATTTTTGTTGTTTTTAATGGTCTTTCATTGAGTACCTGTTACTGGAAGACAGTGACTTAAATTTCACCCACAATGCTCTCTCTTATGTCTACTGCGTCTTAGATCTGCTTCCCCCCAGTTGCAGTAGAACACAGGAGTTGTAACTCATTAACTTATCTCTAGCTTCATAGATTTGGATATACATTCCTGTGGAAAACATTATTTTCTACACTGTATCAGAACACTATAAGCAATTACAGCAATCATCTACAATAACTTCTAATGTCTGCCTTCTCTTCTTATGAAAAATTAATCTAGGTTATACACCTTCTAAAGAGGTGTATTTCTAATGCAAGTTGAAAATTGAAAAGGCATTTTCAGTTGTCATAGAAAATTACATATTATATTACATTACATTATATATAACATATGGAAAACACTGAAGTATCCATAGAGAGAACACTTCAAGAGAGTAAGACGTAGTGAATAGCAGTTCAAATACAATAAAAATGTCAACAAATGAAAGGTGATCATCAAGAATTGTTCTTAAATGACATAACACTACATCTAAAATTAGTAGTGTCCCCAAAATAAAAATAATCTCACTCAAAACCAAGGGACAGAACTGCAGCCATTTTCAACTGTGCTATTTTTTATGAATAAGAATAGGAGTCTGGATATAAAACTAACTGAATAGATCTATTCCTCTAGAGAGATCTACCCCGTTACAAAAGACAACAGAACAAACAAAAACCACACACACCCATTTTGGAAAGAGAATGCTTAGTCCTAAAACTGTAATTTGTGCACAGGATTATATTTATGATCTAATTTAACAAACAATGACTATTTCAATTAAACTAATTCAACAGGAAGCGTGGTATTGTGAGCAGCTTCAATTTCAACCCTTATTTATCCGTCCAACAATAGTTTTAGAACGGCTTCCAAAACCAAGATAGTACTGAAGGCTTTATCTTGAATTTAATATGAAAGAGTTCTCCAGACTTCAAATACCCCTGGGATTAATGGATTCTTTCATTTCTCTTTTGCTTAAAATGGTCTCCTGCACTGCTGGAAATACTATGAGAACTCTTGAGGTAGTCAGCTTTTAATTTATCGCAGAAGGGAGGAACACCAGATACTATCAAAATGATAGTATTATCTAAACACAACATTTTTCTATTATGACCTCCTACTGAAGAAATAAAATTGGTTTCCTAGAACTACAAGTAGTTCTGTATTTCGTTTAGATTAGAATTAAACACCAAAGTAGTGAAGGTATAATAAAATTGAGTCAGAAATCAAACAATCATGAAGCATTTACTTCCCCAAATGAGAGAAGGCTAGTAAGACAGACTGCTATCAGCCCTTACAAACAAACAAAAAACCCCTTTTGATTCTCACAATAACAGTTCCTAAACAAATTCATCGTATACTAACAACCCATAAATTTAATCAGTTTGATGTTGCCTAGTATACAAATACAGATGTTCATATTCTTTAAATTCATAGTACAGTAATTTTCATTTTGTGCAAACAGAATTGTAGACCAGCTCTACCTTTATTGTTAGTCCCAAAACAGAAATCCAACTTACAAAAGAACTAGGCAATACATCACGTAACCAGTTTCCAATAATTGTCTCAAGTGTTGAAGATGGGGGTCTTTGAATATAACTGCTGGTTTTGTGATACAGATGGGAAACCTTTCATACAAGCAATTGTCTTCAACTCTATCTATCAAGATTAAAAAAAAAAAGGTGATTACTGGCTGAGAAACTCACCAATCTGTCAACTGTTTGAAACTGAAAGGATATATCTAAGGAATCATAGAATGGTTTGGGTTGGAAGATACCTTAAAGATCATCTAATTCCTGCCATGGGCAGGGACACCTTCCACTAGACCAGGTTGCTCAAAGCCCTATCCAACCTGGCCTTAAACATCCACAACTCCTCTAGGCAAGCAGCACTCTACACTTGCCCAGGTATCCACTACTACTCTTGCCTTTATTTACAGCCTACAGAGTATCTTTACTTCCCACCTATATACTGGTCCCCCCTAAACTGAACAGCACCTTTACATCTTTCCCTTGCTCAGCTATATCCTTAGAAGCAAGGAGTTCCTACCTGGAGACTGCAGCAACCCTCTGCTACCTTTACCTGGACATAGGGTACTTTCCTCAGGAAGTCCTTATCACCCCCAAAACCAGGCACATGCTGCATGAAAGTAGCTGAGGTTGTCTGCTGCCTGCATGAGGGCTGTCCTCTCCATACTGGGGACCACCGACATGACAAAAAGGGGGGGTGAGAATCCATGGGCAAGACTTGCTGCTCAGGGTCCTGCGTGTGAAGATGGGACCACCGCAGAGGCAGAAGCCATGCATTCAGGGACAGCAGGGACCATGAATCCAGAGCATCATCCCATTACTGACACAGTATTTTACCTCATGAGAGAGGCATGTTCTGTGATTATCTTGAAGATTCGCTGGTTCAATTCATAAGAGCTGTTCTCAGTTAATGTGACTAGAGTCTTCTGGTTTGCACCATCACCTTCACCATTGATATTTTCCTGAAAACCTTAGCTTTAATCACTAAGTTCAACCATTTTACTTCAAATACCAAGAAGTTGCAGTTTTAACACTGGTTAGTCATTTTTGCATCCCAATATTGAGCTGTCCTAATGATGTAAAAGCTAACTCTAATGTTTGCTGATTCATCAGCAAAGGTGATGGCTCTTTTCTTTCATGATGCTCCCTTACCCTCAGAATTCATACCTGCAACAGTGGCTATTAAATCACCTTTTCACAACACAGAAATTGAAGGTCATGTGAAAAGAAATTATCAGTTACTGGTAGGAGAAAGATTATCAGTTTACATTGCAAATTTATGATACGTACCTTTTTCAAACACACAAAAATATACACAATTAATTTCATTTCAATTTTCCTCATCTGTTGTATATTCCCATTCACTTTATGTTCCCACCTTTATTGTCTATAAGCTTTTGAAGTTAAGGAGCAAGAAGCACAAGTGGATTATGAAGTTGATGGACATCATTTGAATCCAATGATATTAAACGTAACCAGATTTTAACCTCCCATATACTTAAAAAAAACTAAGGTTCTAATCACTAATTCCTGCCCTCTCTTGTAAATGTGAGATTCACTACAACCTTTTCTTTCAACATTTTTTGCAGAGCTATTACTGTGCATCCCTATGCACTCTTCTATAGAGTGCATGCTTAAAGGGATGGCTTAGGTAGGATTCACTAACAAGCTAAAGCCAAGCCTGAGTGGGCAGTATCTTCAGTACCGTTCCACTGTTCATTTCAAAGAGGAGTCTTCTCCCTTTTTTTTCCCTGCTTGTCCATGTTCCATTTTATTACTGACTTCTTGACACTTCATTGTGCTTCCCATTCCCATTTTCCTGGTCTCAGAAATACTCACTTAGCAGATACTTCAAAGGTACAAGTGGATAATTCAAAAGGTAAAAGCAGACACATGAAGCTGAGAAACTGACAGAGGAGATGGACATGTCTACAGGTAAAGGAAAAGCTCCCTCCTAGACACTGTCAAGAAAGCTGGAGTGCAAGAAGAAGAAGGGGAATGCGTTTTTTAATAAAAGTATGTACCATGCACTCACATATGCATGTATAGGTACGAATGCTCTCCAAGGAGCATTTCCTACAATCAACTAACTCCATAATGGAAAAAGGACAAATTTCAAGAAAGGAAATAAGGTAGGTGACTCCTTGGACTGTTGGTAATAGTTGCAAACAACTTTGGCAAACGGGTTTGTTTTAAATCCAGCCATAGTTGCCTTTGGAACTTAAAACAGTCATTTGTCTTGTATTTCTGTGTCATTTTTCAAATCTTCTGAACTCAGCTGTCTAGTTACCTTAATAACTGTCTACAAATCAATACCTGTTTAACAAAAGCATCAAAAATGCTTTGTATTTTGTGTATATTCAGCTTTAGGATAATATTTGTTTTAAAATAGTAAGATTTCACAAGAAAAGAGGAACATTAAATATGTAAGAAGTGTCCTCTTACTGTCGTCAGGTTGCTGACATACAGAACATTTTCCTATGCAGGAGAATGGCTAATAAACTACTTCCGATATTGTTGCCTCGTATCTCATCTAAATTTCTCTAGTTTCTCTCCAAGAATGGTAAGCATCCAGTAAGTGATGTCATCACTATAGTTTTAGTGTACATGCACAGTATGCATATTCAATTATATACCATGAAATTGTTCAAAAAAAAAAGTTAACCTTTTATTAAGCCAAAACTATATACACAAATGTTAGAGTTTACATGCAATGTGATTTTTCAACTTTTTAATAGCCAGCCTCTTGTATCAACTATCCTAACAACTACAAAATATATTTCTGTACAAACTGTAAGAGGCATTGATCCTTACTCTGCTTCTACTACATCTGTCACTACTGCATGAGCAAGGCAGTAATAGCAATAAAAAAGAACTGATTCCTCTTCTGCTTTCAACAACAGAACTTTGCAGGATTTTTTCCATCTGAGACCAAATACAAAAATAAACATGTTTATTCTCATTTTAAGCATACACAAATTAAAGAAGTTATTTTTATAGGTGTTGCTGTTACCACATTTGCAATTTGTACCATGCAACTTCACAACAAATTTACAGAGCTGCAACGTAATATATTTAAAAACATGATGAACAGCATATTTAAAAGCATTTTAAAAGGAGGTCAATTCTGACCTCTGGGCCATGAAGCATTGCATTAACAGTTCTGCAGAAAGAAAAATGATAAGGTATGAAATGAGTGCTCAGAAACTAGAACCTTATCAGTAAGAGTTTGATTCAAGCCTGTAAGACAAATTGCTCAGCAAGGCAAGTCACCTTCCTGCTGTGATGAGGATATAGCTGAATTTTCAATGCAACCGACTATCTCCCTCATCATGTCTCTTCAACTTGATATCCTTACATTCAGTATCTGGTTTACATTTTCTAAGCATCCAGTTCTTATTCTGAATACATCTTGTCTGAGTAGCCATATACCTACCCTTCCAGGATAATTATCTTTTTCCTTTATCTGACAATTTAGCATCAAGCATAACCACTTTAAAGCAAGTGTAACTGCTAACAAGGAGGGAACCGTATACTGCCAGAGTTCAGATACGTCAAGGATGTTCATTTACCTCTGATAAAAACACTAGAATTCCAAAAATACACTTGTTAGTTGGTCTTTGTTTCATGCACTGTCTTTTCCAGAAAGCATCCCTGACACTTCCCATGTTCATTATTTCTTCCTTTACACACTCACCTGAACATCAGTGGATTTTTTAAGGAGTTCTTCCACAAACTTCCAATTGGATTCCTTCCGTTTCTGAAAAATAATGACTAGCAGCATGAAATAGTATTTGTATACCTCACAGGAATCATTATGTAATAATGCGAAAATAAGAGGATGAGAAATTTACAGAAATATTTCATTTCATGACAGCATATTTTAGTCACCACTGAAAACAGATTCTTTGCTTTATGAATGAATGTCCTAAAAATTAGATCTAAACAAAAACAACAAAACCTACCAAAATTCATATACCAAACAGACCAAAAATAAAGGGTATGCTGTTTTAACTGGTTTAATGTACTCATTTAGAATTCCAACCTTCATTTTTAGTAAAGAAGCAAAAACATTCAGACATTTTTGATTTGTATAAATAATGTCTTAAAATTTGTCTTTAACATTCCCTAGAAAGGAAGAGATAAGGAATAAAAAGAAGGAAAACATACAATCTTACTTCTCTTTTTTTTTTTCTCTTTTCAGTGAAAAACTACTTCTAACTCATTTTTCCCATGACAATCACAAAGGATTGTTTTGGCTAATTTAGTAAGGAATTGGTCAGGTAGCAATGACCTAGATAGAAAAAAAATCAGGGTAGGTCAAATATGGCCCACAATTCATATTTTTCAGCTTGGTAAGGCAGATAATTGCTCATTTGAATTAACTAGTCCATACTAGTAAAGTAAAAAAGTTGCATGGCAATATATATTGAAAAAAGAAGTTTTTCCAATTAAGGATATTTCCCAGGAAAATAAATAAAATGCAAGCCAGTCAACATACTTACCATTCTTAGCTACATCTAGATCACCCAGGAGTATCAAAAATCACCTCTTAGGTTCAGTTATGTATATAGGTTAGATAGATGATAGATGCTTGAAGTAGTACTTTTTTCATTGTCCTGCCTTACTCATTCCCTCCACTACTACAACTGTTAATCCTTTTATTTTGCAGATATCTGTCCTTTAAATGTCTTTACAGAGTTTATCATAAAGAGCATCTAATGCTTTGTTAATGTAAATATAATTACTTCCCAGCAGCAACACTACTGTCCCCTGTCCTCCTCCATTAACTACACTAGTTAATGCCATGGCTTGGTGACAATTCCACACAGGATTTCAGAGATTACTGAAAGAATTTTAAAGATCAACACTTTAAAAAGATACAGCAATATATGTGCAATGTAATTTGACTACTTAGTGGGTTTACAGTTTTGCACTACAAAAAAAAAATATTCTGGAAGACTGCTGATGTTAACAAGTCACAGTCTATAGACTGTTTATGGGACAAACGTGAATCAAAAAAGAGATCTGCAGAAAGTTGAACTGAAGCTGTGATTTCAGAAATCAGAAACTTCAGCAATATCAATTAAGGAGTTTCTACTGCTTTCTCCTCATCCTGCCCCCACAGATTTAACATGCCACTGCTCAGCTGTTCTGGTACTTCTGTTTGTGGGACCCAGTGTGAACCAGATCAGTGAACCAACCTAGAGCTTTAAGAGCTAAGTACAGAACAGAAACAGGAGGAGGATCTGAGCTAGGTCATACAACAGGGCCACAAATAATTGTGCCAGAACAGCAGAGGGTATATCACGCCTTGGGTGGTGTAAACAGGACTTCTTAAGCTGTTATTGATGCCACAGCCTTTGTATCATGAAACCACAGCTGAAATCCTGTCAGAAGGAAAAAACACTGCATCACTGCTTTGTGTTTTGACTGCTATAATTTCGAGACTGATATTGTGTGATTACCTACACAGTCCTACTGCAAACTCCAAGTAAAGTTAATTGACTGCTCAAAGGCCAGATTTATCAGAGATAAATGGATATTAAAGAATCACACTAAATGGCTACGAGACCTCTGGTTGACTGGAGCAGCCTGCTCAGAACATGCTTGTAGCACTCCCATAGCCCAAGGGCACACAAGTTACATGAAAGGTGTTTATAGCCACAGTTACAGCCCAGCTGCAGTATGCAGATCACCTTACAGGATCCTTGAGTAATTTAGGGCAAAATCCTGACACCGGCTGGAATTGATTACCAGAACGCACCCGGGTTCAGCCCAGACTCAGGAAAGAACAGCACCAACAACCTGCTGCACCCTTCTTGCAGCCTCAATTGTCTCTGCCTTTTAACAGACGTTTCATTCAAATCTCACTGCATTTACATCCTAACAGTATTCCCTGCTACCCTGGCAATATGGCATAGCAACTGTTTCAAAGCCGTTCTTGTCAGAGAGTGTGTAGAATCTGCATCTCTTAGTCCAAACCTGCTGGCTTACCATATCCCCCCTCCACCCTCAAAGAATCCTAAAATCAACAGAACCTGGAGACCTCACAGTAAGTAAAACTGCTCCTGAAACAAAAAACTTAAGCTGAGACCCTCTGGGTTCTCGGGGAGAAACTTCTGCAGAAGAAACTAACACCTGACTACCTGTAAGATCCATCCTAGGCTTCCCAGCTGGAAGTCCATGTTTGCATATCTTGCTATGCAGTCATTTCAAATTATTCAAAGGCAAGAATTCTTAGCCTCAAGTAATTCTGCCTATATTTCCCTAGCCCACGGTATATTGAAATTGACCCCTGCAATGTTCAGAAGTGGCAATTTTTCTCGTTGGGTCCCATCTGCTTTTTAAATCTTGCTTCTCAGAATAGTGAAGTGGAACCTGAATGTGGGGTTAGGGATAGAGACATACACCGTGCATCCCTAAGAACACAGAGGGAAAAATTTTCTAGCTGTGTGCCAGAAATTTTCTAGTTTTAAAAGTGGCTTCATGTGTATGAAATATATATTCAATATATATGAATCATTGCATATTTGAAATTACATTATATGAGCTAAAGGGGAAAAATAAAAAAGAAGCAAGTCTGAAACCTATTTAGAATTTTAAAAGCTTTCATAATAACCTCAAGGCCATGCAGACCACATTAAAAAATTGAAAGTCTTCCACAGATGACATAGGCTTAGAGGCAATTTTTGCTAGGGAGCACATGAATAACCATCATTATGACACATCACCCTCCCACCTCTGATCACAGTTAATTAAAAGAAAGCATGTGTCATGAAGCTATCACGTCAGATGTTTAACCAACAAAACAGGACTACACTGAGTCCTGATGTAATTCCACTGACTTCAACAAATTTATATCAAATTTTATCCTACTATCTTCAAAGGGTGTTTGAGGATGTATTTCATGGGAAGAAAAAGAAATTATTACCATCAACTATTTACGACAGATTACATTCTTGTTGCTGACAGGTTTGCTTTTTTTTTTTTTTTATAAGCCCCAGTAGCAGCAGAACAGGGAACCCTGGACAAACAACAAGATTTAAAAAAATGTGAGGCACAGCTAACAGTTTGAACATAAAGAGTATGGGAAACATCAAAAGAAGTGTGCACAGGATGGTCTCGTGATTTACAAATTGGGACTTGGAAATTCTCTTCTCCCAGATGGGCTCTAAGGAAAAAATATTGTTTAATCTTGGGCAAATCACTTCCTGTCAGTGCATCTCAGATTCTTACTTTAAAATAAGAACACCAGGAATCTTTTTTCCCCATTCAATGTCTGCTTGGCTTATTTAAATAATATAGTGCCTCAGGCAAAAAATAATCTCTCATGAGGCTAAATACATAGTATGTATCACTATGAGAGACGGGGAAAAAAAAAAACAATGATCAAAGTAAACAGTATCACTGCATTTTGATTAGAGCATAAAATACAAGGAACCCAAGATAAATGTCTCCTCCACACTAGTTTCTGTATTCAACCTGGGAATAACCTTTTCTCTCCATCTAAGTTCCTCTAATAAGCAAGGAGTGTAGTAATTCTATCCTCCCAATGTCCCTCTGAAACATACTATGGACTGTGGTTCCTCCCACCCCAGTACCGTAGGATCCTAAAGGATCTGTCAACCCACAAGTAGCAGAAATTGTATGTTCACCAGAACTTCTAGCCAACAGAGATAGTTATGAGTTTTCTAACTAAATATTCAACCACCGAGCTACTCCACCTTCCCTATCACTTTTTTTGCTTTTGATATTTCAGGAAGTTTGTAAGATAAGAATCAATTAAAGTAATATTTAATTAGAAAGTTTAATTTGATCTAGGATTGAAAGCATTCACAGAAGTACAACATGTCAACATTCTTCATACACTGTTTATATACTAATGCTTTTAAAAACCTAAAGATTGCACGGGGGAGGAAAAGATATAATAAAATAAATTGATCAACCGATGTGACCTTACTCTTCCCTTTGCATAGGTCTGCAGTTCATAAACATGTTTCAAGGTTTTAATCCTCCATCCTATGTTAAAATGGGAAACATTTTTGAAATCTTAGTAAATATTTTAGGAGAAAAAGGGTGTACGACCTATACATTTTTAATAGACATAATTAAATTAGAAATAATAAAAGACACTCCATAAGAAACTTAGAGCTAATGCTTAGGTAACTGGGGAAATCCAGCTGAAATGCAAAATAAACACACAAAACAACAAACCAGCTACATTTCTGGGTCTTCAGCTATCTCTAGCTTCTAGTCAGCTCCCTCTATAGTCTATTAAGGAAAATTGGCAGTTTTCATACCACTCAAAACAGATGAATTGCCTCAGTAAGTGCCCTTTTCCTTCTAAATTAATGATTACAAAGTTAAAACTAGACAGGATGAATCCCAGACGGAGAGACTGAAAAAAGAGTTGAGGTTTACATGCTCCAAAACTGCAGAAAACTACAGTGAGGTCCATGCAAGAATTTGATGCACCAGTACCAAAGTGTAACCTCACATACAACTTACAGACATGCAAGAATGGCATGCACAGGTCTTACCTAGGCCCTTCCCAGAATACATGGCAATGTCAAGTCCCTCACAACAAAATTCTCAGAAAAGAAATCAATAATCATGGTCTAGCCTAGTTCAGCTGGAAGGAAAAGCTAAGACCATGCCCTAAAGGTAAATGTCTTGCCGTTTACTGCCAGGAGCTTGAACTTAACAGTTTTTAAACAGTGTCTGCCAGTACCAGACATCACAGAAAATTAAGCTATGTGCATATATGCATGTCAACATGCCAATGTTGTGATGTAAAGAGAATACAATTAGCCAGACTAGAATTTATCCAGAACAGAGCTACCACTCCCCCCCATCAAAGTGGCATTACCAACTACACAGTTAATGTTTGAGGTTTATATTTCACACAGTACAATCTAATGTGCTCAGTTCCTAGAACAGCAAACTCAGTGAAGCATTTATGCTACAGGCAGACAGTCTTAAAACACACACTACATCATTAAATATATGTGCTAGCAACTAGCACAGATTTTTCAAGTTTCCTTAATACAGTAACCTACTGAATATCTGGTGTATGAAATATGTCAAGGGCTACTGGACTGCTTAGTGACTTGTACAAAGTGCTTTTTAATATTACCAACGTTGAAGGATTTCATTTAAACAAACGTGAAAAATCCTTTAAAACAACATCAACTGTTTTCTGTCAACAAAAATAACCAAGCAAAGTTTGAGACCTAAATAAAATACTGTAACTTTGAGTTATTTAGAAAAAAAGCATACTCACCTTTTCATCTAGATCTCCATTACGGTCAAACTGGTAGAGTGATGCCAGATGAGTAATAATCCACCAGCTAAAGCTCAATGGGTCTTTACACTGAACTGTTTCAAAAACAGATTTCCTTTCAGAACCACTTGGTCTTTCAAAGATATTCTTTAGATTTTTGTTCACCAAGCTCCAGAAACACTGTAGAAAATCCAAAAATAAACTGTTCCATAAAAATGGAACTGGGTTGAATGCTAAAGCCTACCTTAATAATGTTCTCCACAATACTGTCATTTTTTATTTTATTTATTTATTTATTTATTTATTTATTTATTTACAGAAAACAAGCAACGTGACAGTCATTTAAAGGAAATAACAGAGACTAGTGTTCAGCATTACAAGAGAAAACCTGGAGCTATTTTAGGATGCTTTCCCTCGAATACCAGTAGAGAGCAATGTGAAAGTAAAACCTTTGGTCACAAGGAAGACACTTCACAGGCAAAATTAAGAGCGTATGGAATGACAATGAAGAGAGGATCACCAGGTTTGTACTCATGACAGCTCATAGTAGAGTTCATTAATGAATACTTGAAATAACAGATTTTTGAAAAACTCTTAGTCCCAAACTAACCTAACAAAGAAAGAGAGAGTAGTAAATAGTAGAGAATCCATCTGGAAGATAGCAAACTGAGGTTCAAATTCCTTGCTTTGTTCAAAGTCAGTCCGTTACAATACTGATAAACTGATTAATCTCTTTGGCTCAGACTCCTATTTATATCATATTATGTCTTCCTACAGACTGTACCCATCTTCCCTAATTATGCAAAACCTCTCTGGAACTTCTTTGCACTTCCATTTCAACCACCTGAGCTGGGTGATGCTACAATTACAAGCATCAAAATCCAAGTCGTTCTCTTTTATAGGTAGTTCAGGTACAGGTATCAAAGACAGGAACATGGGCTAGATCAATCATTAGTCTGCTGTACTTACATTTCTAATACCTGGAGATAAATCATTGTGTGATATAATACATAAATTGCAAAAGATTAATAAAAATGTGTAAAGATGTTTTCTTTTCCAACATGTCCTACTATACAGCTTTCAGTCTGCTCCTTCACATTCCTTAGTACAAGTAGCTACCAAGTTTAACAGTACCTTAGGCCATAATCAAATAGTATACTGCAAACCTAGAGTCAGGACTTGATGCACATTAGAGAACGTGTCCTAAAGCATCACCATGAGCATGCACTCCTTCTAAAGCAAAAATGAAGTTCAGTTCTATTGTCAGATATGTGAACTAGTGCACTCAGGGCAGTTTGGGAACATTTGGCAACTACACTGCATATGTAACGTGAATGCATATGTAACAGTATTCTTCGATTACCTCTGTGTGAGACCCTTTATTTCTGAAGTCCAGAAGCTGTATAAGTAGAATCCACAATTCTTTAATGCAGATACAGGGATAATGGTGACTAGTAAGAGCCTCAGAAGGTCTCACCTAAAAGACAGTATGTAATACAACAATTCAGAGAAATATTATTTTTGAAGTTGCGTTTTATGTACCAATATTTCCTGTTTCCTGTACACACACACACTTTTTTTCCCCCCAGTTAAATAATATGGATACAATTACAGATTGGAAAGCGCATTATCCCATTAACAGTCAAAAGACATCTCTCATACTACAAAGACTGTTTCCTGATTTTACATACATTATAGGTTGTACTATTTCTTAGTTTCTTCTGAGCCACTTTCAAACATTATTTAATGCAATGAAAATGGCTTTCTGAAGCCTAAATGAAAAGGAATTGCAATACTGTTTCGTTCTCTGACAGTAGGGAAAAGCATAAATGATTGATTAGATTTTCTTGATGTTTTGGGGAAGATAAGAGAAAGATTTCAAATGATTTAATAGCTATTATTGTTGTTATTTTTAACTGAAAAATCCTTAATGACTAGGCATAATGCTACTAGAATATGTTTTTGTTGGCATGAGGATGTTAATGTTCCCACAACATTTCACAAAATCTGCTTTTCGGTAAATTTACTGCAAGGCATTCTTTTAATATGCAGAAAACAGCATATTTCAAGTCATGTACGTTATTTGATTACTATTCCATATTTAACAAAATTCACTCAGACTGATGCATTTCAAATGCAAAGCTGTCTTCTTGTGATTCATCTTTCAGTTTTACATTCCCCGAATTGTGAAACAAAATAAGCAAAACAGCTAAAGGAAGTGCTAAATACACGAACATTCTCTCTACGCTTCAATGTTTTTAAGATCTACCAGCACTGTATTTAAAATAATCATAGTATAGACAAAACTTTTACTTACTTAGGACCCACGAATCTACTGTGCTGTATTCAGAGAGAGTAAAAAAAAGGTGCAAAAAACTTTGCTTAAGGAACATAGTTCAGTACATTTTACCTTCAGCAGGGACAAAATGCCAGAAATGTAGTAAGAAAAGAGTAAGACAAATCAGCTTAAACTCATTTTATCCCAAAACAGTCAGTACTCCAAGTTTGAACAGTAAACCTACATCCCTTTTAAACCAATAGAGGGGAATGGACGCCTAGAGAGACCCATTCATCTAACACACTGCAAGATGAAAAACTGTTGCTATACTTTCATGACAAATAAAAGGAGTCTAGGGGTCTAGCCAACTAATTCCTAGACACCTAAATCTGATGCGTTGAATCTTGGATTTTTATATCTTCTTGCTCTCCCTGCTCCATTCATGCACAACTGTTCTCATATCACACTGGGACTTAAAATCATTTCTGGGTTTGGCAACCTAACAGTGTAAATTAAAAATTAAATCAAAATACGCAATGCCAATAACAGTAGAAGCTGTGTGAAAGAGACATTACAGAAGTGGGAGTGAATGAATAAAAACGGCATTCACAATTAGAAGAACAAGTATATCACCAGTCTCAACTTCTGTTTCAAATCTGCATAATATTCTATAAGTATACAGACTTTTTATTCATCATTCACCTTTAGAGTAATATATTTGCAACGACTGTTTTCATACAGTTCCAAATTAGATTTAAATACTGTAACACTTAATTATAAATATGATTTTATATGTATTTAACATATAAATTACATTTCATATGTATTAAATAAATGTAACAATTTGTTTTTTGATAACAAATCCTGCTTACCCCATGAAATTGTCAGGGTGGACCCAGCATCAATTTAAGAATCTCATGAGACCAAGACTGGAATATTTTAAATAATTCTATTATTCACATTCCACATTTGCCACTTAGAGTTTTTCATATGCCTATGCCTCCACATGCTTCTAGCTAAAGATCTATTATGGGAATCCCTCAATAACCTAAATTAATCTTATGTAAATATTATCTTGAGAATAATCATCAGAGAGACCAGTAAAGTCTATCAAAAATTCATTATTTAACTGCTAACTTCCCAAAACTGAAGCAGCCTCAAAAATACTCTGGCTATGACTCACCAGCAATGAGATCCCTCAGAAGGGAACAGCCTGCATATTGCAGATGCACTCTAACACCAGGGAATTTTATGGAAGTATTAGGTACACAACCTGTCTTACAAGTTAAGAGTTTTAGGCCTTTTACCTTGAGTTATTGCAGCAATTTGTACCTACTACTGTGCTTTTCTACAGGACAGCAGGATCTCTTCTGCAAGATGTGCAGTATATGACCAGGATAGATATGGCTAGTAGTATCAAAGCCATATTATATATAATCAAAGCCACATTATATAGAAATCTCAGTTATCCTTTGTTTAACCCATATGGCTTCATTCAGAGATAGTCTGGATCTCCTCTTGCAACATCAGGAGTTCAATATCTTGGTAAGAATGGCAAATTGTGGTAAACTTGGGGTAATACAGCTCTGGTGCCAGGGATGTGCTGCTGAGAATAGAAAGAAGGAATATATATGTCTCTGCCAAATGTATCTCAGGGCACAATGAGCTCAGCATGTGATCCTTGTCAAGTGTCTTGACACTACAACTCCCCAAAACACAGATTTGAAAACGAGTATAAAGGATTGGTGTTTATGTCCCACCTTCCAAGAATACTCACAAATGCTACAAGCTGTGCTTCTGAATATTCTCAGCCCAAAGCTTAAGGCATGTTTTAGTGATGAGCTGACATTGTCATCTATTATGGGTCTCAGTTGCATTTTCAACAGTTTTGAGGAACATTACATCCATTACTGGATTGCAGCAACAACCGCATACTAGAGGAGGAACTAAAGGCCACTAGAACAGGCACCAGCTGAAGAGGGGTTATCCAGCACACGTCCAAGCTCCACTTCAGAAATCAATCTCAAATGTAACTAGTTTAAGATATGCAGCCCAATCCTAGGGAGAGCTGAAGAAAAACAATCTTCTGTCTTTGTAATGTGGCGCTGTGGAAGTAGGATGAATCTGTCATTTTAAACATGTGGCATTTCAAAGCATCAAGCACAACGGTCAACAGATACTACTTGAATCTTCCTTTAAAAAATTTACTCTCATCTATTTGACTTTTGAGAGGGGGAGGAGGTTGCAGTATTATCTGATAATTTAATAGATTAAAACAGATTTTAAAACGTAAGACAACTCTCTCCAGAGATAGTTTAAAAGAACAGTTATCAAATGCTGCTACAGCTATTTTCCCACTGACTCCATAAATGGCAATATGAAATAAAGGGGAGTCCATTTTTCACGTCTGTGTACCAGGAAAATTATAAATTATATAGTGGTCACTGCTACTTGGAGGTCTCAGTTCAGTCCTGTATTCACAGATCACGCATGTCTATCTAAAGAAGGTTTCAACACAGTCAGGGAAGATTGCACAGCTCTTTTACTAGCTGATATATGGAGCTATTATGAGTTTCTAGCTTTCGAGTGCTCAAAACAAGCAAGAAAAACACTGCAGCTAAAGAAGGAAAGAAAAAAAAAAAGTTTTCCCTTGACAAACGTAAAAGAGCTGTCAGAGAAAGATGAGGTTGTAGAAACGGGAGAAATGTAACAATAAATTGTAATATGACATTCTGTAAATGTCCAGTTAACTTACTGCCAGGATTACAGTTATTCTTTTTGTTCCTGTTGAGAGTTTGAAAAGTTTTTTTTTTCATCTATAGCTCTAAACCTTTTAGACTGTGCCATGTTTGGCATTAAACCTGGAACACTGAACTTATGAAATGTGGCACTCACTTCTGCTCTGTACACAGTGCATTTCAATAGTACTCCCTCATTCAACTGCCAGATGGTCATGAATAAATATAACACAATTTGAGCTCCTAACAAATAACACTCTTTAAAACATGGAGATATTAAGCCATACATAACATTTAAAACTTAGCAGTAAGAAGTCATCTATGCATTGGTACAATATCTAATTCACATGTATCCTGAAAGAAGTATCTAACTACCCATGTCCTATATAAAAGAAAAAAGTTACCTTCATATACTTGTTGATGGACAAGCTTATTAAATCAGATATAAGATTTCCACAGTGTGTTTCAAATAAACTGCTACTGGTTAAATTCTCTCCAGTTAGATTTATGAAATTGTTAGCATACACAACTTGTCCTAAAAAATAAACAAATAAATAAATAAATAAATAAATTACATCTATTTAGTTAAGAAAGACATGATTTGTTTCCTATCCTATATATCTTAGGATTGGTTTGCTGAGCTGTATGTAATTTTAATTTACAAACTCATTTGGAAATCCTCGTCCAGTGTAAATTCAAGCTAATCCTTTCATTACTACACTTAAGTCTGATATTATTCTGGTTGACAGTTGAATAGTTTGGCATTTTACAGCCTTTAATTGGTACAGTTTTGCAGGGACCAGTGCGCATGTTCTGAAATCACAACATGTTTTGCAGATATGCAAGTTGATGACAAACAATTCTAGAGAGGTCTAACACTTTCCTTAGGATGTGTTGATGTAAAAAGCTGGCATGATCACATTCCAGCTTCAGCATTTGTAGACATTAACACAGATAAAAAGGTAAAGTTAAGAGGCTATGAGATCTTATCTCCCAAGTTTTCCAATGGTACAACTCCCTTGACATCACGGGAACAGAAGATACATAGAACTTCAGAAGATACAGAACAGAAGATACATAGAACTGTAGTTTATTTTTGGAAATGCAGGGTGAAGCCCCAAATCCACAACCTTGCCACTGGTCTCAGCAGCACGAAGTTCCCATTCAGCATGCTTTACAGAATGAGATGAGAACCTAAGGAATTCTACAAGGTACACAGAATACAAGACAAAATAATACACACAGACACATCTTGACTAGTGAATTTTGTTGTTAAAAAGCACGATCTTTCTGTTACAGAAATGGATTACTACATTACTGCTCAGAACTTTACCTAGAAATAAATACAGAATTCTGGAGGACAAATTACATACAACAGTCTGCCTATCCCTTCTCTAAAAGGTCCCCAAAAGGGGACCCCAATCAAACATAAAGAGAAACCTGGAAGTTTTATAGAACAGCCAATCCATACATTCTCCAGAAACAGGCATGCAAAATCAATGAAAATGCATGAAGCTAAGGAAGGCTGTGTTCTGAATGTACTCAAAGCTCATGAAAGCTAACCTGAGTTTCCATACCATTAGTTTGGCTAAACATACAATGCTTTCTTTTCAAACCTCAAGGTCACTTCAACTGTAGCAATTCCTTTACAGAAATTATATAGATAATTTATAATAATGAGGGTGTTTGTTGCAGTGGTACTGATTACAGGAGAAAACATATTTTTGTGATTTTGCTAGCATGGAGATGAACAATACACATAATTATCACAAAGAAAATAATGTTCACTTCTGTATTTTAAGAATTTTTCTTCAGCCACCAAACTACTGCAATTGCTTTCTGTGATTTTTTCTATAGTTTCTATAAACAACTACTTTTTGCCATTTTAAAGCCCAATAAGTTTTTTGTTGTTGTTGTTGGTTGGCTGTTTTTAAACAAAGTCCTCTGACTAAGGTTTCTTCCTTTGTCCAGTATTTTTTTAGTGTAGTATATAGTTAGCAATGTAGATTCTCTGTTCTGGTCCATCCTTTGAAACTCTTCCTACATTGTTCGTATCAAACTGTTGTTCACTGTTAAAAATGCTTTTTACAATATATTTGCAATTTCAAAAGGTGTCTTGCTATTAAATACTTAGTACATTGCAAACATAAGTCAAGAACAAGCTTTGTAATCTTGGTCAAGTTTTGATAGAAGAAATCCCTAATATTATTCCATTTAATTTGAGCTACATGTAGGGAAGTTTAATGAAACCAAGATACACAGGCCAAACATTTCATAAGATTCACAAAATCAAACCTACCTTCACCAAACTTGAATTTAGCCAATTAAAGCTATGCTTAAGAACTACTACAAGTAGGAAATTGTTCTGGACAAATTAAGATGAGAAATCTAAATCCATCATACATACAAGAATAAGTTCAAGAAAAATATTGTATACTTACTCATCATTTTTTCACCTAGTACATGAAGAATTTCCAGCACTAGCCAATGGATATCTAAGTGAAGGTGTAATAAATGCCATGATGGTGGAAAGATCTGTGATTGAGAATAAACACGTTTATTTGTAACTTTTCTTTAGTGAATTCTGGACTCTGTACTAAGACAGACAAAAAGCGGGCATATATTTTGCCTGCAGTAAACATTATGGATATATATGAGCAAATAGACTATAACATATAAACATGTCATTCAGTTAAAAGAATAAAAAAAGAAACCTTCATGACAACCTTCTCTGTAGAGGATGCCTGTGAAGTCTTTAATATGATCTAAACTACAATTTAAACAGTGTCTTGATTCAGGCTTGACAGATTAAAACTAGTTATTTTTTCCTTTCCAGAAAAAAAAAAAAAACCTTTACTTTAGCAGTGTGTGTGCTACCTGATAGCACACACACTGTTAAAGTAAAGTATGCTCTTAAAGTAATTTCAAAATTTCACTACTCTCTTCCTTAAAGATTGACTGAAATTACCGTTTCTTTCGTTAGCTCAACAGTGGACCTATTGACAAACTAAATGAACAGAAAGATTTACAATGCTGCTGGTCAGTGGATTGTTCCTCTCTAGATATAAGCTTATGAAATCTAAGATTGAAATTCCCTTTTTCTTTTTTGAAAACATTAATTAATTATATATATGCACAAATCTTAGTGGGGTAATACTTTACTTGCATTCAATACTGCAGTTGCTTAACTTCCATTTCTGCACTTTTCTTCTTTATATGCACACTCTTTCCCTACTTTGAATCACATTTCAGAATGTATTCTTAAGAAATACGCCTCCTACCAGGAAGTTCAGAAATTCTAGCCATTATCAAGGACATATAGTGAGGAATTTTTTAAACATGCTACGCTAACTCAAGCCTATATATTTGCCTGTATTATCATTTCTATAAGGCAGGAATAACTGCAAAAGCTATTCAAATATAAAAATAATTTTTACAAAGCAACATAAAATCCAGAGCTCATTAGGTGTGCTAGCCAAGTATGGGATGACATTTAGTTTATAAAGTGACAAAGGAAGAAAACATAAATCATAATTCTAATTTGAAAAAAGACTAATTTCTATTCAGACAAAATTAATCAAACTGAATACGTACTCCCACAAAACAAAATTAAAAATTATAAAAGCTATCAACCTTTGCCTGGTGTTGAATAGTGAATGCTGCCAGGACATTACTAGGGAGTTCACAAAGGTGCCCAATGTGCAGGGTCAAAGTATGAAGCTCTTCCACCAACAGTGATGGTAACTGGGCTTCTAGTTCTTCATATGGGTGGAGTACTCCATCACTATCCACTTTAGGGGGTTCCAGATACCTGAACACACACACACACATAATCAGAAAATGGGTAAGATGCAGCTATAAAAAGCTTAGAAAATAAATTAGTAAATTGTGCATGTCTCACCTGAAGATGAAAACTTTCACATAATGCAAAAACTCAATACACTGACGCCTGATGCCCTCTGCTTCAGAGTGCAAGTTTGCAGCTTGACCTGAAGTAAAAGAGATCAATAGCTTAGATCAGATGTGGCCACACTTTGACCCATGTATCGTGCATTCCCCACAGGAATTAAAACAGACCAGTAAAAAACCACACTTTTCTGAAACCAACCTGGGAGGTGCCTGGTGGCAAACACCCAATTCCAAATGCCATCTTGCCAGAGTGAGCCATCCCTTATCTTACTATCTCGGACACATATGCCCATACAAAGGCAAAAGAAAACATCCAAACCAAGGACAAGCAGGGACAAGGAATCAGTGCTAGAACAAACCATTCAGCCCTACTGCCCAGCTCCATGTCTGCTTCCAAGAGACCTTTAAAAAATTTAAGTATGAAGCGATTTCTCAAAATCCTTTTCTCCTAGGGAAACTCATAAGCATAACATTATTTGGAAACATGCTTTGTAACTTCTCTTCCTAAGAAGAGTTGCACAGTGCCTTAAGATGTGTGAAGCTAAGATTCTTTCATTCACAATCCTGTATCCTGCCTTTCATTTGTAGCTCTGTACACCATTGTTTAGTTATTGTGGCTGCCTCGCAATTCCACTTGCTTCTCCGCCTCTTTCCCCACACCTTGTTTTCTAGCTTTCAGCATTTATTACAGAAAAATAAAACTGATGCATAACAAGGTAAATATAGTCTTTTAAATACCCAATAACAACTGCCCGATAATGTATATACATAAATGCCTAGTAACCAGTCAGCCTGCAACACTTGTACCTGATTAAGCACAACGCAATCATTGTTAAGAGCCCCATGAATGGGAACAGCAAAAAAGTATTTTGAGAAGACCCTAGTGAAAACTGTATAGCACTAGAGAAGAAGCAGGGCAAAACCTCTTTGCTGCCTTCTTCACTCAATTGCATATCCAGGGGAAGGCAATCCAATTTGCTCCTCTAGCCAGATGACCACTGGGGAGTTTTCCCTTCGCTTTTCTTGCTTGTTCTCTCCCTTGTTTCTTCCCACCTGCCACAAGGTAACTTTGAAATTCAGATATGCCACTTGCTATGGACCCCACAAACAAGGCTTTCTGCATATATGTCCATCTCAGCATCTTTTGTGCATCAGCACTCACTGAGAAAGTACAGCAAATTAACTGGCACAAGGACCATAATATTCCAGTGTAGAGCTCACCACTACCTGACAGAAGCATCTACTGTGGTAACAAACCACAATTTTAGTGCACCAAATCACTCTCTTCAAATGGAAATATTTATAGATATTACTGCCACTATATAGCAATTACAATTATTTTATCTTTGAAGTTCTGTTTAAGCAAAATTTTATATTACATTAATTCACTGCAAAATGTTTTGTATACATTATCAGTGAAACAAGTGGAACAGAACAGGAACAGTACAGTGTTCAGCACAGATCAAGCATTTTCAAAGAAAGGCAAAAAAAAAAACAGAGCATTAGAAAAGATTTCATATCGTCTCCATATTACACAGTTGTCCAAAACAAGTCTCCAAAGCCCACTCAGGTAGATAGGAAATTAAATGCAAGATAGAAGCATAGGAGGCCACTGACTCGGGAAGAAAAAGCAGATGAGGCCTTCCACAGGCAGCTGCAAGTTGCCTCACATTCCCAGGCCCTAGTTCTTACGAGGGACTTTAACCATCCCAATATTTGCTGGGAAGACAACACAGCAAATGTCCAGGAAGCTACTGCAGAGCATTGCAAATAACTTCTTGATGCAGGTCGTAGATGAGCCAGCAAAGAGATGGGCGCTGCTGGACCTGGTACTAACAAACAGAGATGGTCTGGTTGGAAACGTGAAGGTTGAGGGCAGTCTCACCTGCAGTCATCATGAGATGTTGGAGTTCAAGATCCTATGAGGAGGAAGCAGGGCAAAAAGTAGGACTGCGACCCTGAATTTCAAGAGAGATAACTTTGACCTCTTCAGTGATCTAATTGGAGGAATCCCCTGGGCCAGGGCCCAAGAGGGAAAAGGGGTCCAGGAGAGTTGGCTAATATTCAAGTATCACTTCCTCCAAGCTCATGAACAACGCATTCCTGCAAGAAAGAAGTTGAGCAAGGGTGGCAGGAGACCTGCGTGGATGGGCAAGGAGCTCTTGTGAAAGCTTAAACAGAAGAAAGCATACGTGATGTGGAAGAAGGGACAGACCACTTGGGTGGAATATAGGAACGTTGTCAGAGAATGCAGGGATGCAATGAGGAAGGCCAAGGCCTGGTTAGAATTAAATTTAGCAAGAGACATCAAGGATAACGAAGGCTTCTTCAAATACATCAGCAGCAAAAGGAAGACTAAGGAACATGTGGGTGCGCTGCTAAATGAGGTGTGTGCCTTTGTGATGGCAGATACACAGAAGGCAGTTACTGAATGTCTTCTTTGATTCAGTCTTCATTGCTAAGGCTAGCCCCCATGCACTATTGAGCCTGGAAACAAGAGAAAACCTGGAGAGAAGATGACTTTCCACTGGTTAAGAGGATTGGGTAAGAGGTTATTTAGGCAAGTTAGACACCCACAAATCTATGGGTCCCAATGGGATGCACCTAAGGGTGGATGGAGTTGGTGGATGTGATTGCTGGGCCTCTTTCTATCATCCATCGGTGGTCTTGGTCATCCAGAGAGGTCCCGGATGACTGGAGACTCGCTAATGTGACACCGATCTATAAGAAGGGTCACAAGGAAGACCTAGGGACCTACAGACCTGTCAGCCTGACCTCAGTGCCAGGTAAGGTAATAGAACAGGTCAACTTGAAGGCAATCACACAACATATGCAAGACAATCAGGGGATCAGGCCCAGTCAGCATGGGCTCATGAAAGGCAAGTCCTGCCTGACCAACCTCAATTCCTTCTATGATGAGGTGACTGACCTGGTAGATAAGGGAAAGGCCGTTGACATAATCTACCTAGACTTCAGCAAGGCCTTTGACACAGTCTCCCACAGTATTCTCCTTCAGGAGCTGGTAGCCCATGGTTTGGACAGGTACATTCTTTGCTGGGTTAAAAACTGGCTGGATGGCTGGGCCGAGAGTAGTGGTGAATGGAGTGAAATCCAGCTGGCAACCTGTCACCAGTAGTGTTCCCCAGAAGCTGGTGTTGAGGCCCATCCTCTTTAGTATCTTTATTGATGATTTATTGATGGATGAGGGAATTGAGTGCATCCACAGCAAGTATGCAGACACCAAGTTGGGGGGGAGTGTAGGAGGGTAGGAAGGCCCTGCATGGGGACCTGGACAGGATGGGTTGATAGGCAGAGGCCAATGGGATGAGGTACAACATGGCTAAGTGCTGGGTCCTGCACTTTGGCCACAACAACCCCATGCAGCGCTACAGGCTTGGGGCTGTGCAGAGAAAAAGGATCTGAGGGTGTTGGTCAATGCTCTCTTGAACATGAGCCAGCAGAGTGCTCAGGTGGCCAAGAAGGCCAACAGCATCCTGGCTTGTATCAGGAATAGTGTAGCCAGCAGGACCGGGGAGGTGATCATCCCCCTGTACTCAGCTCTGGGGAGGCTGCACCTCAAGCACTGTGTTCAGTTTTGGGCCCCTCACTACAAGGAGGACATCGAGGCCCTGGAGCAAGTCCAGAGAAGGGCTACGAAGCTGGTGAAGGGCCTGGAGTACAAGTCCTATGAAGAGCAGCTGAGGGAACTGGGGTTGTTTAGTCTGGAGAAGAGGTGGCTCAGGGGAGACCTTATTGCTCTCTACAGCTACCTGAAAAGAAGGTGTGGAGAGCTGGTGGTTGGCCTCTTCTCACAGGTAACCAGCTAGAGGAAATGGCCTCACTGTGCACCATGGGAGGTTTGGGTTGGAAATTAGGAGACATTTCTTCTCAGAATGAGTTGTCAGGCATTGGAACAGGTTGTCCAGAGAGAGGATGGAGCCACCATCCCTAGGGGTGTTTAAGGAAAAGTTGGATGTGATGCTTAGAAACATGGTTTAGTGGGTGATATTGGTGGTATGGGGATGGTTGGACCAGATGATTTTGAAAGTCTTTTCCAACCTTAATGATTCTATGATTCGAATATTCTGAATTGGAAGGGACACACAAGGATCACAGACCAACTCCTGAGGTAGGACAACCCAAAAGTTAAACCATATCTCAGAACACTGTACAAATGCTCCTTGAACACAAGGTCGTGACCACTTCCAGGTAGAGCCTGTGCCAGTACCTGACCACTTTCTCAGTGAAGATTTTTTCCTTATGCCCGTCAGAACATCCACTGATGCAGTTCTAAGCCTTTCGCTCACATCCAGTCACCAGAGAAAAGAGATCAGCTCTTCGCTCTTTGCTGTCCACCTTTTTCTTTAGAGGAAGCTATTAGGTTACCCCCTCAGTTTCCTATTTTCTAAGTTGAAGAAGCCAAGTATCCTCAGCTGCTGCCACAAATCATGTCCTATAGGACCTGTCCTTTCACCATTTTTGCTGTCTTCCTTTGAACACATTCTCAAATTTTTGTGTAAATCTTATTTTGTGGAGCCCTAAACCACACACAGTACTTGAACCAAAGCCACAGCAAGTATAGCGAGGTAATCACTTCTTTTGATCAGTTAACTACACTGTGCTTAACACACCCCACAATATATTGCTGTCTTTGGTATTGTCACATTGTTGACTTTTATTGAGCTTTCCATTAACCCAAAACCCCCAGGGCTGCACTCCAGCCACTTGCTCCCCATTCTATGTATGAAGCCAGGTTTGCACCATCTAACGTGCAGAATCTGGCATTTACACTTGTTAAATTTTATATGGTTGTTACGGTTGTACAATTCTGTATTCTATCAATGTCTCTCTTGAAGGCCTCTCTGCCTTCAAGGGAATCAATAGTTTCTTTAAATTTAGTGATGGCCACACTAGCACTTGGTGTACACTCACTGAAATGCATGATATTGGTATTTTTGTAAATACATATGCACAGTTTTACTGAGCTAAAATTAAATTTGGTTTTAAACTAAGACAATACCCTATCACCACAGTCTGATCATTTTAAATATATTTTATCCTCACAACACTTCTCTATTATTAACCTGCTTGTACAAAGGGGGATCATAGATGCATCAGTGACTTAACCTAATTCACAAATAAATTTTGGTGCAAAGAGTAAAATTCAGACCACGTCTTGCAAATTCTACATCATGTGGCCTCAGAACATCGAAGCATTTCCAAAAAAAGAGTTCTCTGATCAGGTCCACAGACCTGCTTCAACAGGATACTTTTGTTTTTATTCAGTCTTAACTTCCTAAGATTTAGTCCAGGAATACAAACACATAGGGCTTACACATTTCCCTTGGATTACCTCAGAGCCAACCAAGCATTTATATCAGCTCCATGCCTGTTTTACATGCCTTCTTCAAGAATTAATCCCTGCTTGAGGCTATTGAAAGAGTTAAAGCAGTGATTCACCAGAAAATCACTGCATTCCCTTTATTACATTATTAGAAACATAGAAGCATATTTTAAAATATTTATTTTTTTGTATTTCAATAAAGTTAAAAAAAAAATCAGGTAAAGTTAATGTAACAGTTTTTTGGGGGAAAAAAAAAAATAAGGTCAAACATGATCTAGCAGGGAAAAAAAAAAAAAAAAGAGTAATAGCATCAGCGGGGCACTGAATCCAAACTTTTGCTAAGTAGTTAGATCACATTTGAGTATTATTGATCTATTATAGAACCGGATACAGAACAGTGTCCGTATTCCCATATTTTTAGAAAACACTTTAACAGTACCACAAATATTTTATTTCACCAGTTTATTTGAATATAATCAATACTGAATTCATTCCAATTATTAAAACGGCACAGCACAACAATGTCAAGCCAAAAAATGTTGTGTTAAAATATTTACTTGTACTCTTAGAACACTAACAATCTATCTGTGCTAAGATACTACAAATCGTGCATTTCTGAGTAATTACTGAAATTCTCAACTTGCTAAGTAATTCAGCCTTCAAAGTTACAATATGCCCAAGGCTGCAATAGTCCTTCAGAAACGTAACACTCCTCACGCCCTAGTATTTAATTCAAAGTGTTTTGCAGGGATCCCATTTAATCGATCCTGCTGACACTTCTTTATTTACAAAAGAAGTTTGTAAATGAAGTTAAACTATGCAAATATAACTAACTTTTATCTTGAAATGTAAACCAAAATAAAACTGAAAAAATCCCAGCCCACTGCCTTTATAACTAAAATAGTTATGTATGTTTTTGATCCAAGTTTCCGTTTTTAATTAAACAAGTTAGTAGTTTTACTAAATTGTAACTCGGGTAACATCTTCGCTCAAGTCAAATAAATACAAAATTCCCCACTAAGGTGAGTGAGGTCAGGATTGCCCTGTGCATCTACCTACACAAGCAGATCTATTTCCAAACTGACTTGCTACATTTCTGCTTTGGCACGTTGGGTATCTATGTTCACACCACCTTATATCACCTGGTTGCCTACACTTATACACTTAGTGCAATTTATGCTGACTATATATTGTTCTGTGGCACCCCCTCTATGAGCCCTCGATCAAGAGCTGAAACATAAATGCGGTAATAGTTCTATAATGAAAAGGTAGTCAGATATCTACTCCAGCATCAAATTAAATGTGTTCAACTTACCAAAGTCAGGTGAATTCATTTCTACTAGGTTTTCCAGTCTGTATATTTGCTGCCTAATTAAAAGGATACAAAGGTTTACAGTATTTGTTATAGGTAGAAGTTATTTACATGCATTTTAGTAAAGTTTTAAGCATAAAAGAGAGAGGTAAGGATTATTCTTTACTTTGTATTTCTGAAAAAAGCTCATACAAACATAACCTGGGAGATAGTATAGCGGAAGACTACAAACACATCTACATATGTAGGAATGATAATAGAGTTTATTCTTGGTTTTGAGACATGAAACAGAGTAACAACAAATATAAAATTAGGTAAATAGCAGGGAAAAACAAACACAAACAAACCCAAAAGCCATTCATTGTAAGTGATCTTTTCATAGATGTAATAACTTCATATTTCATCACAAAATAAACCTGGGAGTTAGCCCTCACAGCATACACTAAGTTCATCTCTGAACGAGCACTAGGAAATTCTGCCAGCAGTTTTTCTTTCTTCCTCCACAGAGCAGTCTGCTGCTTAATTTGAGCACAAAGGGTTAAAGGCAACAATTATAACAGAGTAAAAGAAGTGTCTCTAAAAAAGTTAAAACTCAATTCAGTTTTGGGGCAGGAGGTGGAGGAGGAAGAGAATTTTTAAGGCTGCTAACTGCCACTGGAAATGAAAAATAAAGAAAAGCGGTAACACCAGTAAGTACTCGGCCATATTCTGCAGCAACTGTTATTTTCAAGTGGTCTTCAAGCATAGTCTCCAGAGAGACAACATGGTAATAAACTGAATACATGAAAAGCACAACTGCATAAAACATACTGAAAGAAAATGGGGAAGGAGCTCTCTGCCCTATTATAGTGTCAAAGTATTATAGTGTCCTTACAGTGTCAAAGCAGCAACTACTGAAAGATTCAAAAGCAGGATACTTGGATTCAATGCAGATCAAATGTTCTTAGGAAAAATAAAAAACACTTTGGAAACTATAAAGAACTCACAAGTATCCAAAGAATTAGGTTCCAACCTGCATATTAAAGGGCTACCACATATTAAAGTTACCTCCCTTAGCTCTTCCTTGCTTGTATAAAACCATGTCAGCTACCTAAGATTGGAAAAAAAAAATACACACAAATGGCTGGAAGTAATCAAAGCTCAATTTCTGCATGAATTTTTCAGTTATTTCAACAACATAGAAAGAAAAGAAGACTGAAAATAGAAGACTTTAAGAGGGCTGTGGTGGCCAAAGGTTAAAAAACAGATAGAAAGGAGATGCACAAAAAAAGGCTCTCCACTAAATTGACAGAAGATGCAATACAGTCTGCTCGTAAAGTAAACTCACAAATGGGGCATGACAAGCATAACAAAGATGTCATCAGTTTAATAAGCCATTTTAATTTCATTTTGCATTTGTACCTCAAAGACTGATGCTCATTAGTTGTTACTCATTAAATCATTTGATTTGCAGATAAATATTTGCAGCTAAACTGATACTTCTGTTTAGTAATCAAAGATACATTGTCTTACAATACACACAAACAGTTTAATAGCTCTTACTTTGATTCACATCCTCAGTCACAAAAAAAATACAGGTAAAAATTCTTTTTACTATGCAATTATTGTTTTTAATTTTAGGTGTGCTGTATTACATATTTATTAAAATGTTAAATAATCTTCAATATTGTAGACACAAAAAAAATTACTGAGTTGCCATTAGCATGGATTTGAACATAGATATTATCTGTACTTGATAAGTTGAACTGTTCCCAGCTACCTTGTTCTCAAGAATCAGTATAACTTGTACTTTTCACATATGATTTCCACTCTGGAAAAGGAACTTTCCTGCCTTCAGTTGTCAACTGGTCTACAAATGAAAGCATTCCATTTTATGACTAGACAAGTGAACTGAAAGATAGAAGATCTTTGCAAATTTGCAAAATTAACAGATCAAATTGGATGCTAAAAGGGATACAGTGTTTCTTTCAACCAAGTTATTCTATTTGCTTGGTTATCTTTTTTTTTTTTTAAACCACAGTGAAGTAAAACCTTGTGTCAAATGAGTAGAGTTAAATAATACTGCTTTTAATACACCTATCATCTATGCCTTCATGTTTCAATAGCCAGATCCTGCTAATAATGTTTCACATCACACTCTTGGTCATACTCTAAAAGGATGGAAGAACCTACTGCAATCAAAGGAATGGTAGAATATATCACATATTTGTACAATCATACAAGAGCTCCTCTTCCATCCACTCTGTGTGCTGTACATTCTGAGGATTATCAGTAGCAAAGAAGATTATCGGTGATCTGTGTATTTGCATTGACCAGATTAAACATCTGTATTGAATTAATCACACTGAGTAACTGTATCTGAAGAGATTGCTGAAGCTATCCTAATCCAAACAACTGAAGAAAGTGCTGCATCAAGCATTTAAAATACTTAATTTGTAACCTCCACTCTTCCTTTTGCACAAAAAGTCTTAAGATCTTCAAAAGACAATTTTGATTAGATGTGTAGCAGAATCTTATTCATGGAAAGGTTAACACAATTTATTCATATACTGCTGAAGCTAGAGCCTTCTGAATTGATCACAACACAATTGTAATAATTGTATTTATCAGTTTTAACTGGCGATGGCTAAGATTTGCTCCACGCTGCCTAGAAACTTAAGTTACATAGTATTACAAATGCGATGCAAGATTTCTGATGCAAGATCTACTTCTTCCCTTAATTCCACTTGTGTCTTATTCATTACTTATGGTAGAGTTACATAGATATTAAAATCTTTGTACACACATTGCATGGCCTACAGTCTATTAGGATTTTACTATCAAAAACTTGAAGTTTGTTCCATCCTTAAAGTAAACTGGTATAATTACAGAGAGGATTAATCACTAAATACACTAATATCATCATACCTGAGTAATCCAAAGAGAAATCCACAGGATTCAACTAGTGCCATTTCAGTAACCCACTGAAAACCAAACATGTCCACTACATCTTCTTCGTAGTCATTTGGAGCAGGATCTAGTCTCAGCAAAACCCTGTAAAACAGATCCAACATTAGTAATAAACTGAAATAACAGAATATCTACTGCTAGCTTGTATATTACTGATATTTTATAAATGTACCAGCAATGCATAGGAAGGTGTAGAGTGCTCTCAGAAGAGAGGCTGTTATGCCTTTTTTGTAAAGCAACATAGCATATAAAGTATGACAAGCTTTAGCTTCAACAGCATAAAAATATGGTCTAGTCACAGGGCACAGTAAATTTTAGAAATGAAGGAAAAATCAACAAGATACTACCTTACAGAGGGGCCCATCTGAGGCATAACGTACAGACCAGGCATAACAGAAGAGGCCACTACATTAGGTAACAGTCTGAGAGTTTATGCTTGGAATTTGTTAGTGTATACTATAGGCCTAATAAACAACTATAGAACATATATTTACTAGTTTACGGTATGTCATTTTAATAATTTTTATATAAAATACACTGATAAAAGCATACCAAGAAAGCACACTTTTAGGTATCTGAATTGATAAGGGTCACAGAATGCAACTTCATTATTATAACTTAACCTAACACTAGGCCATGGCTGCCCTTTGCTCTGGCTTAAGTAAAAAAATACAAAAAAAAAAAATCAGAGCTACTATTTTATTCAAACTGAAGAAAGTCAGGCATCTGTATAAAGTGTAAAAACAAGTTTTACCTGAAGTATTTTATATATTTACAAAATTGGTATGTTAAGAAAAGTATTTCCCTAATGCAATAAAAAAGATTTTAAAAAAATCACAGCAAGGCATATAATAAAGACAAAGATTTCAAGAACTATTTCAGAATTTTCCCACTGACTTTCATAAAATACTTCAGCTAAATTCATTAAGGTGCAAGAAACGTCTATTTTACAACCAAAGAAAATGTTGTGGGCAAGCACTTGGTTTTTATTATATTATACACTAAATTCATATTCTCCTTGAACTATGTACTATTACCAATTCAGTCCTCAATCAAAGGCAAAAAAAAGCATCTGCTGAATAATCAGCTCAGTCTCCCACAACATTTGTAGCTCACTTGGTAACTGCCTAAACATTGCTGGGTTTTGAAGCCTTTAGCAATTAAATCCAGTTACTCCTGTTCTAGGTAATGAAGACAGAGGAGTCCCTCACACGCAGGCTTTTCCAGGAGTTTACAAACCAATTAGATAAGGTGAATAAAGGACACAACAGAATTATCATGATGGTAGTAACTTGGTAAACCTGTTTACACAGAAGTCCCTGAGTGAGTTTTCATATGAAATTGTTTCTGTCATGGAATGCATTCTTTGTCAATGTGGAATCCACTGCTGATATATCCACAAAAACAGACTCTCTCACTCCTGTACTTGACATCAATGTGAATGAAAGTGCTCTGATCCAATAAAGATATGATAAATAAGGTAGGGATTGGGGGAGGCAGGGTTTTAAACCCCTTTGAAGGCTTTACAGAAAAGCCTGTGGAAGTAAAACAAACAAAAATAACAACACAAAACATAACACTTGGCAGGAGAAAGCCACAGTAAGTAGGTTCAACAACACGACAGAATTGGGAAAGAAAAATAGTGCTTTTTTCCTAGAAAAACAAGACAACCCCTGCAGGATCAGCAAATTACACAGACAGCTAAGCTGGATCACAGACAGAAAGAAAGCATTAACTAAAGCAAAATTTTACAACTTCACAGAAAATACTTACTTGTTACACACGACTTTTGAACCTTAAATCCAGAATGCATGCAGAGCTAAAGCTTTGAAAAAGATGGTATTAAAGCTCTGAAGTGTACTCCCAGAAGCCTCAGAAAGCTGGACAAAGCAGTTTGTTTCTATTACATGGATAACAGAGAAAGGGCCAGTATCCAGAAGAGCATACAACTGGAAAAAGCAGTGCTGCAGCCTCCACAGAAATTTAAAGGTTCTTGGATACTTTTGCCAAAGCCAATTTTGAAGTGTTTGTCCACAAAAGCTCTATCAAGTCTGTAACAATATCTTAAAATAAGCTCACAAAACTTGGAACTGGACAATGAACTCAAAGCAGAGTATCAAAAAAATTGCCCACCGTGCTTTGGTATACCTCGAAGCTAATAATATAAACTGAAGAATAAACTCATTTGAAAACCCTCTCAGCATTTCGGAGGTACCAAACAACAGTGGAAATAAATATAATAACTTTTAGTATGCTGTAACTCAAAAAAAAACAACAAACCAACATACCTCTTAAGAGACCCACTTGCTAAGTAAGATTCTGCAGAGAAGATTCTTCCCCCACTTTGGTTGTTGAAAGCACAGGAAAAACAAGAAGGCTTTGAGTTCTCATTCTCCACCTCCATTGCCATCTCCAAGCTTTCAGTGAGAAGCGGGGGCGTGAAGGAAGCCATAAAGTCATCATCGTCCATTGTTTCCATCTCTTCCAGAAAACAAACAGATAATATTAATTAATTAAAATGCAACAACAACAGTATTTTTTATAATAAACTTCTCATTGTTACAGCCCTCCATAATCCTTCAGCTCAAGCGAGGACAATATCAGCTTAACCACATCAAACTAAGATGCCACCACAAAAGGAAGTCATCTTTCCATGCCCTGCCATGTAATTCTGGTTTGTGCAGCTTCATCTGCCCCATCCTAACCTGTTCAGGAAGATACATCATCGAAAAGCTAAACCTAAAAAAAAAAAAAAAGATAATTCATTTTCTTCTGGCTCAGTTCTATATATTGACTAGTTATGATGAGGTCAGACTAGCAGTAGGCTAGAGGAAGTGGCAGGGACAAAGTACAAGGAAAAGAGAATGGACATGCAACACTTTGCAACACTTTAGCAACCCTTTGTTCTGTGGCCAAAGTAACTGTATCAAGAAGACACATCATGCGTTACAGGCTCTCAGTTGTCCATGTCTTTAAGGCAGTGTTGCAGTTCGAGTTCCTTCTGAGAAGCAATAAATATACACCACACAATAATTACTGAACCTCGAAATGCTGAAGTTAAAAGGCTTAGAAAATGACTGAATTTTACATAGCCAACATTGAAAGTTTCTACAGAAATTCTGACCTCCCAGAAGTCTGACTGAGGGACACAGAAGCAAAAACAAAGAGGAAGATCACATCCAAAAGAAGTACACTGCACCCTCAATGCCAGTGAACGGGTTTACGCAAGACACTGGAAGAGTAGAGCTTGGCAAGAGGTAGCACTAAGTTCTACAATGATAAGAAGGCAACATAACTAAGATTATTAAGTCTAAGTTAATGGTTTTTAAAATAGCTTAAGTCTTTAATCGCATAGTCGACAGGTTTTGTACTGCTCTCACATAGGCGAACTCACACTTGCGGCCAGAGGATGGTAATGCAGAAGCTGGACTAGAAAGGGGCTCAAGCTTAAAAAACAAAACCAAAACAAAAAACAAACAAACAACAAACAAACAAACAAACAACAACAAAAAAAAAAAACAGCTGAGGTCCTGTCCCATTTTTCTGCCCCCTTCCCACTCCTGCAGAAACACGTAGACAACGGGACACGTAGACAACAGCCCCACCGCTACCACACGCTTCCAAAGCTGCGTTCCAGGCACCAGCAGCAACCACCGTACCGCGGCACACGGAGGCAGACACGGCCCTTCGCGGTCACGGCTCACAGCTCCGCTCCCCTCCCCTCCCGCCGCCTCCCCTGCGGGCCGACCCTGGGCGCCGCGACGGCTGCGAGCCCGCAGCAGTGGGGCAGGAGGCGAGGCCGGGCCGGGCCGCTCGGTACCTGGGGGCGCCACTACCCCCAAGGGCTCCCGGGCGCTTTTCCGTACGGCCCGCGCGGCTCCGCCGGGCCAGCGCTGCGCAGGCGCCGCGGCGCCCATTGGCCGCCGGCTGCTCCTCCTCTTCCTCCGCCTCCTCCTCCCCTTCCCTCCCTTCGCTGCTCCTCGCCTCCGCCCTGCCTGGCCTCAGCCCCGGCGGGTCGGGGCGCCCCACAGCCGGTGGGTGGTGCCGGTGCCCGCTCCAGCTTGCCCCAGCCCCAGCCGCTTCCCGTTGGTGCCCGTGCCCCCAGCGGGCTCCTCATGGGGCCGTGCTCACATAATTACAGAATGGGTTGGAAGGGACCTTAAAGCCCACCCAGTTCCACCCCCCCCTGCCATGGGCTGGGACACCTCCTGCTAGACCAGGCTGCCCAAAGCCCCATCCAGCCTGGCCTTGAGCACCTCCAGGGATGGGGCACCCACAGCTCCTCTGGGCAGCCTGTGCCAGGGCCTCACCACTCTCTGACTGAATAATTTCCTCCTTATATCTAATCTAAATCTGCCAGCTTTTAGTTTAAAACAGTTCTCCCTTGTCTAATTATCCAGTTGAGCGAAGAATCTCTCTCCATCTTTTTTATAAGTCCCCTTTAAGTACTGGAAAGCTGTGTTAGTGCCTGGTGGGCTCCTCACAGGCTCACTTCTTGAATTCAGTGGGGGCTTCCTGCCAGCTACTTGTCCCCTCCCTCTAGCTGTTGGTCCCTTCCCCTTGGTGACCCCAAGTCCACTGTGTTTGCTGGCATGGGGCAGTTGTTTCTGGCCACATCTCATCTCAGCCGACTGCCTTCTAGTAAATCCCCCAATCACTCTGCCACTTCTAAATCTTCCGGTATGTCAACAGTCTGCTTTTTCTGATTCCTCTTAGTCTAGCTGTCAAATTTCAATCCCAAAACCTCATTTTCCTCCTCTTTTTTTTCTCTGCCACCTCACCTCATTCGTTCCCATCCTTCCCAATAGCAAGTGGTCCTAGTCATTTCTGATGCCTGACAAACCCTTATCCATCCTCCCTGCATGGTCAGGCAGTGCTCCTGGCTCTAAATGAGCAATTTTCATCGAGCATGGGAAGTGTTTATTGCATTTGAAACCCAAGCTGGGCTTTGCTGTTCTCATTTACCAAAGTCTTCATTGGCTGTGTCAGTAACCGCAAGTGTAGGGGCCAAGGAGAAGATCCTAAAGCCTTTACCTGGCATGACCTAGGTTAAAATAGATACTGTGTACTTGGTGGCTTCTGGGTCTTTTCAACATTTATTGCATTATTTTGGGTGTCCTGATTTGATTTCATTTCAGAATGCATTTCAAGTTTTGCTTGTGTGTGTAAATCAGCAGCGGTGCCTGAAACTTTTGTTCCTAGCAAGAAAGTTACTATAAAAAGTTTTGCCATTGCTGTTACAGCTTGCTGCAAAAACTCTCTTGTGATTAAAAATGCTTCGTTTGCTCTTGTGTATGCAAGAATCCCTCATTTCCTTCTCTAAATTCCTGTCTAATTAAAAAAACAGTACATCATGGTTAAATAAAACTGTACCCTGGATAACCCTGATTTCCATATGCAGATTTATCTGCACTGACAGCCCCCTCTCCCTCTCTTAGTCTTTCTATTTCCTCTCTCTCCCTCTCCTTCTCTCTCTCTCCCTCATTCTCTTTCTCTCTCTTTCTCTCCTTCTCTCTCTGTCTTTTTGTCTCTCCTTATGTCTATTGCATTGTGCCTGAATAATTTTCAGGGATTTTTTTTTTCCCTCTTGCACGCACATGCTAAAAGAACTAGACAAAGATGCAAGGTGTTTGCTGCAGTCCCTGTCTCTAGGAAAAAATAAAACAACAAGAAAGCTCATGATTGCAATGACACCTTTTCTTTTCTTTCTTTCCTTTTTTTTTTTTTTTTTCTTTTCCACTCATGCTCGGTGATTAAACTTCCCCAGGATGAAAAAGGAGCAGGAATTGAAATAGGGCTGAGGAAAAGACCATTGCAGCGGCTGCAGTCAGTGGTGTCTACTGCCAGATGTGCTAAGGTTCCTGGGCTCCTTGACACTAAAAGGCAGCATAAAAATATTTGGAGACAAAAGCTGCATCCTCAGTGATGATTCTCTTTATTTAACATGGCAGCAGGCACCGTGTGGGAGAAAATCAACATGCTGGATGTTGAATTGGACTTTCCTCCTTTCTAGGATGAAAGGATGTTATCTATCCCGTGCCAAGAGGGAGCTGAGGTAAGAGAGCTGATCCAGCTCCTGCTTTTTCATCATATATTTTAAGCATCTTTTTTGAAACAATGTATATATAGATGTTTATATATTGGTATGTTTGTATATTTGTGTATTCGGTTTCAAGTCAGTAAGTGGTACAGGGTTGTTTTTTTTTTTTCCTGTCTTCACATCAGCCCAGAGAAAGTTAATTTAAAATATATATTCAGAGCTTGTCCTGAAGGGTCATTTTGTAGGTTTATTTTGAATACGTTTTTGTTTCCAAAGAAGACCTCAGCAGTGACATCATGGTTGACTGCTGATATTAAAACCGATTTGCAAAGTCTTAAAGAAAAGGCACTAACTTTGCAACATGAAATTATGCTTAAAGATTCTTAATGCTCTATTTTTTCATTGCGTTCTCAATATTGGAAGTCTTATTAAAGTGATAGTGAGATTTTTTTTTTTTTAATTTTTATTATTTCTAGCACAGAAGCGATGAATGCTGCATAATTAAGTACAGTATTTAATTTGGCTGTTGTGAAGCAAAAGAATAAGGTAATAATTTTTATTGTACTAATCAGACTCAAGATGTTCTCTGTGTTAATTGGGTTAAAAAAATTGCAGTACTTATTAGAAATTCTAATTTCACAATGCAGCACTGACAATAAGCTCAGCCAGTGAATTATTCACATCTTTAATTTGCTCTCTTAATGACAGTGTTCTGTAATCAGAGTGCAGAGACTGCTTCCTATGCATTATGTATGATGTTCAGGACTTAAATGCAGGACATTATGAAGCCTCTCAGTGGCTCAGTAATTAGTTTTCCACAAGACAGGGCTTAGATATTCACAGATAAAAGTCTACAGTTGAGATAATGTTAAGGTGGTGACTCATGCTAACAAAAGCAGGGAAGTTCAAATTTAATGCTGAAACTACTCTCCATTCTCACTCATTGTGCTTAGGTGCAGGGGGAGGGGAAGAAAGTCTCCAAAACCAGCCCGGGATGGTGAGTACAGGGCAGGCAGCCCAAGGGGGCAGGCTGGGGTTCATTTCACTGGATATCCCTCTTTTTGGCAACTTTTTTAGTTTGGAGGATGGAGGTGGAGTTGTGCTTTGTGGCTTTTTTTTTTTTTTTTAAAGGTTGAGCAAAGAGCAATAATGTACACATCATTAGAGACAGAATGTCTACAGCAGAGACTCCATGTATTTTAAAATTTTCAGTTTTATCTGAAGCAGAAACATTTGTAACCTCTGTCAAATGGCAGTGCTTTGAAGAGGAGCTACTTTGTTGAGTGCAGAAACTTTGAGAACACCTGATGCTCACTGTATTGCTGTTGTGCCATTCTCGGTTGTCATGGTCTGTACTGTATATGCATTTTACAAAACGTGTTATTTTTCTAACAGTTCAGTTCTCACCATCCAAAACATGATTTAAAATGCAAGTTTGTTCTTTTCTTTTTTTTTTTTTTTTTTTTCTTCCTTGTATCATTCGCATGGTGTTAAATCAGATGATTGAAATGTAAGAAATTTGCACAGTTTTGCAATTTCCCTACTTATATATGATGCTTACTGTAGAATGAAACAACTCAGGAATGTTGAAATGAAGTTGGAGAGTGTTACTTTTTCATACTTAGTGGCTTGTCAGACTGGCAGCCTTACATTTATCCTGAGCTCTCACAATAGAACAACCATAAATTTTATTGGAAATAAAGTAGGCTGACTAGAGGTAGTTTAATTATTTTGTGTACTGCTCTGAAGTAAACATATTCTCATGCAGTGTTTACAGGATTATTATTCTAGTGATTAAAGATGATCTACCATTAAAATTTTTAGACTTAAAACCAAAAACATATAACGGAATGAAACCAAACAACAAAACCAACCCCCCCCCAAAAAAAAAAAAAAAAGATCCCACTCCATGCTCAATGGTAAGGTACAGATACAGGGTTAAGAATTTTGGGTACATCTAGAATTTTGAGGGAAAACAATTTGAAGCTAATTAATTTTGAAAATTTCCTTCAAAGACTACATCTGGAATTCCATGTTATTAGCAGCTGTTGCTAATATTGGCTAGCTCTAAGGCCATGGAACCAGTTAATAAGTCACAGCTTTTGGCAAGCAAAGTGCTGTATGGTGTTAGATGTTAGATTAGATGTTATGTTTATGCATAGTCCAGTCCTGGAAGTAATTATTGTTGAATTGTTGAATAAAGAAGTTGCAGACTAGATCAATGTAGCTAGGTGATCCATAACTAAATTATTGCATCAGAATCCAAGTGATCGTCTTCATGAAGAAGTTGACTGAGTCATTTGCAGAATATGACTTTCATTCCAAGTCAAGGTCCCACATTTAATTACACTGATGTGTGGTATTGGTATCATACAGCTGAAAAGGACTCCAAACGTGTGTCATGCCCACCCCCTGACTCTTCCTTCAAAGCCAGAATCAATAAAATTTATCTTTCTTAATGGATGCTTGCTGACTTTCTCCTTAAAGATTTTTTATGGTTAGTTACCTAAACAATCTGTTTCAGTGTTTCACTTGCCTTACCATTAGAAAGTTTTTCCTGATTTCTGATATGAAACTTTACTTGCTAAAAGTTACTTGCACCTGCTACTTTTTGCACTGTTTTTACAGGGAATTTATTTTACTCTTTGCGGCAGACTTATGCATATTTGAGATCCTTAATCATATTCTCATTGTTTTATTCTCTTAATAAATCCCAAATTGTTCTTTTCTTCCTTATTGAAAGAAAAGGTTAGTTTTCTCTTTTATGTCAGATCACTATTTCTTGTTGCTCCCATCTGAAATGCACTTCTCCAGATTCAGGCATGATATTACAACTGAAATTCTACATTTTCATTTAAATAAAGGTAATATTCTATTTTTATTTTTAAGGAAGGCTTAACAATATGACTTTCATGTTACAGGTGTAATGATATTTGTTAATCCAAGATACAATCTAGAACAATATGAAAAGATTTGTTTGAACAAGTTTTTAGTTCACAGTTTTATGCTCCAATGAGTATCCTTTAGGGATAAGTTATCCAATAGCCTTAACTCTCATGGTGAGTACCTGGCTTTGACCCGATTAATCATGTCCAGATGTGGGCCATCATACTTAAAGCGTAAAGTCCTCAGTGGATTGTTTCAGAGTGCAGAAGCATTACTGAAGTGTCAAAATTTTAGACTGTGCCCTGTGCCCTGCTGTAAAACATCTTGGTAGGTTAGTTAAAATCTGAAATTTTCCACATATTCCCAGTTGGATTGGACAATCCCAGTTTGAAACAATAAGAGTATCAGGTGAGAAAACTACTTATGGAAGTAGCAAGGACATTCATGACAAATAGGAATTAAGGTAGTGCAGCAAAAATGAGTGGTATGCTTTAGATTTAAAAAAAAAAAAAAAAAAAGGCTAGAAAGTTAGCACATTCCAACTAGCCTAACAAACTCATTTTACATCTGAGTTGTGTATGTATGAAAGAGCAAACCGTGGTTTATCCAGGCTGTTATGGTAAAATGAAGGTCAATTCATCTTTAAACCTGAGTAAGGAAGGGCCCACTATCATTCCTAGGTCAGAGGAAGACAGTTCATGCATGCTTGAGTTTCTGTGGAATGGCAGGAGAACATCACTTCTGAAGCCACAATGGAAGAGACATGGCTGAAAAATTAGAGATGACTTGTGATATTTACAGGGGATCAGCGCTAATGTATACCGATCACGAAGACATAGTGGCTATCAAAGAAAAGTTTAAGGGCTTTTATGTGAATGCACAGGTATCTAATTCATATGTTTAGAATGTTACACTTTTACTGTCCTCTTACTTCCAGTGCTTAGGAACATTGCAAGGTTTTTTGGAGTGATCTGATTCATATTTCTGTACTTGTTGTAATATCAAAAAGCCAAGAAACTATTTATAATGCAGTGCAATTCTTAGTAATATATGTAATAAAAAGTTGAGGAAAATCAACACACAATATACTTACAGGAGTGCTATTTTCTGCTTTTATATTGCTCCAGAATCAAGCACCATTACAAATATTAGGTTCTGAAGTGGTATGATGATTTAAGTATTTCCAAATGTCTTCTCCTAATCTAGCCTAATAATGCAGTCCTTTCACATGCATAATTTCCATGAAAATCAGTGGGAATAATATACTGTAGAAGGAATAATGGATACATATGTCAGAGTGTCTTCCTTTTGAGTCATCATCTTAACTTGGGTGGCAAAGAATAAGGCTAAGCAAAAGAAACAAATATTCAGGGTGGATACAAAGAGAGTTATTGATAATATTTTGAATTCCAAATTTATTTGTTTCTCCTTTGAAAGGTATAAGTAAATAGAATGACAGTAATCAGAATATCTGATAGACATCTCAAAGGCATTTATGTTTACCAGTGTTTTCCAGGAAATATTGCACAAGTGGATCATATGCATTCCATTCTGCAAAATTCCATATAATTTACACAATATGAAGAATACCAACCTATGTATAGGTTTTATAAAGTACAATAGTGATAAATATTCATACTATAATCTCAGTTTGGGCTTTTTTTGCAAAGTTAAACTAGAAATAGCATAAATGTGCTGTATGAATTAACATATTCAATCTTCTATAAAATGTAAATCCATAAAATATTACAGTTCTTATCTACATTCATAGTAGGCCAGAAAAAAATAGTAAGGATACTTAATACTGCACAAAAACATCTTGCTGCTTCAAAACAGCTTCTCTTCTGTCTTGTCATCTGCTCATATTTTCTGTACTCTCCATGTACAGTGTTCTCTTTTAGTGTTCTCTGCAACTTGCTCTCATGCTAGGAATTATTTCATATTCCTCATTAAAAAAGATTGCTCCAGCTTCCATTGTTCACTTGCTAAATTTTCAACCATTCTTCTCAAACTTTTCCCCATGCTTTGTTTGAAGCTCAGGAGGCTTTTACTATTCCCAAAGCATCCCTCCTTAAAACTCTCTTTTGTTATGTTGTTGCGAGTTGGCAACAGTTAGGCTGCTGATGCCCTTGAAATCTCTTCTTGTCAGACTTTCTTTTTTCATTATTTTCACATAGTATCCCATTTCTTGTATCTCTGTGTTCAGATTGTAAGGTCTCTAGTGAAAACGTGTTTTTTCCTGTGCTTGTAGAGAAAATCAAAAGGAATCTTAGGTTCTGTCTTAATACAACAAATAATCGCAACAGTAGTAATACAAATAATGCACACTGCATAGTTATTTAAACTGCTAGTCTTGATTCCTAGTAATGCAGACAGACTTTTGAACTTCTAGCAACTTATTTGCAATTAAATTCCATCTGGATCCTGGGAAATTGTCAGGTTGGTGCAGTAGGAAACTAAGGAAGAAAGAGGCTGAATACACGCAAAGCAAAACTTATCCTCAAAATATTTCAGAGAATTCAGTGCTCTTTGTTTATTATCCGTGCTTCTCCTATGTAATACTCCTTCATCAAAAGGATACTAGGCCCAATAACATTTATGCTGGAAGCTTTTCGTCTCTTGGGTACATTAATTGGTTCCTACAAGACATACTCTGTAGGTAAGTCTGAAACATTGTATCAGTCCAAATGCAGACTGAGGGTTGGTATTTATTATTATTATTATTATTAGTTTGTTTATTTATTTATTTTTCCAGGGGAAACAGCTTTGGCTGAGAGGGGCTGTGGTGGAGCAAAAATTCTCCGTAGAAAGGAGAGATCATAAAGTAGGGTGGGAACATCATGGTGCAAAGAGGGGTCAGGATGTTGAAAGGCAATGCAGCCTTCTGGTGAGCTGGCTGGCAGAGGGGTCCATGATATGGACAGATATGGAAATGTCACTGAAATAATGAGGACTCTTAGAACCATGAGCTCTCGAAGATAAATGTGTGCAGGCTTTAGAATCAAGGTCGGGCTGGGAGAGGACTGTCGGGACCAGGCAACATCGACAAGGAGGAGTCTGTTCAAAGAGTGTGGTAGAGAAGATGATCCACAGTTGTGGAGGAATCAGTGCTTTAGAGATGTAGAACATATGTTCTAGATGTTGGAGGATGCATTTCTAGCCATCTGCATCTTGGTGTACTCTATGTTTGTTGATATGTCTCTGTGGACAATATGAATTTTAATGCAGGTTCTCTCTCTTAGTTTTTAGTTTAGTTAGTCATTAGAGCATGCTAGTGGCATCTTATGCTCATTTCATATGATTTGAAGCCTCCAGAAGGCTTCTAGATACTCTAGGGAACTTGTACAAGACTTGAGCAAATGTCTAAAAACAGGTTGGTATGAAGAAGTGTGGAAATTAACAAATGTTTCCAACTGTCAGTGAAATGAAGTTCTGTTGAGCATCTGTCTAGTGAGATTTCCTGAAAAGAGGTAGAGAAAGAGCTGATTTTTAAAATGGAACAGGAACAATCTGTTGAAGAGGTCATTTAGTATGTGGCCTGACCAAACATCTTTTACACAAAACATCTTTTTATAGCAGTATCGTATATCTACATTTGAAAGGGAAATTTGTAAAAATACTCATTCTTACAATGAGCTCTGTATTGAGGTCATCAGATTTCAATTGAATTCCTTAGTTTTATTTTATTTGTCATTTCTTTTAGATCATCACTGCCCATTTCATCTTTTGGGCAACGTTATTATGATTTCCCATTACTCTATTTTTTAGAACTTGGTAACAATACAATCATATAGTGCCAAAGCTTTGCTTCATCCCTTCATCCATTTGTATTTCATCAGCCATCATATTTATATCAGCATGTGGGATGACATTATACAAACTGTGTCATAGAACTACTTTTTAGCCAACTATACTAAGAACGTGCTTATAAAATTATTTCCTACTGTCTTTTGTTTGTTTGTTTGTTTCCCAGAGAAAAGCGAATGGTAGAGAAAGGAAGTCCTTTTTATCTAAAGGGATTCTGAAGCCTAATAGGAACCAACGAAAATAAATGTTTTAAAAAATGTGAATGAAAATCAATATGGGTTTTTGGAAGATAAGCCATTAGCCAGTACATTATTAAAACAACTATATATAGATATCACTTTTCATTAGTTGCTCTCAAAGCCTTTGCCAAAGTAAATGAGCTTAACCTTCATTTTGCAGATGCCCTGGCTACCTAAACTTTAAAACAGGGTTGTAAAATGATGTAATCTTTGTTTTGACAGCAAGCATTTAAATAAATTTGGCTGGAAAAGACATTCTGGCTGAAGAGTTGGTAATAGCAAACTTGAACATGACTGTACAAAGGAATTATTCTGAAGTTATCTATCATGGATTAAAAAGGAAAAGTTTTCTTCCTGATAAGTGGTATCTAGCCTTCAAAGAGGTAGATCTATATGGTAACTGAAAACAGTGCTACTGTTATAATCCCACCTCTAGATGTTCATGCTATAGTCTGGATATGATTATGCGTTTCACTATCATTCTTGCAGAGAAAAGTTTTCTGAGATTGGAGGTCATGATGGTGTCTGATGACAAGATCTGAAACCTCCAGAGGCAAATTTCTTCCTGGAAAGAAAGCAGAGGAAGCTTGTCCATCTGCCACTGGAGTAATTTTCCACTTCAGAAGGTGCCTTATGTTTCATTCTGTCTACAGTATGTTTAGTAAACACACACACACACACAAGCTGCAAGGAATTATAATTTTCTTGGAGATTTCTCAGGATTCCTGATGAGAGTTTTGCATTGTAGTTTACCAGGTGCACTTATATGACTTAGAAGTGCACTAAACATTAAGCTGTCCTTATTGTCAGTATGACATGTGAAGTTTAAGTTTGGAACAATGGAATTAGAGAGTAGTGAGAATAAATTGACAGCTGTCTCACTTCAAGCTTAATCTGTAGAAATGAAAATACATTATCATGAAAACTGTACTGGAAAATGTGTTCCACGTTAACTAGTGGGCATGAGTAATGAATCATATATAATTGCATGTTGTGTATTCTAATAGACTTAACAGGATATACCAAAATACAGAAACTGCTATTTCTGAAAAAAAATGAACATGATACGTATGTGTTTTATAGCAGTTTAGATCTAATAATTTAAAGTAAATTGATAAAAGCTGTAAAATTGTGCTAAAATTGTATTTTAATTACCAGTCAACCTTACCAGTAAAACAACACACCAAAGGTATTTTCATTTATCCTCTGCTCAGGCCAATGTGGTTATCAATAAATGGCTATATTTAGTAGACTAAATACTAAAAAAATAACCTCTCTCAGTTCAACAAAGAGTGCAAATACAAGCTGATGTTCCATGAGGTTGTGGCAGCCCCATTACAGATGTAATGAGGAATGGGCCTCTCTTCTCTCTGTTCCTTTTAGGAGAAACAAACAAACAAACAAACACATTTTCAAAGGTCCATTGAATGAATGGTATTTGTGTTTCACCAAGGGACTAACTGTAAACAGCCCTCACAACTCTGATCATATATAGAGATCACCTTTACACCTTGAAACAAAAAACTCTTCTGTTGTTCTTGTGTTACATGAGCAAATATGGTTGTAAAAAACAAATAAACAAACAAACAAACAAAAACAAACCTGAAGATCTGATCATTTAAATAATTGACAAAAATTAATAGTTTTTTTTTCCAGTGTGCTGGACAGCTGCTCATTGGAGCAGCTGTTTGGATAAATTTGAGATTTGAAAGTAGATTCTCCCTACAATACCAGAAGGAGAAGAGCTCCTTTTTGTTCTAAGCATAATGGATGCCAGTGACAGTATTGTTGATTGAAGTGATGCAAATTGATTAGACTTCACCTGGAGGAGGTGTTAACCTATGTAAATTGAATCCTTTTTTTTTCTTTTTTCTTTTTTTTTTTTTTTAATGGAAGGTATGATACCACAAAACATACAGAAATAACCAAAAAAAAAAGCAAGCAGAAAACTTCTCAAGAGACTTGGTAAAGAGAGTAAGTGTTATTGCTAAACTGCCATTCAGCCTCTATGGTATTTACCAATGGAGAACACCTCCACATTGCTCAGTAAATGGATGGATTACAAAAATTGAACTCCTAAGAAGAACAGAATGTCTTGCAGAACTTGTAGTGAAGATAAAACAAACAAACAAACAAAAGAGCTCTTTTTTTTTTTTTTTTTTTAATTCTATCTTCAAGTTCTGAATACGCATTTTGAGATACTTCACAGTGAAGTAGTTTTCTGAACTTTTATTCTCTGGAAATTGTTTCTTATTTCTAAAGTTTTAGAAATCATATTTCCGATTCCTCTTGAATATTTTGATCTTGATTTTTGGTATTTACTTTAGTCATACATTCACAAGAAGGGAGGGCACATTTTTCAATAAATATGGCCAGTCATCTTTACTAATTGAATCTCTTGTAAATTAGCATGGTGATATAGCCTTTTTGAAATCAATACCATATCATAATACTCCTTAAAGCCATTAATAGCACTGAAATCAGCTAGATGTACCAGATGATCATGGACACACAAAAGCCACCTATCCATTATGAGTAAACAGTATGATAACACACAAGATTTTTTCTGACCCTAAAATGAGGGTTAATTAAGCTGATTATGTCATATTTGAAGTGCAATGACACTAGCTAGGGTCTCAAAAATAATGCCACTGAATTAACATATTATTATCTCCAAGCCAATACATCATACATGTTAACACACCAGTTAAATTGGTCACAGCTGTGCGCTGACACAGCAGTGCTCACTACTTCTGGTTCAGGAAGTATCTTGATGCAATCAAGATTGTGGGATATCTTGTGCGTACTCTGCTGCAGACATAACAGCAGTCCCTCATCATACTTTTTTTGGATAGTAGACTTTGCAAACTCACATTTCAAAAGATGCTTCTCAAAATATTAGTTGATAAGGCAATGTAGTCTTCTAATTCAGTAGTCTCAACAGTGTTTATGAACTTGTTTTTATTGCAGCTCAGATGTAAAGGTCGTTAATAAAGTAAACTTGTCTTGCAAGACTTAGTATGATGTACCAGTTGGTAAGAGATTCTTCCAGTTAAATTCTACTTCAAGTGGCAGTAATAACAGAAGCAGTATGATCCATCTCTTCTTAACAGCAGTGCTCTTCAGCTGCTGCTTTCAACCTATGCTCAGGATTGTGTAATGCCTTCCAGAGAGATCTGGTAAATGGAGATAGTGTAAATGGAGATAAATGTAAAACATACCTTATGTCTTAAAACACACGATCAACATCTTAACAGGATGTTGTACATGAACATGTTTTGGTGCATCTGCTCGTCTATTCCTCCCCTTAGATAGTACAGAGAGGTCAGTTATGTAAGGAGAGGTGTAGAACTGCTTCCTTTTTAGACCCTATATGAGTCACCAGCACTGTAAACCTCTGATGACAAATATTATGAAGATAACATAAACTCCAGGAGATGAACACAATTTTAGGCTTACACAACACAGAATACCAACTGCTGCTAGAACATGCAAGGGAAATAATTATTTTATGCTTATTTTATTTTTGTTATTTTCCCTTTGGTATTCTCTCCTGACTGCTGTCAGAGATGGTGTCACTGGCAGGATGTTGAACTTATTGGACTTCTGATCTGATCCCATTCAAATGCTCTAAAGGCAACTGTCTGTGTTATACCAATCAGCTGATCCGAAGGATAGATAACTAACTTCCAAATACAAAGAATGACAGCGTGGCATAGTAACAAAATGCACATTTCCTTATACATCGTACTGTAGATATCTGCAGCACATTTTGGCAGAATGCTAGCAAGAGTAGAAAATAGTTAAAATACTTACCATCTTTTGGACATCTTTTATGTGCATGATGTTTGATCATCAAGAACACTGAGAACTAGATGGTTTGTCATGGTGAATAAAACTTGTGGAAGTTTGCTGCCTAAATCCCAGAATATAACTCAGGGAATCAGTGCTCTCATAGCTGCCTAAATGTGCATGTGCCTTATATTCAGGACATAGATATTACAATGATCCTAAATTCCATAAACACTTAAATTTAGTATGACCGTTTTCTTCTCTTTAATAGCTGGAGATAAAAAAAAAAAAAAAAAAAAAAAGTGGTACTACAACAAAGCCTTCCTCTTTGGAAGTGTCTGAAATGTTTTGGGAGAGGTACTTAGGATACTGCCAGTGCAGATGGGCAGTACTAAGGTCTACATAAGTTTCCAAGTGTGGCCATATCTCAGTTTTCCTGTAGCTGTTTTTAGTGATCAGGTTGTAGTTTGAAGGGCATGACTGGAGAAGGGGGCGGGTGGGTGCTGGGCCTGTTTGTGCTGAGCCACGAATGCCAAATCTTTAGGGCAGGGCAGGATCAGAGAGAGGGGCTGATTGCACTTCAGAGGGAAGAACTGGTGTACTGGTCTATTTGTATACCTTGAATAAGAGATTTTTGGTTTAAGAAATGGTTCTGTAAGGCTAAAAGCACCCTGATATCATATGGGTTTATATTGTGAATTGTAGTTTTAACTGAATAATAGTCAGACTGCAGTATAAACTCACTATTTATTAAACAAGAGAGAATCACTTTGAAAGACAGGCACTGCTAAGTAAAGGCTGTGTTCACTTCATCGTCTTTTAACTAGTAGACATGTTCCCAGCTGCCTGTTTTTACAAAGTCTGTAGGAATGTCATATCTGTGAGACCTTTTCCTGTGCATTGAACTCAGATTGAATTGGTTACTGGGAGTGATCAAGAGGAGCTGAGCAATGCAGAGACACCTGTAGTGTTACAGGACTGATTTTTTTTGGAAACCATGTGAAAAGGAACAGTAGTCTTTGGTCCAAGGAGCTTTCTGTTCTCTAGGAGTCTACAAAATGCTGTTAAGCCTGGTGTCTTAGTGAAGACATGGTGTTTCTTCCATTTAAACTCATTTAAATATACTCATTATTTCTTATTCATAGAAATCTGATCCATATCCTGAAGAATCAGGTCAGGTGCCAGGCTTCTAGGAGTAACAGCTTCCAATGGAAAGCTATTACAGATTATTCTCTCTTCTCTTACCGTAAAAAACTCCACTGCATACTCTGCATTATTTCCTCATTCTTCTCCATTCTTCTTTTCTCTATTCTTGTATGGACTATAGTATTTACTGTTTTACCCTTTTCTCAAACAATTGTTTTATGATGGATTATTAACACTTCCCTTGTTTCAAATAATTCACCCCTTTCCCTCACTACTTGATCATCCATGGCAAAAACTTCAGAAATTATTGCTAATTAGACATTTTGTGTGCTTTTTAAAAGCATCACTTTTAGTTCTTAATGCTTTAGAAATCTTTAGAATTTTGGTCAAAATGATGTCATTTCATGTTATCTCTGTGTAATCAATTTTCTCAGTCTAGGAAAATAAAACAAATATGTCTAACAACACAAAGAGATAAATAGTAAAAAGTTGACAGTTGGTAATGGTATTTTGCTAGAATCATCTTTGATAACAACTCCTTTGATACCTGTAATATGTGCCCATGAATAGCCACTGAACTAACACAACACATCTGCTGCTTTGGCTGAATTTAAATATTCTGATCTGATAACCTTGTAGAGAAATTTGCCAGTCACCTAAAAGTAAAATTCACATACCTGTCCTGAGCCATGAAAGAAAACCAGACTCCACGCAACCAGAAATGCATGCCAGTAGATCCAAATGTAGAAACAGATTTTAAGTGTTGACTGTTTTTGTGTTGCTATGTTTTATGTAGAAGTTGATGGTTCAGAGGTAAAGAATACTCAAATTATACAGGTTAATGTGCAGCTACTGCCTACGGTGTAGCTCTAGAAAAACAAGCAGAATTGTTTGTTTAAAAATAGATTTACTGATAATTGCACAGACAGCATGTGTAGATGTTATAAGTAAGTAATAAAAATTTACATGCAAGACCTATTCATATTCCAGATTCTTCACATTTTCTAGAATTCTTCACTTAAGGAATGCTTAAGCAAGTGTTTCTTTTATAGTATTACAGGCAACAAGTCATTTTTAGAAAGTATTTTGTATAAGATATGTTGAAATTCATTTTCCAAGAAAAAAAAAAATTGCACTCTTACATAACAATGAATTTTCTGTGATAATTCTTGCAATATATTTTCTTCTGATTGTTGTCAGTTGTGTTTGAGTGAAGCTTTTACCCTAATTTAGTTTATTCTGTAAATAAAAGACTGTCATATTTCTAGAGAACAAGGTAATCCAAGTTCAAGCTCTTTGACAATGTGCCTTTGAAAAGCAATGCTTTTCTGGTCTCCTCTCTCGGTAAAGGGATTAATTAATAAGTGTTTTCTTCTCTGGAAATCATTGAATGGACTTAAACATTTTTACTGCTTTATTAAAATAAGTGCAATTTAGATTTTATTGGAGAGTTTGTTGGACTTAATGAATTGTAAACATTCTATTCTTTTTCATCTTATGCTGTCTAAATTTCCAGTTATTTATTAGAAATGATTTTGACCTTATGACTTTAAGAAGTAAGGTTGTATAATTGCTACAATTACTCTTTTTTTTTTTTTTTTCCTAGCTTTTCCAGCCTGGCTTCTTACTGCAGTCTTTTGGATCAGTATATTGAAATGATGATAACCATAGTCTGTGGTGGGATTTTACTTGGTTCAGATCTTTCAACACTGAGAAACAAATGACTACTTTGTTCTGTCAAAGTCCGTTTTTTGAATCAGAAGGGAAAGTGAAAACATTTCTTTTGCAAACTTTGTTCTAACTGGAAATACTTAAATACAGGTTGATTTTTCATTCTTGAATATCATTACCCTGATATGTGATGTAATTCTATATGAGGTTAGAATATTTTCCTAAATCCAGACAATGAAACCTTCTACAGAAAAGTAAATAGGTCTGATGGCTTGTTAAAATCTCAATTGCTTAATACTGTAACAGCTGGTGCAGACTTGAGACCTGATGTAGGATTTCCTGCAGCTGCTGCTTGAAGAGACTTTGCTATTTTTCCGGGAAACTTGCGTAGGAACTTTAGGACCTTTGAGACCAAAGTTGCTGGATTTGATACAGAGCTGGAGGAAAGTCAGTATGGGAGCATGAAGAAGAAATTGTTTGAAGTGCAGCTTTAAAGTTGCTTGTTGTAGCAATTTTGGGGACTGACCCAGACTTACTGTAATGTTCTTGGAAAATAAACAAAGCAAGACCTTATTGTTTACAAATGTGTGTGCATTCAAGAATATATCCTAAGTATATTTGTAGGTCTGTGTATGTCTGTATGTGTCTGTGCATAGTTGGTTACACTTTTGTTTTCTAGAGGGCTTTGACACTATTCAGTTTATTCCTCTGCTTGATTTGTTTGGATGAATAATAATAACTTCATTCCACAAGTAAGGGAAATGTAGAAGCTTTTTATATACTTCGTGTTTTTATGGGCTTTTTGTGTGTGCTTGTCTGTTTATTCCTTTTCCTAACCATAGGAAAAGTTGTGTTGTAATAAGCTTACATTTTTTCTTTTTGATTAGATTGTTTTAAATGTTTTTACAAGATGTTCAGGCTATGATCTTGTGAACCAAGATGATCATATGTTGCTGTTTATTCTCAAGCTCTCAGCTTTTAGGAAAAATGAGATATAGGAGAAATGAGATACGAAAGATTCTCAGGTAAATTGCGTGCTCTGTATGTCTGTTGTCTGATCATGAATTAGAAATATGGTATTCTGTGCAAACACGAAGAAGTAAAACTGATAAGCATATCCATGAGGGGAAGATGGGTAGTCCCCAAGACAATTACTGTATGAAATCTGAGTCTTGCACATTTTCTATGAATGACATTGGTGGCTATTTTGGGTCTTTCTTCTTTTCAGATCAGAAGTTCTAAGGGGCTGAGAAATCTGTCATATCTAATATGCCATTTTCCTAATATTAAATGTTTTGTCAAAATTCACAGCAAGCTTAGGAATTTGACTGTTTTTTTCCTTATCCATTAGGTGTCTCTCTTTAAAATATTATTAGGAGTTTTGAGTAGTCTTTTGTTTTAGCATTTGCAACATATTTTTACCTTTTTTGTTTTCACCTACTTACAGACTTTACATATACAACAGCTTTGTTTCTCATTGGGTTGCTGTTGGTGGTGTTGTTTTTCACTAGGAAAAACACATTCTATACATGTTCATGCCTTGTCTTTTGTCTTTCCATATATTTTCTCTTCAGATCTGTTAAAATAGTGTCTTTGAGTTTCAGGTTTGATGCCAGAAGTTGCATCTCCTTTCTTTACTGCCTCTTATGTACTTTGTGCCATTATTATTATTATTATTTTTTTTTTTTGAATTGAAGGAAGAAAGCTTAAATCTTTCTTTGGCAGTGTTTAATTTTAAAGGCAGGCAGAAGCTATTTTTTTAATATGTTGGCTGCATAGCTCCACTACTTATCATTAAATTCTTTTTTTTTTTTTTTTTAATGTATTTTTTGTTATACCTGAAATTCCCTCCTTATTTGTTACTTGTTGCAGTCAGCCAAACAGACATTCTTCATTTAGTAACCAGCAAATGTATTTACAGAGGAGTACTGTCCCCCTGTGTAATGGTGGATTTCATCCTGTATACCTGAGAATAATGGAAAGGTGTCTTTATTAAAGAGTGTGCTCTGAAGCACAATTTGCAAAAGCATTTATAAAAGTTTATTTATAATTGTGTTCTAAATGGTATGCATATGTTTAATAGGCTGGTATCATAATGAAAATATGATTCTTGTTAATACCAAATAATTAAATTTGGTGGGTTTTAGTCTGATTTCATGTTTTAAAGATTGTTTTGGTTTAAGCCAGAACTACCTTATTTATTTATTTATTTATTTTGACTAGCCTGTTTAATATCTGGTTGATCTCTGGTTGAGACAGGTAAAGAGAAGATCTAGATGACCTTTTAAGGTATCCTTCGGAGTTTAGCTTTCCATTCTATTATTGTATATCTGTTTTATCTATTATAGCATAACTGTTTTATCTAGATGTATTTTCTGTTTCCTTGTAAATAATGCTATATCTCAAATGCTGGGAAGTTTTAAGGTAGGCATTCTATGTTATTGGTTGCATAAATTAATAATTCCAATAAAACTGAACTAATCTAAGATTTATATTTACAAATACTTCCATTTGTTTACAAATACGTCTCTTATATTTAACAGCATGCATGACCTGCCAGTAAAATTTAAAATCATCCCATGGGTTTCTTGGTCTACAAATGTAGATCAAATCTTCTTGTTGAAAAGTTAGGAAAAAGAGGAAGCATTCCAAAAAGTCTGTAGCCAAAATCATTATTTTATCTATATCTATAAAATTTACATGACTATGTGTAATCAGAACAGTGCAAAACATGGCAACTGGGGACCAAATGACTGATTTCTTTAGAAGAACTTAGAAGAAGGGAAATAACAATAGGAAAAAAGGTTTTGTTTTTGTTTGTTTTATTTCAGCTGTGTGATTCAAAAATGGTGTTGACACCATGTGAAAGGATTTGAGTCCCACAACTGGGAGATCACAAAATATGGAGCTTTTTGAACACAAGACAAGAGCAGTGAATTCACTCTGATTCTCTGACTGCTTATATCTTATATCTTATTATTGTAATCAGTGCCAGGACTTCCTGTACTTAAAACTTTCTTTCACATCCCACATCAAGGGAAGCCAGGAAAAGTTTGGTATTCATATAGCCATGCTACTTCTAGAAATCATTATTCATTTTTCAGTCTGGCTTTGTGGGAGATGGCTGCCATACAGCCTACAAGTGCTGCTGCCTACTGAAATATGGAATATGCATGCGATGAAGAAGCCTAAAATGTGGAGGATGGTCCCCATGGCCACACTACTCTGTGCAGTATGGTAGAGATTTGCGTTCACTACCTTTGCATTAAGGTAACAAAAGACAAGTATTAGCAGCTACCATTAAAAATGTTGTGAGATTCTGATGTTCTTTAAGTTCTGTGTTAGAGTGGAACTTCTAAAAGAAGGAAAAAAAAAAAGAAAAAGACTTATAAATAATGTTGTCATGTATGTAAACAAGAACAGAAAGTACAAAACTGAGGTCAGTAGTGTTTTCATTTCTCTCTTCTATTTTGACATTTTTGTTAGTGAACTAAGAAATCAATAAAGACTAATTTCATTGGCAATGATTAAGAAGTACATAGGAGGGAACACTCGGGATGTGCGTAGTTGCTTTCAAGGGCACATTGTGCAAAATACACTTATAAAGTGAATTGAATGAATCTTTTTGTCTAATTGGCTCATTTATCAAACATTCTTCAGAATACTAAATGTACAAAAGAAAGTTTGTGGCATTGGATATACAAAAAGTATTTTGTTCATTTATTTTCACACCGTCATAATGAATGCCTCTATGGCAATCTGATCCCTTTCATAAAAATCAGAAATAGTAATAAATGTAACTCATAGTGTCAGTATAATACAAGAATTGTCCTTATAACTCCTTGATAATGAATAATGTTAAAAATTACATGTATTCATTAATCTATTATGTAGCTTCTCTGAAAGAAAAATGCTGATTTTTGCACCTCCTATAGAAGAGTAACTAAGCAGCATCTACAAATGTAGATGGATTAAATTTGGAGTCAGGAACGTGGTTAGACATTGAGCACCAGGCAACAGAAAACACTCAAATTTAGCAGGAGAGAAAAAGAAAAATTTGTTAAATTTCTCAAAGTTAATGAGGAGCCAAATGTGCTTTCAAGGAAAGCATCTAGGCCAACTGATCCTGAGGTATGCAAGACCACCAGGAGGAAATGGTGGGTGATAATAATAGATGACTGTTTTGCAGGGAGGCACTCCAACTTGACCTGTCATTTAGAGAAGTTTTCTGCTTATCAAGGGCCTGGATCCTTGGGGTCCATCCATAAATGGACAGGGGTTGTCCAGTCTGGAGAAGAGGAGGCTCCAGGGAGGACTTATTGTGGCCTTCCAGTACCTAGAGGAGGCATAAAGGAAAGAATTCAGCATGTGTTTGTGGTGAAACGGGGACCCAAGACGAAAAGTGGCAAAAAGATGAGTTATAGTCAAAATATGTAGTGTTACAGCCATATATTTCCCTGAGTACTGTAGGTAAGCAAAACTTCAAAAAGCATTAAAGTTAATACAAGCAAGAAATTTTAGAGATAATGTTGTTTCAGTCTTCCTTCTCTCTCAGTCTTTTTTCTCTCCATTTTGTCTTATCTTTTTGGTCCTTCCTATTTTGTTTTTATCTGTATTCCCTTGTATGTAACCCTAAGACTTTTGATGATTAGATTGTCGAATAGTTCTGGACAATGGCATTCTCTTGAGCAGACTGTCATTTCACATTAAACTAAGCGGTATGTAGGTACAAGGAATATGTTTTGTTACACATTTATTGTGCAACATTACTAAATTATAATGCTGCCTTGACACCTGGGTGTTCCTCTACCATACTGTGTTGGAGCTGAGAGTTGGTCTGGCTATTAATTATAGACTGAATTATTATGTTGGCAAGATCTAAAACCTGTTGTATGGAGTCCAGACAATATTGGTTAATGCATGTCATAATTCTAAACCCGGAACTCAGACTGAGCTGAGCTGTAACACTTATCACTTGAACAATCTCTGAGAACTTCATAAGGTATTCATAACTGTGTTTAACATGGTGTCAGGCTTCATTAATTGATGTCCCCTTGTGGAAAAATGAATCTTTGTTTAGCTAGGAAAAAAATAGACACTTTCTTATGAGTTTTGGAATAGTCAGTCTGCATGGCATTTAGCAACAGAGAAGCAGCATTGCTCAATCTTTATGAGTAAAGTAGGTTGATGTTGAATGATTTTGGGGGAAAATTTCATCAGTATAATCCACTCTCATAAGACTGATGATGTTGGATCTGCCATTTCTGATGCCCTAAAATCTGCTGCCACCAGAATTTCTTTTCTTAATGTCAAGGACTGCTTTGGCAATGGGACAAGGGTCATATTGTGGATCTGAGGAAAAACAATTTTGGTGCCAAAAGAGATGAAACAATTGGTGCATAAGGTCAATTGATGTTCTTGCCAATTGCTGCATGGCATTAGACCCTTCTGAATCTTTCTTTAAAAATCTTCTTTAAGAAATTGGAATACATTAATCCTGTCCTTTACTACCTCAACAGAAAGGATGAGTAGCTCAGAACATATCAAATCTGAAATTATTTTTCTCTTGAAAAACAATATAAGTTTTTTTGTTTGTTTTTAATGGCATTTCTGCCTTTGAACAAAGCTATGTTCTACTTCTATGTCTTTCTAATCTGAGTTGATAGCAATCTCAAAAACAAATCTCAAGGATTTGTTTTAATTTGCCCTATAAAAGTAATTGAGAATGAGTTATTTTCTGTTCAAACATACTTACTTATGAAGAACAAGTAAAATTGCATTGTCAATAATATAAGAGAAATCAAGCTGTAGAATATTTTCTTTCTTACACTATTATCTAGCACTGAGCGAAAACAGCAAACAATAAATCCTATTGCCATCCCTAAGATATTGCTGTCTTCATGGTAGGTGAATTCTGTCTGCTTCATTTGCAGTGCTCTTTCTATAAGTTGGTTTCCTCCTGATTTTGTTTCTTTCACATTCACCTCTACTAAGGTGATACCTACCCAAATTCTTCAATTCCTGTGTGCCTGCTAAGGATCTTACACCAAATCTGTAACATCACCTCATTTAATCTATTTTTAACTTAATATTTGCTATCAGATTCAGTGGTGAATTTGGTAAGACTACAGGAAGAAAATTGGTGGCATAATTAATGAAATTTTATACATTTTCATACAGTCTAGACATTGGGTAGAGGACTACCTTCTTATAGGCATCCTTTAGAACATGATCAAGGTTTATCAGGAAGGTCATCTCAGGGCACTAGGTTGTGCAAACATATAGAGTTGATTGTGGGCATACAAAAGGGCAAAATACTATTAGTGATATTTTCAGTTGCTTTGACTGCCAGCTTGTAATGCCAGAATATTCTCAGTGGCTTAGCTTTCTTTAGTCATGGGCACAATACTGAGCCAGAATCAAGCACTCATCTGGAAGTTGGCAGTGGATTTTATTGGCTTGCCCATTTCTTTTGATAAGAAGGGCTTTGTCCCTCAGCATAAGATGTAGTTGACCTTGAGTTGTCAGGAATGCTGAAGAAATGACTGACAAACAGCAATTATGGAGAAACATGTGGTTGTTGCTATTCTTATGCTCTCATCAGGTATTGTTACACATATGAGGTCAGACTGTGAAAGGCAACATTATGGATGAAACAATGAAAAAGAAATAGCATTATTTTCAAACTCTTTATTCATGACTACATATATTTCCTACATGATTTGCCCTTTCCATAGCAGTGACCTCTACTGATAAAAAATATTAACAAAAAGGAAACAATTGATAGCTAATATAGGAAGTTATTCACAAACACTAAGCTAAAAATAGACAAATAATTGTATGAGCTATTGTTGGCATCACAGCAAGTATAAAGTCAGATCTAGTTCTCATATTTACTAGTTTAAGGACTCCCTGCTGAAAACGTACCAGATGCAGGATTTTCTCAAGGTTAAATGTGATTATAGCACACACACATACAATTTGAAGACAGAGATTAAATCAAAAAATAATGAGATCTTTTCAAAAGGTAGTATACTACTGTGATTATCCTCTCTACCTTTAAGATATGCTTGTGTTTTAAGTCTTTATACAGTATATTCATTCAGAAACTGCATTTAAGCTGATATTATGTCATTGAACTTGAAGGTCTGTCCATTTTATTGTATTACCTGCAGAAAATTTAGTTTCATGTAAAGGATCTAAAGTTTACTTCTATGTCAGCAGTCAGAAGTCTCTTCTATTTTTTTTTGTTTGTTTGTTTGATTGTTATGTTCGTATGTGTTTTTTTGTTTGTTTGTTTTTACTGACTGCTTACACGTTTGAAATGAGATAATAAAAATCACAGGAGGATATTAATGAAATGGAAGCTACTGTAAGAAAATGAAATAGGTATGAATAAGTAACATTCGGTGCTCCATACTGAAAACACATTAGATTGAATTTACTGCTGTCAAAATCAGTGACTTCAAAACTTCAAAATCCTACCGTGAGATGGATATTAAAAAAATGCTTTGTTGTCTTTTTAATATTATGTGTTGATGGTTTAACACAGATGGATAATAAAGGACTGGTTAGATTGCCATAAACACTTTTTTTTTTTTTTTTTTTCCTGGAAGGCTGTGTCTACCCTAGCAATTTATCTTGGTGCAATAAGAAATATTTTATGCAAATTGCCCAATGGTATCCATTTGTCTGATGCTGGTTCAGGTCTCCAAGTAGCTTGATACACAAAAAGAAAATTCCTTTTCAAGAAAACCAATTCAGAAGTCCTGTTTTAAACATGGTACAGTGCTAAAATTAGGCTGCCTTTTCTGTAGGGATTTAAGGGAGAGTATCTGGTAAACCAGTTAAAATTAGGTTGTGCTAAGTCGGTGTCAAATTCATGAAATGGAACTGAATGCATAAACTGATTCAGGGTGTTCGTACAAAAGGTTCATTTTAAATTTAATGTCAAACAAAGCAGATCCTACCATATACTGTACTTGTTCCCAGCTTTGGCTCAGAAAGGACTGAATGCAGTACCCATTCAAAGAGTAACACCACATCATGCTATCCAGAAGTTTTTCACAAGCCTCCCCCAAAACAGTGCTATGCCTTCAAGGCATAACTACAGCTCACTGGAAAGCTGTTTCATTAAAAAATGCTCATTGAAAGATGCAGTTTATTTGAAATGGAAATGTACACAGTTTCATGGATTAGAAGCCAGAAGGGAGTACTGTGATCATCTAGCCTAGCATACTGTACAACAGAGACCTCATGGCTGTCTTCAGTTTCTTCTCATTTGAACTAGGTCATATCTTTCTAAAGATAAAACAAAATTCTACCTTGCATTTTAAAAAGCATACTTCAAGGATGGGAGTATCTTTCAATAAGGTACTCCTTATAGTTAATTATGCTGTTAATTTTAAGTTTTTCTGTCCTCTGTTTCTAGCCCCTAGCTCTTGTTATGCCTCTGTCTTTGAGACTGAAATGAGATTTATCTTCTTACGTACAAATTTATAAACTATAATCTAGTTGTACATTATATAAAGGAAGTGAAATATCTTGATTCCCTCACTTTGGGTCATGTTATTGAATGCTTTGATTGTCATATTCTGTATACTTACCTACTTAGCAGCATTTTTTATTTTTGTTTACCCGTGGTTGCAGAAACTGATTGCATTATTTTAATAGCGAAACAACTGATACTAAGTAGTGTCTGTGTTCCTACCTGAGATTCCACTGTCTATACATCCACATTCACATTCTTTCTTGACTGAAATTAATAAGTTTGGAGTTATCCAGATGGTTTAAAACTGCAGGGAGTTCTATGCCTGACAGCTTGTATTGTAAGCTTTTAGGTGTTTGCAGTTTACAGCTCTATTGTCACCTCTGATTACACTAAATCAGATCTGCAATAAGTGTTGCTGAGGGCATTGTTGTATTGTTCCTTGTTCCAAAGTCCTTTTTAGGCCACTAGTTCTGGGAGAGGTTTTCTTTTCAAAAAAACAGAGAATGAAGACTACATTTCTGATTTTCTTAAATGCAGTCTTGCTTCTCTGCTTTTGGTTTACTTAAATAAATCACAGTTTGGGGTTGGCTTATCCAAACAGCAGCCACAGGGGAAAATGGACAAAATAAGGAAGAAGGGGAAGGACTGGTCTGACAATGTAAATGATGGTTGTGTTGCCATATCCATTCTGTGTGAGACTTCAGTGGTTAAAGCATTCAGCCTGATTGTGGGAGATCTTATCTTTCTTCCTTTGCCTCAGGACAAACAAACTTACATTTCCTACTGCCTAAAGGTATGAGAATACTTTCACCAGGTGAACAGGGAGTGATTTTGCTGTCTGACAGTGTGAATATCTAAGTGTTTCATGTAAAGCCAAGCAGATCCTTGAATTCAGCTGTGCACTGGAGAATATCTTGAAACTCCAGGTTAGGAAATTTACCAGCAAATATCATATTTTTATGTTTTTGTTCCTTGTCTTAACTAGAACAAAGAATCACTTTGACCTAAGAGATCTCACCTCTCTTTGGACTATCTTAGCCATGGAGATAGGACTGATGACTTTTTTTTTTCTGTTTTTCTGATCACTTTAAAAAACCATGGAATTTCTTGATTTTTATTTTAATTTCTTGTCATTTGTGTTCTTTCTTTTGGTGAACAGCAAATATTTAAGCATTTTTAAAACATAAAAACATTGGGCTATAATTTTTAAACTAAATTTCATGGCTTTTAAACTTCTTTTGAAGTACAAGTGTGCCATCTCTGAGAATTTTCTTTGTAGCTTATGCCAATCATACAGACAGGCAGTGAAGTGAAGATAGAAAATGGATGATGCTTAAGATAGTTACTGTGTATTATGGAAAAAAACATTACCTTTCTAAAAGACAGTATAATGTGCCAATAAAAAATAGGTTTTTGCAAAGGAACAATGTTTCCCAAGGAAGAATGTGACTGGTATGAATATAGACCCAGTAGTGTTAAGGGCCTAATTTTAGTTGTTTACAACGTTCATAAATTTTAGAATTTGATGCAAAATTTTACCTGATTATGTCTGCCTCAGTTAGCTTGTTATTGCAATTACAACTAAGAAAAAGCCCAGTCATTTCAGGGAATGGAGGAGAGGAGAGGAGAGGCGAGGAGAGGAGAGGAGAGGAGAGGAGAAAGCTATTTTTACTTTAAATGCCTTATTGCCCTTGTGCTTTGATGGGGGACTACCTTCTACGCCTGCAACATGACTTTGTTCCTCATTCCTCCTTCAACATTTTTTAGCCTTTGAAAAACTGGTTTGTGTGCTCAGTGTAAATGTAGTCAGCAGTGACTTTCTAGAACTTAGTTGTTAATACTCTATCATCAGTAAGCATGCTTGATTCTCATGTAGTTCCTAATGTTAGCAGACAACAAGTGAATATACTTCTTCCCTTTGCATCTCCTACATCCAACAAGAACTTGTGCATCACTCCCAGGCACGCCGTTGTCTCATTGCTGCTGGCACCGTGCCGTTCCTGAAGAGCTGCTGAACGCGTTGCGAACTCAGAAAGAAATTCCTTCTTAGTGCAGTTCTGAACTAGAATAGCAGTGGGGCACTGGAGTTGTGAGTTCCCAATGTGGTTCCCTTCAGTTCCCTTCATTACTTGCCTCAGCCCAGCTGCTGGTTCCTGGGTAGGCCTGAGACTGATAACAGAGACTGCTGAGACTGGGGCCTAAGAGAAAGAAGAACAAGAAAATACTTTCTGGAAATTGGAGGATGAAATTGAAAGTAATTGGGTAAAAGACTTTTTCTAGAAGTTGGTTTTAGGCTAAGAAACTAGAACTAAGAGATGAGAGGGATGAGTTTCATTTGCTTATGCATCCACTGCACAGATTAATGTGAGGGAGGAACATACTTTCCAGTAGCGTTTCACAGATAATTACAGACAGCAGAGGACTAAAACCATTGAGAACCTTGGTTTCAATTTCAGGCTTTGGAGGAAAGTATATCAATGTGGCATGGACTTTTCTGTCTGGCTCCAGTTTTGGTTTTCCTGGCATCTCCTGTTCCATCCAGTTCACCTTGGCGTGTGTCATCCAAGCATTTTTTATCTCTCACTCAAACATGTAGCTTCCCATTATGGCCTATTTCTCATCTTGACTCACAGTCCTAGTCTCTTCATACAAGCAAGTTCCCGATCTTAGTCATATCTCCTTTCAGCTTTGTGCACAGTTCCAGGCTTCCAGCGTAGCCACCCCAGTTCTCTAAATACCCAGTTCCCAGTCTTGTTTGCAGTCATATCGTGTCTCATCTTTTTCTGACCTCTCAGCACATTTCCTTCCCTACCCTCTATGTGTCAGAGGCTTTTTGATCTAGTATAGATACTACATGTATACCTACATGTATACTAGTGGATGTGTACATCTTAATCATTTCCTTGTTCCCTTCACCAGTGTTTTCCCAGTTACTCCGAGGTTCTTCCACATCCTTAACCTATTTGTAAGAAGACTTCTTAGTGTCTAGTGTTATTTGGAATGCCCTACCACATCTAGCCTGTAGCTGCTACTCCAGAAGGGCTCAGACTTCCTCCAGTGTGATGTTTGTCAGCCTCAGGTCTCAGATACCTTGGGCATCCAGAATGTCACTCTGCAGCTATGTTTAAGCAACCAAATTTTAGCTCCATTTTCAAGATGTAAATATTTGATCTTGCATGTGTTTTGATCTGGGAATGGTACTTCCCCAGCATACTCTTCAAGTCTTAAGTGATTTGGAGCTCAGAGATCTCTTGAATTAGGATGATTTTTTTATTAGGGATTTTTATTTTTAATAACCCTTGGTAGACTTTTGTTTCCCTCTACATTTTTCTGATCATTTTAAAGTTAATTTTAGCAACCATGATTCTGTGGCCAAAGATATAATTGAATGACATGTCTGACAAATTATTTTCTTTTTATTTGATTCAAATCTCCTGTTAGCTATTTTCCTCTGTTGTTTCCTACTGTTTTTTATTGGTAGAGACAGTAAAAAATACTTTCCTGTTCATGTTCTTAATGCTGCTTCTAATATATGGATTTCTGTATGTCCCCTTCTCTTTTCTAGGCTAAAGAACCCTGGACACTCTTTGTACAGAAATTGTGTTGACTTTCATCCCTTGTTTGTCCTTTTCCATACCTTTTCCACTTATACTGCATTCTTTCTGAGGTAGGAAGGGTCACCAGAATTATACACAGTATTCAGACTGGAGCCATGCTATTGATTTATTCTGTGTCATTATCTTTTTTGTATCCCTCATAGTAATTCGCAGTTTTTCTCTTTGCCTTTTTAGACCTTTAATAACCACGTTACTGATATTTCCAAGGAGTGATCTCTTATAACTTACTGTTGAGTTAGGATATTTCAAAATCTCTGTATACGTAAAGCCAGAGTTATTTTTCCTTTGGACTACCAATTGCTATTTGTCTATGCTGAATTTCATCTGCCTCGTTGTTATGTGTTCACACCATGGTATTTGAAACAACCATTGCCTTTACAATTAAAGTGAGAAAACTGTAATCTTTCACCCCTTTTTCAGATCATTTATGAACTTGTAAAACAGCACAGGTCACAATATACAATCCCAGTGGGACTGCAATTTTCACAGTGAAAACTGACAATGCATTCCTACACAGTTGGTTCCAGGTGTCTCCAGAATGGACTCACTGCCAGCCAAAGCTGGCAAGTGAGTCCAAGCTGATGGTTCTTATGTGAGAACATATTTAAGATAGGGCAGAAAATACCAGATGGAGGGAGGGGGAGGGAACAAGAAGAGTGAGAAACAACAAAGGGAACCAAGGTCAGAGAAGGAGGAGCAGAAGGAGATGATCCAGGCACTGGAGCATGTTTCCTGCAAGCCCTTGGAGGACCTACACCAGAGATGATTTTCCTGACAGGAACTGCAAACCATGGAGAGCCCACACTGGAGCAGAGGAAAAGTATGAGTAGGAAGTAGAGTTCAAAAGAAACCACTGTAAACTGACCATAACCTGGCCCATCCTCCCTTGTACCACTCAGGGAGATAGAGGAGATTGGAGTGCAGGCATGAAGTTCAGCCTAGAAAAGTGAGGATGAAATGGGTTTTAATGTTTGGTTTTGCTTCTCATACCAGAATTAGTGATTACATTTTTGATTTAGATTACGTCTGTTTTGCCTACAGCAGTAATTTGTAAGCAATCTCTCTGTCTTTATCTTGACCCATAAGCTTTCTCATTCCTGGGTTTTCTTCCTGATTTTGCTCCACCATCCTGAAGAAGGAGAGTGAGTGAGCGGCTGGGTGGGATTTCAGCTGTTAACCAAGGTTAACCTAATGTGTGACCTTTGCCTTCTACTTGTTACTCACAATTAATTCATACAGGTATTTCCCTGGATTAAATCGGATTGCAATTTTTCTTTTTCAAGCAATTTTGATAAATGACCTAGTTAGTGCAAACTGGAAATTCAGAAAAAAACTCTCAAGTATATACACACATTTATTCCTTTAGAAATAGTTAATAAACCTGTAAGACATAAGTTTCTGTTACAGAGTTCTAGTACATAAGAGTTATTAATTTGTCCACTGGCTCTATTTTGACAATACTAGCACTTTTTTTTTTTTTATTTTATTTTTTTATTTTTTATTTTTTTAGCATGGACATTGTTCTTACTTGTCTGGTTCTTCACTGGACTACTGTGAAATACCTTTCAAAAATCTATGTCATGGTAGCTACTTTTCAGTCCTGTAGTGCCAGAGGACTGAAGTTAGTTCTGAGTTAGAGGTTTTATAATACATTTAGTTGTGTTATTCTTGAATCATTTAGAAATTTTTGGCAAATATTAATTACTAGGCAGGAAATTTCTTACTTTCTGCTTTGATAGTTTTTGTTTGTTTGTTTGTTTTCTTATATTGTTCCAGGACTTTGAAAACTTTCAGAAACTTTGAGTTTGAGATAGAACCTTTAAAATGTTTAATGCAAAACAAAATTCTGGTAAGCAAAACTCTTCAAGGTCTTCCACAGTGGTTATGGATTTAAAACTTTATTTTTTTTTCTGTCTTCTTTGAGTGTTCCTTTTACAACTTAATCCTCACAAACCCTTTGTCATGCTCCCTGCTCCTCATCTAGTTAAAAAGGCATTTATTATTAGATTTTCTGCCTTTTGCAAGTTGCTCTTTGAACTTTTGGACTTCCTTACTGCATTTTTGCACAAATTATCAGAATTTTTGATCATTTTTATTTTACTCATTTGAATATAACTTATTTTCCTGAAAGATAACTTGCTACATGGTCTCCCATGGTTTAATAACTTTTTCTTCGTCTTCTTGGTCTTTCAGATAGTGCTATGCATTTGGTCTAATACAAGGCCTTTTAACAGTCTCCTTAATGACTGCATGACTATCCTTTTTGGTGTCTCATTTAATTTCTTTTTCATAAACCTAATTTTTATATAGTTTTCTGTTTTGAAGTCAGGCATTGGAGTAACTATTTCATTTTATTTGTTTATTTATTTTTGCGAGGTGGTTGAATCTAAGTATATGATGATTGACGTCACTGAGCAGATCCTGGAAAGTAATATTGTGAACCACATTGTTTTCCCTGTCCATGGTCAGGGCATGAATTGCTCCTCCTTTTGCAGATTTTGCCACTAGGTGCAATTATAAGAGCTAAAAATTAAGTGTTATAATCATGCAACAGTGTGACATCCAGTTATCTTCTGGAGTGTAGAGGAACCATTCCCATTATTGTTTTCTGCTTTTTCATTTTGAGCCCTTGTCAACTGCTGATTCACATGAACTGTTTTTCTGATTTGACTCAAAAACTTCTTTAGATTCTAGCAATAAAACTCCACCAACACAGTTGGTCTTTCATACATATTTTGGAGGTAGTATTCACTGAATTGTCTTCTTCCTTCTGATGTAACTTCCAGCACTTATATAGAAACATGTATGTTGTTTCACTTTCATGTTCTTCTGTACTCTATGTTATTTTTTTTTCAATGTTTTTGTTTGAATTTTGCTCTTCTATTTCAGATCTTTAGCCTTGACATTTCTGAAGTGCAAGTAGCCTTGGTCTGTTTTGACTTTAATAGAAGTTCTGTAGTACAGGTTCTTTCTGTCTCTAGTTCTTAATATAACCTTCTTCCTTATGCCATTTATTCAGCCATACATGGAGACTTCCTCTCTGCTTGTGCCAGTAGTTGGTACTGAAAACATCTCAGAGAATGCTGCTGTGGAGCTTCTGGTATTTAATTTCCTTCAGATCTGCAGTTGTTTACCTTTGGCACTTTTTGCCTGCTCTTCTCTGAACTGTTGAGTGTCTCTTAGTCCATTGGCACTGGCTCTTCTCTGGCACTGTGTCTGACTGTTTGCTGCCCTCCTGCATCTGAAAGCCAGACAACCACCTGGCACTTCTGGATATCACAGGCATAGCTGTGCCTCATCAGGCTGCCCACTACTCTAACTTGCTTCCTCTTTTCAGAGTAAACTGGTTTACTTGACTGTAATGTACCTTTCCTTCAATTAAAATAAATCATCATCATCATTATCATCATCTGGCTTCAGATTTCCATTTGGAAGCTTGCTTTTATCTTACAGTCCTTACTTGTACAACTCACTAGTTCTGTGATTGTATATTTTCACTGTGGAAGGGTAAATTATATAACATCTAAATTATCTATAAATTATCTACATAACATCCGTGCAAAAATGAAGATGAATGACAGTAGGTGCTATTACATGAACTTTGGTAAAATTTATTTTTGTATGCATATTGAACAAATGCTCATTTCAGTAAGTGCCCAAACTGTGATAATTTTAACTACAGAAAATCCTGTATAGGTAATCCAATTCTAGCTCTTTGATTAAAAAAAAAAAAAAAAAAAAAAAAAAAAAAAAAAGAGCTCACCTAGTATGCAGTTTCTTGGAATAACCAAGTACTGTTCCTGTTTTCTGTATCTCTGCAGAGCTGAAGCAGACTGGGGCTCCCTAGTTATTCTGTGGTTCACCTTGCTTCTGAGAAGCAGTATATAAATGAAATCAGTCATGCAGCTATTCTAATGAATACTGGAAATTGTGTAAGAGCCATCAGATATAGGGCACAAAAAATGGTTTAAACACATCTTCTTTCCCTTATTTTCATTTCCGTGCCTCTACTGAGATATTTATAGTTATGGGTAACACAGTAATATCCAGAATATTTTATGTAGTTCCTGCTGTTACATGATTTATGATGATGCTCATCCCCATCAAGCTCACATTTATATGCACTGTTCTTTACAATTAACTTGTTTAACAATAATAGCTTGTTTTCTGGGTTAATATAGAAGTATCATCCTTTGATAATGTAAGTAAAAGCTCCTAATTACATATATTAATATTTTGTCTGACCAAGTCTGTATAAATAAGGATGATCAAAGATGACAGTATTCTAAACATGGCTGCTGGTAATGTATCAACATTTTTGCCTTGAAGGTCACATAGCACAATCATCTTAAATTAAAGCAATGCACATTAAAATTAAACTATATTCCTGAATTATCAAAACCTAACTGAAAATGACACCTTTTTTTTTTTTTTTTTTTTTTTTTTTTAAGCATTAATAGAAATTTAACACTTTCTACAGCATTAGGAATATGAGGGTTGAGATAGGGTGAAGGTAAATCACATGCTATGATACTGATAGTGAAGACCTGTTAATACGTGAAATCTATGGGAAATAGACATCAAATGTATCATTTAAACATAAATTTCACCATTGTATATTCTGTTATTTTTCTTCAAAATGCACTGCGCTGATTCATCTATGGCAACCATCCCAGGAAAACAGCAACATGCATGTCATGAATTTCTGGTGTATATTATACCTTCAGTGCCATATCAAGGAGAATGTGTGATGCTAGCAAGATGGCAATATTCCAAAGAAAAGTTAACATAATATCCATATATACATTCATTCTAACAAAGTAGTCTAGCAGGGGAAATCTAGGCTAAATGGACAACTGTTTTTATAAAATCCTGTGAAACATGGTCTATATCAGTACTTCAGTCTTCATTTTACAAATTATTCAGGTGGTTCTGGGAACAGTATTGTTTTCAAGATAAAAGTGGAAATGTGATTGTACTGTTTCTGAGATACAATTTAAATTTTTTGTTATTGTTGTTACTATATGGTACTATATGGAAGGATAATTCATTACCTTAGAAGGAAGGGTGAATCCCTTACTTCTTTGAATAAAACATAATTAAAATAATCATATTTAAGCATCTTTCTCTTGTCTTTTCTTTCAGTTAAAACCACAGACTTACACTGTTAGGTTGACAAGTTCAATTATACCATCCTCTGATTGTTGCTCCATGAAACATAAAGCTAGTTTTATTTGGCATAACATACAGTCTGCCTATTTCTTTAATGCTTATTCACTTCTTGTGTATCTGTTGTTTGAGCTATGGTACGGTAAGCCCTAGAAAAATGTATTTCTCTCTCTTTTTTTTTTTTTTTTTTTTTTTGTTAAGATATAAGGGTCTGTGAAAGTGAAAACTATTCCTCAGTTTTATTTAGGGTTAAATAAACAATTTATTATTTATTTAGCAACAGCATTTTTGCTAACTTTCACATGGTGGATTTGAAATTTATACCTCTGCATTTATATTCAACAATCAGTGAATGAAGTATGGACAGGATAAAATATATATATATATTTATGTATATATATATATACAGTCTGGAAGACACTCCTCATTATATTGTAATATCTTTAAAGTAAGTCACAGTTTAGATCTAAACTATTTGACAGGTATCTATTTTACAGGCATTTCTGAATATAATCAATGTAATTCCCGATAGTTACATTTCTAATAACCAATTTGCTGACTTATGTTCTTGTCAAGATAATTTTTGTATACACCATATGTTCTGTGAAATTTTTCTTTGCCCAGGTGAGCATTTAATCTTCCTTTCTCCCTGAAGGAATTATCCACGTCCCTGAGGTCAGAGGATCCTCCACTTATTTTTCCCTTCTGTCAGACCTTCAAGCCTTAAGACCTCATGCCATAATGATCATCTTTTCAGCAGAGGGCAGCATATGGCATTCTCAGAGTCCATCAATTCCACTGTTTAATTGGCTGTAGAAATCAGTATTGAGCTAAAGGTGATTTTGAAACACTGCCAGCTCTTCACTTTTAGGCAAGATTCAGATTTTGTTATCTTTTGAGATAGTATAGAATATTTCTCAGGGGGATGAAGTGTAGTAATAAATAATTAAAGAAAATGAACTTTTATTTTTATTTTATTTTATTTTTACAAGCAGGTGATATTTGCTGGTTGGAATTTTCTTACTAATGCTAGTAAAGTTTGTAGAAAAGATTATTTTGCTCCAGTAAATTAAATAGATGATAGAAAGCTGCATATCAAATAGTGTCCCTTTTTTTGGTAATTTCAGGACCTCGTCTTCATAATAATGTTAAATATTTTAGGGAAAGAAGACCTAGGCAAGCCATACAGGGTATCTAACAGCCTAACACTCTGAGGCACTCATTCTGTTGCACATTTTGTTCCAAAGAAAGAAGCAGTTTCTTTTTTAAGAGATTTTTTTCCCCTCACATTTTGTACAGAAAAACTATCTTTACATCCACATTTTAATATTCACATTCTATATTTTTATTAGAGAATATAGTTAATTTCTTAAATTATAGGCAAATGATACTGTAATCCTAATCCTGCATAAGCTTCAGGATGATCCCCTTCTATTTATTTTTTATTTTTTCCCTCAGTGGTGCTTTCACCTATTCTGTACATGGAAACTTTTTTATTCATCAGACCAGATGCAAATTATGCTTCTAGTGTGATATGTTTAAATATCTTTGGTTTTGAACAACAACTTCTTTATTAGCCTTAGGATGTGAATTTATTGCCTTGATAGTCAGATGTTAAACAAACAAACAAACAAAAACAAACAAACAAAACAAACTAACAAACAAAAAAACACTTGCATGGAATATGAAGCGAGATGACATTCCTCATACTGATAAGGAATTATTTACTTACTTACATTACTTACTTACTTTCTTCCTCTCTTCTACTCTTTCTCTGTTTCTTTTTTTCTTCCTTAAAACAAAACAAAACAAAACAAAAACAACAACAACAAAAAAACACTTCCTTAAGTGCTTAAACTGTTGATCATAGACTGGGTGTTCAGCTAAGCTTTATGAAAATATAGTTTTGGATATGATGGTTAAGCATCAAGTGGGGTTTCATTCTAGCCCATTCTAAAAACAGTTAAAGCCTGAAACAACCATTTAAGTGTTTTCTCATTGTCATCCAATCCTGATTTATACAGTTCCAATATGTTGCTCGTTTATTCTATTTCATTTTTCATACATACATAAAGTTTCATATATAACTTACATATATTTCTATAAAAAGTGTAACATCTGTCTTGCCCCCTCCCCCCCCCCCCTTTTAAAAAAATAAATAATAATATTATTCTCATTTCTTGAAGGAGCATAGTAAGGGGAGAAGCTGTCCTTCTTCTCCTTTGGTACCCTCCTCAGATATCTGTATCCTTTTCGTAAGGATTTTTGCTCCTGTGTTTCAGATTAACTATGAAACACACACAGAAGTGAACATGACAGCCTATATAATTTAGAACACTTAATTTATCTATTATTACTCATCCATTGAGTGATAGCATAAATTTAGGTGATTTTAAATGTAAGATAACCACCCATTAAGTAGTTAAACTTCTAAAATAGTATGTCTGAGATATGGCTTGGCAGCAGCAATTTACTCACTAAAAATACCAGAAGATCTCTCTAAGGACTTAAGCTTGGACTTCTCCCTGAATGCAACCAGCATGCATGATACTTAGGTAAAGAAGTCTTGGAGCCTTCAAGCTATTGTTTCAACATGTATGAAGTGGTTATGCATCTGCATACACTGGAAAATGTGCTCCTAAACCAAGAGTTCAAGTCTTCTTTCCTGACCTTGAGGTTAATATGCATTCTGGAAGTGCTTTAGAACAAGCTAAGGAATTCATTGAAGTTATTCTGGCTAAAAGACCCTTTCCCAAGGATTTTTTTTCTGGCTTCTTTTTCTCTTTTGTCAGAGTAGAGAGCAACAAGTCATTAATATCAGATACAAGTTTTCCATTTGCTATAATGCTCCAATCACCATAGAGTTCAGACGTTTTAAGCTATCATTAAAGACTGGTTTAATGTTATTTTACACTATTCTAACTATTGAAAAAGGCTTAAGCAGGAGCTTTGCATTAGTTTTATTCCTGGGAGTGACCATTCTTGACAATTAAACAGAACCTTGAAGTAGGGATAGCTGTAAGGATCTTACTGAATTGTGAATTCCAGTTTGCATAGCTATGTCACATTTGCTTTAATCCAGAACAGCCACTTCGTCTCTGACCTCTCAGCCCTCATGCTCAAGGGGAACATACAAAATACCTTCAAAAGATAAGTCTGGAACTAAAATTCATAACTCTACTGGGCACTAAAAACCATGGACTCAACAGAGACATTGGTTTTATGGCACATTATATTTTTTGCCACCCCAGGATAACCTTTCTGTGCTTCACAGACAGTAAATTACTTCTCTCTCTCGTTCTCTCTCTCTGTCCTGTAGGAGTAAACAAATGTATTCTTTCCCTTTCTATTATTTCTCCACCCAACATTTATGAATTATGGTTTTTAATTGGCAAGTTTGATTAAATTAAAATCAGAGCAATGTATCTCAACTTTTATTTAGTTTGGAAGACTGATAATTCCATGTTAGATTGGAGAAAAGTCTTGCATGCTTGAAAGCTTGTCATTTTTCCCTCAAGTATTTCATTAAGTCTACTAGAAGATTTCATTTAGTCAAATAGCAGTAACTCTTCTTATAAACTGTCTGCATTTATACTGTTAGAATACGTCTGGAATAATAGCACTTAATTCACAGTAATGTGCTGATTAGATACAAGTATTTCCTCCTTTTCAGTTCCGTAAGTTTTATAGCAGTTTAGTCTTTTAATAAACTTTTTTTTTTTTTTTAATTTAGTATTTTCTATTTATTATTCCCATATTATTGTATATGTGGTTACTAAAGCATTTTGAGATCAGTCCAGCTGAGGAGCAGCGTGCAACTGTCCTTGTTTCTTATTTTCCAACAAAACCCAGAACAACTACAGGAATACAATAAACTTGATAATTGTTCCTGTTTTCAAGATTTAACTCTATCTACAGAATTTGCTAATTTCTGAAGTTTCTTGGTGCTCAGTGATGTCTGCTGAAAATGTCTGATGTCTGCAAAACTCCAGGCAATATCTGTAACTGAACTCTACTTGATTTTTAGTAGTTATTACTGTTTTGATAGAAACTGGAAAATGCTGAAGTGTTGTCAGTTTCTATGATAGTCCTTTTAGCATTTGTGAGTACCAACACATTTTAAAAGCAAAAAAAATTACTCAAAATATTGTGCCAAATAATACAATGAAGTGAAGTGTATATTGTTATGTACTGTTCACTTCAGTGATTCTTAACTTAAAAAAATAAAATCAAGAGAATACACTGTCTCTGCAGGTCTGAGACATCACAAGAGATGCTTCTGAATACACCCTCATGGTTTGGTGCTTACTTTTATCTGGGAGTAACAATGCCATAAATTCAGATCTTGGCTCTGTTTCTAGTGTTATAAAACTTCAGTAAGATAAAGGAAAGAAAAAAAGAATCTGGACTCGGCATTATGACATAGCAGCTGACTAGCCTGCAGCATAGATCAACATTAATTGTGATCTTGTCACGTTTCACAAACTGGTGCAAAACTGGACTTGGTCAGCATATGCTACAAAATCTGTATGCGAACTATTCTTAATTCAAAAAGTGGTGCTTGTAATTCAGCTGCTTTGCCATGTTTCCTCAAAAACTAAATAATGTCTTACTACACAGTTAATGGTGATCATTTTTTCCCTGTGGAAGAAAGCCAGTTCTTTTTATTTAAAAGAAAAACTCTCAGCCTTTCGTCTCTTTTCTTTCTAGTTCTCTTATAAAACAGTAGAGACTTCTGAAGAGAATTTACTATTGCTTCACATTTAATTATTTTTTCAAAATTTTTTCAAATATTTCTGGTGGTGATCACTGTTATTTACAGTCTAATCTAATGAAAGCATGCTTAGCTTCAATCACCAAAGAAATTGGGAATCACATCTTTTTATTTTTTTTTTCTGTGTGACTAAAAACATTAATTTAATCTTTATAATTTTGTTTTTTTTTGTGTGTGTGTGTGTGTGCTTACATAACAAAAGTGCCGTTCAGAAACATAATCGTGTATTGTGTAATAATTTCAGGAAGCTACTAATTTGTTGCAGGATTTATTATTCATATTTAAAATTTAAATTGAAATTTCTGATGTAAAAAACACAGAACACTCTCAAGACTAGTTATTGTAAAACACAATGATCATCTGCTGCTGACCTTGAAAGGATTCGGTGTTATTCAAAATACTCTTTGTTGTGATAAGAACTTAATAATAGAAACACTTCTGCCAAAGCATATGTCTGTATCATAGATTCTTAAGAAAGCCTAATCTGTTACTGAAAATGTGTAGTATAGAAAAATCTTAGTTTTTCATTTTGGAAAACTGCAACTTCAGTTGTGCAATAGTACTGTATTTGTCACAATGAGAAGAAAACCTTAAATCCAGTTGAAGTAATACACTCACAGTTTCTTTGAAGTACCAGGGTTTAACTATTCCTGTTGCTCAGTAGCTGGAGTTTATGCACTTGGTTGGCTCTGTATTTTCCAGTTTCAGTGGAATGGTAAGATTTGGAAGTCAGGACTTGGTTTCAGTCTGTGGAGGAGAGCAAATCTGAAGTTTTGATCTTTACAGCCTGGTCAAGTTTTCCTTGTTGTCACTTGGTCTTTCTCCTCCTTTCCTCTCTCAGAGTTAATACCCTTGTCCTGAGTCTCTTTTCCCAGATAATCATGAGATTCTTTGCCAAATGAGCATATTCCTTGCCACATGAGATTCCTTGCCATATTTGTTTCTGTGCAATCAGCAAATCTGTTTTTCTTCTGGTTCTCCTCTTTGATCTCTCCCTCCCCACATCACTCAGGTGTCTCTCTTCATCTAACACCAAACCTTTCCAGACTCACTGTCTCTCCTGACTCTTTCTCTAGTTGCACTTCATGTTACTTCAACTGACCAACTTTGTCAGCTCAGGACCCAATGAGTCATCCTAATCAGTCAGTTAAAGGCCTTCCACATTCATGTCCAGTTTCACTCATACTGAACAGCAGTCATTTAAAATCTATTCTCCCATTCGACAGCCACACAGATCCTCCTCTGTGCAATTTACCCTCTGCTTGTACTTCCCTTGTAGGTGAGACAGTCTGTTTGTATGGACTGGGACATAGGAAAACTGCATTATAGGTGAAATACAGGATCGGTCCTGGGATGGGAATTTCTCTGCAGAGGTGGAATCTTTGAGCTCTCAACTCGTAAATGCTTCTCCTGAGCTTGTTGTGACTGCAGTTTTCAGAGCCTTATTATCTTGTCCAAGTTTGGGTAAATGTTCATCTCATGCCAAATTTCAGTCTGTTTTCCATACCCCGTTGGGTGAGATCCAAATGTTTTCCTGTAGTGCTTGAAGTTTTTGTATAGGTAAAATAAGTAAAATGTTTTCCTCATACACTTTGTTTTCAGGGTAATTGGGGTAAAACTATCCAATATGAGTCATGTTTAACTTGTGCTCTAAAATTAAAAAAAAAAAAAAAAAAAGTTTTAAATTACATGCATGCTTTGCTTCTATAACAAGTTGATTCCTTTTCTTTGCTGCCATTCTGTATTTCACAAAGAAACAGAAACATTAAGTCATAGACACCCCATCTTCATACTATTATTTCTGCTTTGCTATTTCAATATATTAAAGGCCACCCATTGATGTATTTTCTTCGTGTGATGAATGAAATAGTGTTCCAAACACTTTTAATCTGAAACATGGAAGACTGCATCAACTGTGATGTTTCAGGAGAGGACAACATGGAAGTCCTCTTCAGGGTTTTACAGTTCAACAAAATGGTTTTAAACTATCATTTAAAATGTGAATACATATTAATAGTGTGTTTGCCTACATTACTTGATGCATTTTTACTGATGTTGCTTTACAGTCTAGCTCACAGAACCTCATTTACAATTCTCACTTTTGTCTTGCCTGCAACATCTGTTTTTAAAAACTATTACCTCACCTCTTCAATTCCTAGTTTAATTCTTAAAATTAGGTCTCTTTTACTCACCATGTGTCTGATTTTTTTAATAGTGATGTATCATACCTGCTTTGGTTTCCTCCAGCCTCATTAGTGTGAAGGTATCCAGTTAGTACTTGTACCTATAAAATATTCCTTAAATTGTTGACTTTACTTTTGAAGATGTGTTTGAGTGTGTTTACTGATTCCACTTTCTAGGATGTATATGTAATTTCTTGGGAGCAAGAATCCTGTCAATTGGTATTTTTGCAGAAAGGAAAATTATTAAAAGTAGAATTATTATGTGAAAATATACATTTGCAGGATTACCATCTGTTTTCAAAAACAGGGTCCATGTTTTGACTTCTAAAATTATCCTAATTGTGCGCGTGTGTTTTTTTCTCTCCAAATTGTCAATCAAGTGTTTTTCTAAGTATTATCTTGATGTCACATATGGCTAATTTTATATTTGTGGCTGAAGCTTCCTAATGTATATATAAATAGCATAAGTTTTCAATTATTGTTGCTTTTTATATTTTTTCTCATTTAATCACTTAGTATTTTGTTTTCTTCTTTTAGTAATTGCTAGCATAAGCCACTAGTACATAAGAAATGCTTCTCAGACATCTTTGCATTGTGTTTCTGTATATACTTTGTTTTCTGTAATTTTATTTAATTTATTATTATCATTTTTTTAATATTGATTGGTATTCAGAAAAAATCATCTGCAGGGTGTCTCCAGTCAGGTCAGGACAAATTTACTAATCCTGTCAGCTTAAAAAAATTAGTATGTTCTGAAAATCTCTACATCAGTACTAGAAAAAAGTTTGGTTTTAAAAGTAGTAAAGTGAATATCAAGGAATTAACAGAGGAAAGGAGTATCTCCAAAACGTTTTTATCGAAACCACAGTGGAGTCAGTTTCTTACTGAAAACTATCTATACTCTGTCTGTAGGGGGTTAAACCTCTATTTTTAATTTTCCTAAAGTAATGCTCTTATGATCCAGAGCTTCTAGGTAAAGTAATCTTGATTGCTAATTCTGGAGATATTTTATTTTGCACAAATTATACAGAGTGCACTGCATTATCAATGCCATTTTTTTCTACTTCTCTCTGCAGTTCCAATTTCTCTGTACACCCCCTAGACTTCAGTGTACAGTAAACATGGACTGGCTACATTGCCCTAAGCTGTCTGTGCCTGACTGGAGAATTTCTTCCAGTGTTTATTCTTAAAGATGGTGACAAAAGGACTGCTTTGTCCACCCAAGATGGTTTGCCAACTGAAATGGTTCAATGAACTAGACAAAAAGATTGACATACCTGTAGACTGTATTAGAATTGTTATTAGAAGACATTGGTTGATATACATTCTGAATAATGTTTAGAATAGACTGAACTGTAATTTTTTTTTTTTGACTTGATCACCATATAACTATATAGTCCCTACACAGTAGAACTGCATTAGCAGAAGAAACAGCAAGACAAGAAATATTCAACCTCATGCATTGTCCTGGACAATACTTGGTGAAATTTTCATCTCCTTACTTGCAGAAACTTAGTCTTCCATAATTTAATGTTTTCCCTTCCATTGATTATTGGGCATCATTTTATAGGGCTGTAATCTGATTGCTTAGCTAGACAAAAGAAAGAAATCACAATTCCCACTACCTCAATATTCAGTGTTCCAAAAAACACCAATAAGCAGACGAGTGGTGTCCCTACTATATACAGTATACAGTATCCCTACTGTATACAGTATATATACTGTAGTATATATAGTATATACTATATATAGTGGAGAGTATAGTATATATAGTATAGTATATATACTATATACTATATATACTAGTAGTACATGTATAGCTAAAATTGAATAGGAATTTTCGAAATCTAGGCTACATATGTCTGGATTAAAAATCCCTCAACTCTGTCAGACTCAGTCTATGCTTCAGGTTGCAATCTGAATCCAGAAATGCTCAAACACAGTTAGTAGGGATTCCATATGACACACTTGACTATGCTTTTTCAAAAGTATCTATCCGGTAGGATCTCAGTCAAGATCTGATTTATATCTTTAACTGCAGGTATGTTAACTATATTTTTTTCAGTCTGGCAGTGTTTATTAAACATCATAGGTTTATATTATTGTGGACTGTAAGATACAAGATAAACTTTTTTCTGTTGCACCTTAATTTGCACCTAATATTAAAAAAAAGCTACAAGTGTGTGAGTGTGTGTGTCTGTGTGTGTGTGTTGGGGGGAATTCAGTCACTGGCTGCTTTGTGTTAGTTCTGGATATTCCAAGAAAGATGCAATTGAAAGATATGGCTTAGTAAAGACAGATGTATATCTTCAAAGATTAGATTGATACAATGGCTTATTTCTACATATTTGTATAGTCCCCCTGATAACTTCGAACTGCTATTTTAAAAGACTATTTGAATAATAATTACTGCAAACATTGCAGGCATGTAAATGAACATGACCACCTATAACATGCAAAACTGTATTATCTCATCCATTTTAATGTTAATACTTTAATTCTAGTAGTGTGCAGATCTTAACACATACATAAAAGAGTGGGAGTATAGGCAGAAAAGTTAGTTGGAGTTCTACCGCTGTTTTCAACTAATAGCACATCTACTTAAATTGTTACCCCTGTTTCAACACAGTTGAAACATTAGGATGTCACTTAGGATGATTTTGTTACTTGCTGCTGTCATATTTTTAAAGCTACGATCTAGTGCTTTAATGTTAGTGTGTACAGAATAAATTTTCAGCCAGGTATGATTATTGCTTAATTAAGATACCTGCAGTACTTCTCAAATGTATAATCTTGACCTTGCCATATTTCTATCATTCATTAAGCAATATATGGTTAGATCATAAGATTCTCTTTTAAACTGGTATCTAATATGACATGTTACTGATATATAATAAAAAAGGAAATATTAAGAACAGGTACGAATATTTAGATTGTATAGGTTGTTATTAAAACTATTCAAATGGTAATCTTCCATTTTGATATCAAATACTGAAATTCCTAAAAGAATGCCATTTGAAGCTGGTCTAGTGAACAGCTTCAGATTAGCAAATCACTAGTAAATAAAACTAGTGAAACTTAGATAATAAAACCAGAGTGGAAAAATGAGATAATTATATAACTAAAAGTGCGTAATAGGGTACATATCAGTTTCTGAATTTGTGTACGAATTTGCGAATAAAATCACATAATATTTCTTTGCTATTAGATGCTGTCAAACAGCATATTACTCTTAGCTTCCAAAAATAATACATTTCTTTTTGCTTTCTTCTTTTTATTTTAATATTGCTACTAAATAAAACATTGTAGGATTTTATTTTTTAACCAAACAAGGGGAAAATAAAATACAGCCACCTCTGGGTAAATTCCTATAGTGAACAGCAACAACAAAAGAAGATGCTTACACTTTTATCCCTTGTGGATTTCTTTTTAATATTTCAGAGCAACGAACATAAGGCTGTTACTATCAGCACTGGTGTATTTGCAGCGATGCCTATCAACATCCACCAGAGAGCAGGGCAGCTCCAAAACCCACATCTTTCATGCTGTGGAAATTGATGGAGACAGCAGCACAGCCAGCTTCTTGGCCAAACAACATGGAATGCAGTTCATTTCAAAGGTCAGCGCATATTTAAACTTGCTTCATTACTCCCACCTTTATGCTTGAGATTTTCATTTTTTTAAAATCAGTTTACCTAGAGGTTCCTTTAGAGACAGAAAAATGAAAGTGCTGAATCCTATTTTCATTTGGGGATATCAAGCTTTTTATCAAATTATAGAGGTGGCGTTTCAGAATATTTCATATCTGATCAGAAGGAAAATCCAAAAATAATTTTCTCTTTATTCAGGAGTCTTTCAGGCACTGGGACTGTTTTATTTATTACTTAATATTGTGCTCCAGTCAATCATTTTGAATTCAGACAGGAAAATGGAATTTCTATTTTTAAAAGGAAAAAAAATGAGGAAAAATGCCATTGGAATAAAGCAGATTTTATTATTTTTAAAAATACAAATACGTATTTTCTTCCTATGCTACCTATTTTATTTTGTTTTAACCACAGTACGTTAACAAGAAGACACTTTTTAAACAAAGGATCTTATATAAAATCTCATATTAGTTAATTACAAGCATTTATTTTCAGAGCATTTCTACAATTTATCTTTGAGCTTGAAGAATTATGTCCTCATAACACAATCAAGGGAATGCTTTTCTTTCTTTCAACTAGTACTCCATGCACATATTTTCTATATGTAATGTGTGTGTGTGTAAGTGTTTATATTGCATTTAGCTTCATTTTAACTTTCCATCTGAAGAAGGTTATTCCCAAAGTGTATGTTAGTAATTGGGTATACAGCCCAAATAGAGGAAACCTGTTCATAACTTTCAGTTACACTTACTGGTCTATAAAACCAGACATCTATACCAATGACATAGTGTTAAATTTTTCTGTTGCTTCTATTTTGGAAGCATCTTACATCAATTAAAATAGGTCATAAATAAACTATGAAAACTTTTCATATGTTAATCTACAGCAGACTCCATTCAATGACCTGTAAGTTGTTTGCCAATTTTAATGAAGTAAGTCTTGAAGTGTTCCTGTTGCTTTTCTCTGCATTTCAGATGTGAAAGGCAGAAACAGAATAAGTAAAACAATTTGTTCAAGATCCATATAGGAAGTCTGTGGCCCAGTGAGAAATGGAAAATACATTTCTGAATTTTCAGTTCTGTGCTCTAGCTGTAACAAATTATCCTGAGAGAAAATGTAAACAGCTTATGAAGAAGAGGCAACACATTGTATGTACCTCAACAGCCGTTATGGTCTACCCTACTCATGAGAATCACTGAAGGGCCCTGAGGAAAACTGCACCCAATTTTCTCTTGGAAGAATAATGATGACAGCCTTCCTTGTGTGACACCTTTAATGTATAAATATTAAAACAGCCACAAACTGCTAGAATAATCATGTTAATTGAAAACCAACCAACCACCCAACACAACAAATAAACACTGAGACATTGGACAGTAAGTATTTCTATAAAGGGTGACTTTAGTGATTAGGTTGTTTAGGAAGTTTCCCCAGTTTTTGAGTAATATAGAGGTATTTATTACAAGGGGAATAGGTGATGGTTTCCTTTGCTGTGCAATCTGGGCACTGTTTATGGCTAGGTTGCTGGAAATAAAATTGGTAGCATAAGGGAGCCAATCCAACTGTATTCTTTGTCCTGTGGTATTTATCTAGGAAAACACCTTCTTTATTACAGTATATAAGAAAAAGCAAAGGGTAGAAAGAGAAATACATTAGACGTAGGAAGAGTTTTTCCCCCGGCTTCTCTGTGAATTTCTGGTTTACAACCTGTTGTGTAAGCAGCAGATACCTTTCTTAGCATTCTCATTTCAAATATGAGGAAAAAAAAAAGCTTCTGTGGTATTTAAAGCTTATGGTCTTTAAGCCATGAGGAGCACTGGTACAGTATTAAAGATTCAAATATGATTAAGCTTAATATTTTTCAAACTTTTTGTTGGCTTGTAATAAGCTTACAGCATGTGGTACTTGATAAGACAAGATGATACTAAAACAGTATTTGGAAAAATAAACCTGTAAAACTTGATAAAACTTATTGTTGCTAAAATTCCTGGGTAGCAGGGAGCATGAGCAGTATTGCAGTTAGGACTTATGCTTCTGTTTTAGGTTTCAATATGACAAAGCATTTGAAACATATACTTAAGTTCAATCCCTTTTCAGAAAAAAATCATAATCATGTGCCTATGTTCTTTTGAAATAAATGGGATCTAAGCATATGCTTAAGTGCTTTACTGGATAAGACTGGGCTGTTGAATGGGGTTCTTAGTGGAAAAAAAACACCACAGTTTTGTATGAAAAAAGTGACATCAAAGACTGAAAATGGTATCTTTTAAATATGTTACTGTCACCACAGGAAACAGGCTCCTGTAGAAATGGTAATTATGTATAACTGTGACATCTTTGCTTCAGCATGTTAGTTGCAATTTATAGTTGCAGTTTAAAGGCATAACTTCCATTTGGCGTAAGTGTACGTTTTTACTATGATACAGTGAATAAAGACAGTGAGTTAAGTTTGTTACTTTGGAGTGCTTCCTCTCATTAAATGCTGTTACTTATTAATATGCAGATGCTTGGCAGCACAGTAGGAAAATTATAGCTATGGAAAAGGCTACCGAGGAGGTACCACACTGGAATGCACTTCTTCAAAGTGCATAACTCTTGAATGATAGACAGTGAGTAAAATCCAAAATATTGAACTCTTGACATTGGTTGCCATACTATTTTATTTCACATTCTACACTAGCAAACTTACAAATATAAGCAGCGATGTGGAGAGATTTTTATAAGCTTAAATTATTGTCAAAATTTCTCTAAAATTTAAAACCACTGATAAAAAGTCCCTGTAATTCAAACACTTGTGAGATACTCTGCAGATACCCTCCAGAATGAAGGAGAGCCTCATCAGCTCTAACCTGACTGAAGTATTTTGCAAAGAATTGCTTACTTTGGTTCTGTTTTGCACATCAAGGTGTTAGAATTTCATTGAACAAAGGTTAGAGAAGACAGAAGATATTAAATATATGTATATATCAGAGGTATACCTTGGTGTCAAATGTATGTTAGGATTCTCTCACACAGTTGTATTTTAAGTCAGTTTAATTCCCTTCTTTTAATCACTTTTGTAATGTAGGCTAGATGAGTCTTGTTTCTATGCAGCAAAAAAAAATTTCTATGGTGTTTCTAGGTGGCAGAAATAGAGGATACAGTGCCAAGCACTTCAGTGTTATTCTCTTGTTTCCTTCCTCACTCGTTAAGATAGAGGTTGTGGAGAAGATACAAACTTTATAGTATTTCTTTAGTCTCAGAAGGAGATGTTAAAGAGTAAGACTTGAAAATGGAGTATGTGCACACCAAATATGAGTCACTAAGAACACTTTTTGGCTGTATAATACAGCCAAATAAATAATACAAAAATAATACTTCCTTACCTCAGTGAAGTCAACCAAAAACCTCCCATTGACTTTCAAGGGAGCTTAGAAGAATGATTCTGTGTAAATATACCCAAGTAGCAAATATTTAGTAGTATTTAAACTATGTGAGACACTCATGGGAAGCAGAGAGAAAAATCATATATTTGATCTCAGTCATCCATTTTTCCAAAGTGGAGTTTCTGTATTCTAGTGCATATTTTGCCCCTTGTAGAAGATAAAAAAACACCTAAAATCAGTTTACACTCTGTTCATTTAAAGAAGCAAGGCTTTTGTAAAAATAGTTTTAATCAACAACTCCCTTAGCTGAGACTTTAAAAAGAGCACCAAGTTTCAGTGATTTTACAGAAGTCAGAAAAAAGGAAAACAAGTTTTTTTGTGTGTGTGTGTGTTTGTTTAATCTGGATTTGTAAAATATTTGGATTATGGTGGAACTGAAGTTTACCAATAATTATATTACTGATGCATTAATTACTGAAGAAAACCTGTTTAATTTCTGGATCAGTTTTGAAGAGTTTGATAAATACTCTTCAAAATATGTGTGTAAGTGTAAAGCATATAAGAGAGTGTGCTTGGTTAGACACGCCCAATAGATATTTATCCAAGTGTATAAGTACAGATATGTTGCAAATTTAACTTACAGCAACGTTTCCTAGCTATATTGGGTATTTATTCTTCATCAGCAAAACTCCAAAAAATATTATTTAAAAGGTGCGTCGTATTTGCAAGTTATATCTAAGCTTCATTTATTTATTTATTTTTTATTTTTTTCCAATGCAACCTGTTTGGAAACACCTACAGTGAAGTTCAAGGTCTTGATATTCGTAAATTTGTATAGAAATTCTAAACAAGTCTTGGATAAAAAAAAAAAAAAATGAATTTTGAAAAAGGATTTGAAATGAATTATTCTGATCAGGACTGAAAGATTGATTGTGCGTCTGTATATATATATATATATATTTAGAAGGTGAAGGCAGGCTGGGCAGCAAACCCCACTTTTAATAAAAATGGGTTTAATACAGGTACTCTCTAGGAATGAAAACAAGATCGCTGAATGACATTTTGACTGTGAGTAAGGTTAGTTTCATATTCTTTCTCTTTCTCTTCTCTTAATTTCTCTCTCTCCTCCCTTCTTTCTCTCACCCTTTTTCTTTCATTTTTTTTTTTCTCTTTTGATCTTTTTTTCTTTCATTTTTCAATACAAAGCACTTTTTAGTAATTTCATGATAATTTCACATTCTGTTTTCTATGGTCTGTATCTTCTTTATTATTTGGATATCAGTTTCTGATCTTATGATAAGTCCCTTCAATACTGTTGTAACTTTAATAGCGGAAGTACATAAAATCTAAAGAAACTAAGGAAATGCCTCTTGCTGCGTAGGACACTGCCTTAGTAGATCCTATCTGAAGATAAGTATTAACTTACTATACATCACCATCATTCTGTGTGCAGTTTTGGATACCAGAATGTAAGAAAGATATAAAAATATTTGAGAGCAGCCAAAGAAGGCAATGAAGATGGTGAAGTGTCTGGAGGGGAAGACATATGAGGAGCAGCTGAGGTCTCTTGGTTTGTTCAGCCTAGAGCAGAGCAGGCTGAGGGGAGGCCTCATGGCGGCCTGCAGCTCCCTTAGGAGGGGAGCGGAGGGGCAGGCGCTGAGCTCTGCTCTCTGGGGACAGCGACAGGACCCGAGGGAATGGCATGGAGCTGGGACAGGGGAGGGTCAGGCTGGGGGTTAGGGAAAGGTTCTGCACCCAGAGGGTGGTCAGGCACTGGGACAGGCTCCCCAGGGCAGTGGTCACAGCACTGAGCTGCAGGAGTTCAAGAAGCGTTTGGACAGCACTCTCAGACACATGGCCTGGTTTTTGGGTGGTCTCTGTGTGGAGCCAGGAGTTGGACTCAGTGATCCTTGTGGGTCCCTTCCAACTCCAGATATTCTGTAGTTCCATGATTCTATGACCTTGCTCTATGGGCACGTGTTTCAAATCAATGATTTCTCTTAAGTTTCACAGCACATCTTTGGTGTATTATATTCACTAAAGAGTAAGGTCTGTGTTAATCATTTGTCCCTATGTGAATTTTTTTCTAGTCTACTGCTTCTATTTATCTGGAAAATTAATCTTACATTTAAATTATGATTTTGATTATTAAGGGAGCTAATTCCTTTGCCTTGGGTTGATGTACAAGAAAATCTGTTTTTTAGAAGGCAGGGGTTTCTGGCATAGAGACAGATACTTTTGTTTCTGTGCCTTCTCCTCTCTGCCATCCTGTGAAGCTACTGAATTGTCCAGGAAGTGTTCCTATGTGACAAAGATGAAATATCCCTGATTCACACTGAAGTCTAAAAGTAGGAATGACTGCATTTTGCTAAATCTATGGGGAAAAGCACACCCTAGTTGGTGCTAGGTTTGTTAACGATCCAGGTGATTGTTTGAGGATTTGAAATCAGGATGTTTAACAAGACACACTACAGCAAAAGTGTTCTCTGTTTTGTATTAGTTCACATGTGACATCATAACTGCTTTTTCTTTATTATGACAGTTACTAAGTCATCCTCTTTTTAATAAAAACTGTTATTTTTTCTCAAATAATCTGCTTCTGGAGTCAAGTTTTCTTTCAACAAAAGGCATATTAGTCTTTTTATAGCATAAAATTAATACCCTTTTAGGCCGTTTATTGAAGATTGCAGTGTTATTATTTTGTACTACCGTAAAATAGTAGCTTCAGTTCTTTTAATCTCAGCTAAAAATTCTCTTTCATTTCTTGAATGAGTTGTAGGTTTAGAAGGACTGTACATCATTTCCATGGTTTTGGCTTTGCTGTGTATCACTATTCAGATGCATATGTGACAATGGCTTATGCATTCACCCTTCTACCAGGTGAATGCTCCTATGCTTGAAAAGGGCTTTACAAAAAGGCAGAGAATTATGAGCAGTCATTAGTTATTACCAATTTATGCTAATATACTAGGAACCTAATCATTTAATCATTCTGATTGAAATGATAGGCATGATTCACAGGAGATGTAAATTGGTATAGCCCTATTTAAATCAATGAAACTATACTGATATATGCCAGATGAGAATCAGGTCCCTTATCCTGATTTGAATAATTTAATGGTAGGCTGACCAGACCATTAGAGAATACAGTTAATAGAACAATCCTATATTAAAACTGGAATGGAATATGGAAGCTAGTAATCTTTTAAATCTTTTTAAAAATCTTCTTTTTTCCCTCTATTTACCTGTGAATAGACAAGTCTTACGTAGATCAAGTTTAAGCTTTGAAGTTGGTAGTGTAATGGTGTATTTAGCAAATAACCACAATGTAGAAAAATATTGGAAAATATTTTCACATGATACTTTAAAAACAGCCAAGTTTTTGATGATTCTTGGAAGCAAATTATTTTACCTCTGCAGCTGCTGATATTATACAGCACTCTCTTTGTCCTTACACTTACCTAGTGTGTTGTTAAAATAGTAACCAGAGTGTAAAAGAAAGGTGGATAAAAACAGAAAAACACTGCAATTCATCCAGTTCTTGTTAATGAAGGATTATTCCCTACTAAACATATATAGTGTCATTTCAAATTCTGCCTGTCATTGTAAGAAAGTAGCGTAAACATGGTTGCAAGTTATTTATTTATTTATTTTTTTACATGAAAGTATCTTAAATAAGAGTTATGAAATTGCAAACTCTCCCTGGAACTACAACAAATGTTTCTTCTCATTTCGTGCACCTCTGGGACTGTAGCACTGGAAAATGGATGCAAGAACCCATAAATTTGCCAGATGCTTGGTACTGGGTTCCTGGCATGCATTTAATCCTTCACTGTTTTTGTCCCTGAAAGGAGAAAAAAATCAAGATATATTGGAATTTGTTTTAATTTAAAATATATAACTGAGTTAATATATGTATGTCTATTTTTGCAGTGATTGCCAGCGGTGTTTAGCAAACCGATGTCGATACCTCGTATGTACATACATTACATATGTGGAATGGTATGGAATGCATGGTGGACTAATTCATTTATTTCTATCAATTTACTATGGAAGGTCCTCTGTATCAAAGGAAGGTGATGCATCAAGGGACATTGTTCACTGTTTATTAGGATCAGTTTGATTTTAAGAACTTTGATGTCAACTATATTAACTCACAAAGTTTCCTACATCTTTTAAGTTGCTTTGCAAGAAGTATTTTGCACCACTGAGATTAGTTTTGAGGCTGCATTAATGAGATGTTTTATCTTATACAATGATATAGTTAGAGAAGGTAATGTAGACAAGTTTAAGGTCTGGAATCTGTATTTTAAGAGGAAAGTGAGACTGGAAAGGGAAGAAAGGATTGCTCATTGAAGGACTATCACTGCAATGTTTTATAGTACTTCATTTAATTGTTTAATGATTATAATACATTCTATTTCTGTAGCACACTTCATTCAAGACTGCAAAGACATTCAAGACTGGACCTTGATCAATATCATTAGATCTGTGACATCTGATTTCAACAAATTTTAGCCAGGTTGATGTTTGAAATAATTAAAACTCTTTACAACTTTGAATTATATTCAAAGACAAGTTTCAACCAAAATGAAGTTGGGAGAAGCATAGGAACTTTGCATGGTCCTGTCTTCCAAATGAATCAACACAGCAAAAAAAAAAAAAAAAAAGAATATTTCTGTTAATGTGCAAAGTTTTTACACTTTCATTTTAGAATGAAACTATAAAATATGAATAAAATATAAAAAATCAGGTACTAAAAATAGATTTAAAAATATATTCTTTGTTTTATAAGAATCAGAGAGTGGCTGAATTGGGAAGGGACCTCTGGAGGTCATCTGACCCAACTCCCCTCCTCAGGTAGGGCCCCCTTGGGCAGTTTGTCTAGGACCATGTCCTGATGGCTTTTGAAGATCTCAAACGAGGTAGACTCCACCTCTCTGGGTAACCTGTGCCAGTGCCTAGTCACCCACACAGTAAAGAATTGCTTCCTAGTGTTCAGATGGAACCTCCTGTGCTCCTGTTTGTGCTCATTGCCTCTTGTCTGGTCATTGGGCTGCACTGAAAAGAGCATGTCTGTGCTCTTTGCACCTTCCTTTCGGGTATTTGTAAGGATTGATGAGATCCAATCCTAAGCCTCCTCTTCTCCAGGCTGCACAGTCCCAGCTCTCTCAGCCTCTCCCCAGAAGAGAGTTGCTCCAGTCCCTTCATCCTGTTCATGGCCCTATGTTGAAGTCTTTTCATTATGTCCATGTCTCATGTCTTCATTGTCTTCATTATGTCCAGTTTAGTTGACGACCTTAAAAGTAATACCACAAACATAGGGAAAGATTTCAGTGGTCTGAGTGGACGGTAACTCAGAAATATTAAGTTAATGGCTTCTTTGGAAATGCTAGTTGAAGTAACTAGTAGTTTCATTGGTGTGATGAAATGAAAAGTTTAATAATTTTAAACTACCTTGTGCTAAGTGGAATTTATAATAATCAGACTGGGCATTTTCTTACTGCTTTGACTGGCATACTCAGTGTTTTCTAGATATGGATCTCTCTTCCTTCCCATCAAAAAAGTTTTCATACTGTCAGAGTCTGTGTATAGAACTTATATCATCATGATCATAAATTGCTGTTTCAAGAAATTTATTCCTCTTGCAAGCTAAAAAGTGGGATTATCCAACATCCCCAAACCGGGGAAGAGATGATTATGACACGTACCTCAAAGCGAGGGTACATGGAGGGTGCTTTTTTCTCATGGACTATCATAAAAGCAAGAACTTTGCATCTGATGACTTAGTGCCAACATGAATGGAGAATCTGCCCCCAGGGTTCTGTCTGTAGTAATTTAGAATGTAATTCCTGAGCCAAGAAGCCTAAACTGCTTTCCTCGACATTGGTTTTCGTATACTGTAATCTTCCTGGAGAGTCTCAAAGTGGTTTCAGCATCACCTGAGAAAGCTGTTTCACAGTCAGGATCAAAACCGTATATGTCTTTATTGATATATGTTAACATCTTCAAAGACTTGCGTATGTCCCCATCTGAGACAAGTGTTTCTAATGAGCTTGTGTGAGTGTGTGTATTGCAGCATCCACATAGACACAGGCAAACAAGCACCTGTGTACACTTTCACTTGCACTTCTTTTGGGTACTAGCAGAGCTCTTTGTGCCCTCTCTACATGTGATTAAATATTAATTAGGCTTCTAATATAAGCAAGTGAGTTCACAGGCCCGAGTACCACATAAATAATGCAAGAGGTACCCGAAGGCTCAGCTTTAGAAGCTGATTGGCCACCTTGGATTTGTATAATTATGAAGTTTCATTATTAACAGTGGAAGCAGTGGAGAGATTTGCCTAGCTTGAGGGACTTTGAAAGCATAAGCTGTCTCATTAGGGAAAAAGGGAATAAGGCATAATATGCAAACTTGTTAGAAAAAAAAAAAAAAAGGAATAAAAATTAAGCATAGATATTTAATGGGAGTATTTTCTATGTATATATAAACATTTCCAAGTGTATAAAAGGGCAGAAATTCAAATAGGTGAGGTTTACACTATAGCTATTTAACATTTTTGTTTGTAAGAGGTCTCACTTAAAAGCATTAGTTCTCAGTATAAAATAATCTTTAATATTTTACAGAAAAATCCACAGGTAGCTTAATGGGTTCTGCAAAGTGAGAGGTACAGAGGTGCAAGAGAATGAACACAGTCCAGGGTTCTTGCTAGAATGTGTGTTGTGCATGCAATTAAATCTCAAGGTCAAACAATTTACAGACAATTACTTTTCTAACATCTCCAGAAATGCCTGCTTACACGTCTTTAATTTTAAATGATACTGATATTCCAATTCTCCCCAAAGGTTAATGCTGACTAAATCCAGCTGTGACCTGACACGATGCGACAGCACAGTGCCTAATTATCCTCTGGATAGTCATTTACTTTAAACCATTAAAGAAATAGGCTGAGAGAAAGATTTAGGACCCAGAAAAAATGTTAGCCTGACTTCTTTATTCTTGAGGATGGGATGGGCTGAAAAATAAAAATAAAATCTTGCTAAATGTTAGCCATTTGCTTTGATGGCAGAAAATTGTTCATCCCACTCTGTTTTTTTTACAGGTTAAATTGCTAACTAGTTCATTTTATCCATTGCCTACGGCTGGCGCTAAATGTCAGTGACAAATTTTGTACTTGTCTTGAAGAATGAATTAAGTTATGCACAAAAGCTATAGTGCTCTTTTTAAGATGAGTGAATTGCAGAGGGAAAAAAAAAAAGTTGCTCGTTTGAAAAAGGATTATTTCGATTAAAGGCCTTTTCTATTGTAGTGGAAGACAGGTAGTGGTTTAAGATAATTCCGACAGTTACCTCCCACAGAGGCTGCAGTCCTTTACTAGAAATTTTTTTAAGAGCACTTGTGTCAGATTATATACTATGATTATTATCATAAGACCATTTGTGACAGTAAAGGGGGGAAGAATTACAGAAAATGGCAACTATTATTCATTAACTAAGGTAAAACTGGTCTTTCTTCAGCGAGGTCAGCATTCCATCACTGTCACACAAACCTTTCTATGGTTTGTAGCAATGGCAATTAAAAAAAAAAAGAAAGAAAGAAGAAAAAAAAAAAAAAAAAAAACACAACAAAACCCACAAGTATATTCTATGCCAAATGTTGGTAAGAAAGAACAGTTCGTTCAGCAATTTATATTGAGAAGACTTGGCACAGACTTTACAATCCATCTGGTTTTTAGTTATCTGGCTCTGGTACCACCCCATCATCTATCAGTGAATAAAAAGTATCTAAGAATGATTGCTATCATCATAGTGTTTGAAACTCTAAACTGTTTTACTATCCATAGGCTAAGCCTAAGGGAGCTCTGCATGTTCATATTTTACTTAGTTTTATTTTCATGTGCACTATATCTGTGTACCAAAAATCCAAGGCGAACTTAAAGGTAAGACTGGACTTCAGTCCACATCTCGTTATGGGGGGCTTTTTTAGGAACTTTACATCTCTCACCTCAGTCACGTGGTATAACTGATGCTCTCTTGCACTTATAGCACTTAATTGTCTCTAGATATAATTATTACAGCAGGGAAAAAATATTCTTAATTTATTATGTGGATTATGGTAGTGCCTGCTATTTCTAACCGTAAGCAGGGTACCATTGTGCTGCGCATTGTACAAAGACACAGATTTGAAAGAAATGTTGTTTTTAGTGGCACCCACAGGTTTTGGCAGATACTTTTCTCCTCTCACTGTGTGCATAAATATTTTCACTGATACCAGCTGTAGAGAGTGATATGGTAAATGCTAATCTCAGTACAGTCATAGCAGTCACAAATGGAAGTTAGATCTGTAATTTCAAGCTGAAAGCTGAAACGAAAAATCTCGTGATTATGCACTAGTGCCCTAAGCTACTGAAATATTCCCTCTTCTTTTCTCTCTACACTCTCACATGCAGGCAAGTGCATAAAGTTTCCTCCCCAAGACAAAGAAAAATACAGATTATCATTTTTCTGGTGATAACAGTACAGCTCCTGAAAGACAATCTGACTCTAGAAAGTAATACAGGTTGAATTGCATCTCACCTAGCTGTAGACATATAAAGCATAGGTATCTCAGTCTGACCTAGTCATCTGTGCTCCTCTCACTAGAACGTGAGAGAAAAAGGTGTAGAATCCTCGAATCATCTAGGTTGGGAAAGACCAATTCCAACCACCAACCCAACCTAATAAGTCCCATCACTAAACCATGTCCCTTAGTGCCACATTGACGTCTCTTAAATACTTCCAGGCATGGGGAAGTTCCACCACTTCCTCAGGCAGTCTGTTCTAATGCCTGACCACCCTCTCGGTGAAGAAAGTCTTCCTGATATCCAACCTAAACCTTCCCTGGCACAACTTGAAGCCATTTTCTTATGTCCTGTCACTTGTCACCTGAGAAAAGAGATTGATACCCTGCTTGTAGCCTCCTTTCTTTTGTAGAGGACAATGAGGTCTCCCCTCAGCTTCCTCTTCTCCAGACTAAACAATCGCAATTCTCTCAGCTGCTCCTCATAACACCTGTTTTCTAGTCCCTTCACCAGCTTCATTGCTCTTCTCTGCACACATTCAAGCAGCTCAATAGCCTTGTAGTGAGGGGCCGAAAACTGAACACAATATTTGAGATGTGGTCTTAGCACTGCCACGTACAAGGGGACAATCTCTTCCCTAGTCCTGCTGGCCATGCTACTTCTGAGGCAGGCCAGGTTGCTATTGGCCTTCTTGGCCACCTGGGCACACTGATGGCTCACATTCAGCTGGCTGTAGACCAGCAGCCCCAAGTCCTTCTCTAGTGGGCAACTTTCCAGACACTCTTCCCCTAAGCTGTATTGCTGCAGGGGTTGTTATGACCCAAGTGCAGGACCCTGGCACCTACTCTTATCGAATGTCACACAGAATCACAGAATCACAGAATTTTCTAGGTTGGAAGAGACCTCAAGGTCATTGAGTCCAACCTCTGACCTAACGCTAACAGTCCCCACTAAACCATTTCCCTAAGCTCTACATCTAAACGTCTTTTAAAGACCTCCAGGGATGGTGACTCCACCACTTCCCTGGGCAGCCTGTTCCAGTGCTTCACAACCCTTTCAGTGAAGAAGTTCTTCCTAACATCTAACCTAAAACTCCCCTGGCTCAACTTAAGCCCATTCCCCCTCGTCCTGTCACCAGGCACGTGGGAGAACAGGCCAACCCCCACCTCGCTACAGCCTCCCTTGAGGTACCTATAAAGAGCGATAAGGTCGCCCCTGAGCCTCCTCTTCTCCAGGCTGAACAAGCCCAGCTCCCTCAGCCGCTCCTCGTAGGACTTGTTCTCCAGGCCCCTCACCAGCTTCGTCGCCCTTCTCTGCACCCGCTCAAGCACCTCCATGTCCTTCTTGTAGCGAGGGGCCTAAAACTGAACACAGTACTCGAGGTGCGGCCTCACCAGAGCTGAGTACAGGGGGACGATCACCTCCCTAGCCCTGCTGGTCACACTGTTCCTGATACAAGCCAGGATGCCATTGGCCTTCTTGGCCACCTGAGCACACTGCTGGCTCATATTCAGCCGACTATCCACCATCACTCCCAGGTCCTTCTCTGCCTGGCAGCTCTCCAACCATTCCTCTCCCAGTCTGTAGCTCTGCTTGGGGTTATTGCGCCCCAGGTGCAGGACCCGGCACTTGGCCTTGTTGAACTTCATGCAGTTGACCTCAGCCCATCAGTGCAGCCTATCCAGATCCTCCTGCAGAGCTTTCCTACCCTCAAGCAGATCGACACACGCACCTAACTTGGTGTCATCTGCGAACTTACTGAGGGTGCACTCGATGTCCTCGTCCAGATCATCGATGAAGATATTAAAGAGGACCGGCCCCAGCACCGAGCCCTGGGGGATGCCACTAGTGACTGGCCTCCAACTGGACTTGGCTCCATTCACCACGACTCTTTGGGCCCGGCTATCCAGCCAGTTTCTAACCCAGCGAAGCGTGCGCCAGTCCAAGCCAAGAGCAGCCAGTTTCTTGAGGAGAATGCTGTGGGAGACAGTGTCAAAAGCCTTGCTGAAGTCAAGGTAGACCACATCCACAGCCTTTCCCTCATCCACCCAGCGCGTCACTCTGTCATAGAAGGAGATCAGGTTCGTCAGGCATGACCTGCCTTTCATAAAGCCATGCTGACTGGGCCTGATCGCCTGCTTCCCCTGCAAGTGCTGAATGTCGTTCGATTGGACTTGGCCTACTCAGATCCCTCTACAAAGCCTTCCTGCAGATGGACTCTGCCACCTGACCTGGCATTGTCTGTGATCTTACTAAGTGTGCACTCAATCTCCTCATCAAGATTGTTGATAAAAACTTTAACCAAAACTGGCGCAAGTACTGAGCCCTGGTGACTGGCCACCAACTGGACTGAACTCCATTCACTATGACTCTGAGCCTGGCCATCCAGCCAGTTCTTCATCCAGCAAACTGTACACCTGTCCAAGCCATATGCAGCCAGTTTCTCCAGGAGAATACTGTGGTAAACAGTGTCAAGCACTTTACTAAAATCCAGGTAAAATGATGTCCACAGCCTTTCCCTCATTTAGTAAGGTGGTCATATTGAAGGAGATCACATTAGTCAGGCAGGTTCCACCTTTCATAAACCCATGATGGCTGGTTCTGATCACCTGATTGTCCCATATGTGCTCTATGATGATATTCTAGATGACCTGTTCCATACCCTTCCCTGGTACTGAGGTAGACTGACAGGCCTGCAATTCCTTGGATCTTCCTTCTTGCCCTTCTGATAGATTGCAGTCACATTTGCAAACCTATGGCCAGGTGCACATAATTTTAGGCATCTGTTTATGATGAGGCAAATTATTCCGTAAAGGTATTTGATTCTGTTCACTAACTCTAAAGAGAGCTTAAACTTGATCTAAGTTTTAGATTCCCACAGGAGGGCACATGTACCACTTATAATCTTCCTTTCCCTAAAATTTTCACCTTTGCCTTGCCTGATCACAGATGAAAAATTCATTTCCACTCCCATGCATGAAAAAGGATCCATCAGTGTTTTTATGAAGTATATTTTAAGCTGTCTCAGTATTTTTTTTTCCATTTGTAAATACCTGCACTTTTGACCTTCCTTTTGATATGCTAGTTGGAGCACCTTCATTCCCATATATATATATATGTATATAATCTTGGATCACTTATATAGCTCTCGTCTGAGTTTTCTCTTCACACATTCTTTGTAGTGTGAATAAGTGTTATAAGAGTGGTCTCACCAAAATGTTACATGACTATTCCTTGCTTCTGTTCCTTAGTATATGGCAATTTCCTTAACTGTTAATGCCACAGCACTGCATGAAGAAATTGTACAGAGACAGACATTTATAATTTCTTGTAATACTATTTTTTGAAGAAAAATCTTAATTCTTTGCTCCCAGTTACCTGTGTACTTGCATTAGACTGTATAAATAACTGTATTTGTAACTGTACATTTTTCAGTGACCATTCAACTAGGTGGTCATTTGCAACTGTTGCACTCTACTCATTGTTTATCATCATTTGATGATATAAAATATTTGAATTAAAGAAGCTACTGCATTTTGAAGCCTGTCAATGAGTTAGATTTACTGTGTTTTAGTTACACGGAGTAACTAAAGGTGACTTATACAAATGTAAGTATTTTATCTAAGCCATGCAGGCAGGCAATGGAGAGAAAGAGAGGCATCTTCAGAGGGCAATCCATCTCACTGACTCCAGTGGAAAAGCAGATCAAAATTTAAATAAAGCAAACAAATAACAAAGAAGAAAAAAGACAACCCAACCCAAATCCAAATTATCTTTGCATATATAACTCCTCCAGAAAATGAGATAGAAGGACAAAACAACTTGTTTGCAACAGATCATGGTCATTTTCCACAGACAGCATAAAAACTCTAGAAGTGATTCTTCAAATACTGGTGTATTTTTCTCCAGTGACTGTTCTAGGTCTTAGAAATAGCTTAGACTCAATATTTAACTTTGGGACGGATAAAATCACATGGGATAAATATCAACCCATGACGCTTGCTATTTGAAAATGTGTTTTTTAGACTTCCTGTTTTATTTATGTGAGAACTAGAGGAACATTATTTAAGAAAATATAATGGTCAAATATGTTAAATTTTATGTTCAGCTCTTCAGGGTAAGAGAAAGATTTCATTTCCATGTTTATTCCTGGAATAGAATCCTAGAAACTGTTTTTTTTTTTTTTTTTTTTTTTTTTTCATTATGGCCTTTTTTACATCTTAATTATTGTATAGTCCCTTGGTAAATTCAATCTTTTACTAAAAGTTGTAATTACGTTCAGCTGAAACCTCCAGACAGGGCTACAGAACTTTCTGCTGAACCTTATTGTAATTCCCAGGGCAAATATATACTGATGCATAGTTTCTCATCCAGAGATCTTGCCTCTTTGAGAGCACTTGAAGTGGAAAAAGATATACTCATCAAGAAAATATTTCATCGCTGTTAAAGCTATGGCTTTGAGAACTGTTTTATCAGTAATATTACTTCATATCATAAAGAACTTACAAATGGCTGATGGGTGTGAATATGCTTTGGTTTATTACATACATAGCAAAGAAGTGACTCAAAATATTTGAAATATTTCCAATGGATAAACTTCAACTGATTTTTGTAAATTAGGAAGGGATTTTATAATAAAGAAGGCATATATATGTTTAGCACCAATAAGGTTTTGTTTTGTTTTTTAATTTATTTGAAGCTAAATTAATAAACTAAAGTTCTCCAATTGCTAATTCTATTTAGCAATTTACTCTGTGAACTTCTGGACTAAAATCAGTGGGATAGTACCAAGACGCATACAAGATATAAAGCTCTATATTTAGTAAAAAGCTTAATGACTGATTAAGTGTGCATAATAGAAACAATGTTGAGGACAAAACAACATCAACAATAACAAAATGAACAGTATTCAAAATAATCAAAATTGTCAAATAATCAAAGTAAAACTGGATAAGCTGGGATATTAGATATAGCACACATGTTCCTGCCACAGGTTTTATTGTGTTTAGATCATATCAGTGACTTCAGATTTCCATTTTTTAAATTGAACTCATTTTCTCATCCACTGAATAGTCTACCCTTCAAATCCATCTCTCTCCAATTTAGAGACTCTAGTGAATAGTCTATCCATATTGCTGAGGAGGACGTTGTCTAGACCATACACAAGCAACTGAGTGGGCTAACACCATTGTGGATCTCTTGTGAAGAGTCCATTGATATCTAACGGACTACCATCGATAAGTCACTGATTTCTTTGTATTAGTTGGCTATGCAAGCACATTACACAAACATTCTATTATTTTCTTGTCCCATGCTATACCTGAGGAAAGGAGTATGTCTCCATACTTACCTTGGTCTTTTGTAAAGTGGTAGTTTCTGTCATTTTCAACATTTTTTTTTTTTTTTTTTTAATGGCTAATAATTGTTAGATTTACACTTTCAGAACACTTTTCCTGAGGTTTCTTTGTCAGCCCGCTTTCCCCTCAGAGACCATTTGGATAAGTTTTGGCTGTGGCCCTCTAAGGAAACTTAACACATGCTTAGTGTCTCCTTAATGCAAGACCAGTTCAAAAAAAAAAATCCACACTTCCCCAAGTCCCAAAATAACATGGCCAATCCTATGGTCATCTTTAGCCTAAGTCTTTATTGTTGTTTCAGTGACACGAGAATCTACAATTTTGAATATTTATTTAATTTCTTTTTTCACAATGAGAGAAAAATAATTTTTAATTTGTAATCAAAATTTAAATTTCATACTAGTATTCTGTTTTTTAATTGTTACACAGATTTGTATAGTCCAGATGTATGCCTGGGGTTGGGGGGGAGTGTATAACAAATTTATTTTGAGCTTGTTGGGTAACTCTAACTTGAAGGATGATGAAAAGGGAGCCATCGTTGCCTTGATAGTTTTTTTCCCATTATTTCAAATTCATTACAGCCAGGAAAGGACACATTTGGATGTGTTTGGCAGGTTCCTAAGGGTAACAGAAGTATACATGCAAGAACAAAGTCAGATTAGTTTAATTTTGCTTTTTTTTTTTTTTTTTTAATACTGTATTGGAATGTGCAGTGTTCTGAAGCTAAGGGCATTGCATAAATAGAAACTGTATTATGCTGTGGTATTTATCAAATACTCCTCATCTGCTGCACCACCCCCATAAATCCACAGAAGCTTTTATTATTCAGGGGTGGGAAGGTAGGCAGAATGGAGTGAAAGCTACAGAATGATTTAACACTGTGGGAACTTAATCAATAAGACTGTTGCAGAGAACTCCCAGGAAAGAGTGTTGTTTTCCATCCAGATGATAATGAGGCAGACAAGCAGCAACCTCTGGAGGAGGAATGTTGGAGCAGTGGTACAGCTTTGCTAGTTGCTAATTAATAGTCTGAGGCCAAGGGGATACTTTTTTGTCCCTCTGCAACTTGTAGTTTCTTGGTGGCTTGTCCCACATGCCGCTTTCACTATAGGGGTCACTGTCTGCTGAGTGAAATTCTGGAATTTTATCTAGATTTAAAAACAGTGCTGGAAATGCAGGTTTACCTTTCTTCTTCTGCCTTTGTTCTTGGCATTATTAGTATATTTATACTTTTATAGCACCTAAATATTAGCACCTTCCTGTTAAAGGAGTATGCAGTGAGATGCAGTAATTGCACAGTGCTATAAAAAATATAGGGAAAGTTATTTGTTGTATTAGAAAATATTATCTCTGTGTAATCTCTTATTCCCTGTTACATCCCAGTGTAGCTGAACTTATTGTGGTGTTTTGACATCTGTGGTCTGACCAAAAAAAAAAATAAAAATCATCAAAAGCCAAGCTGGATAACAGCATAAACACAACAATTATTTGTGATGTGTAAATTTAAATAAGTGGTGTTAGCTTGAAGAGGTTGAGAATACTTGTTTCATGATAGTTAAGTTCAATACTGATTTTTTTTTCTCACCTTTACCTATAGTCCAAAACAGAACAGGGATCCTCTTTAACAAGGTTAAAGCTCTGACTGAACTATGCCATTATATCTGTATCTTTGTGAGACACACTCTCATAGTCCTTTGGTTCTTCCAGCCTTCAAGGTAATTACGTACAGAAGTATATGAACAAGAAAATATTAACTCCATTACCAGAGAAGAAATTAGGCAAAAGAAAATTAAATAGTGAGGTCATAATGCAAACTAGCAATGAATTGAATCCAGGTTTGCAATGCCCATTCTATGGGAGCACCCAAAACCATAGCATAGGTAGGAATGAATTTGTGCATCATTTTACTAGAGCATACATGTAGGTAAAAACTGCTACATTCAGGCTACATTTCTCTTAACAGTCAAAATGAGCTGTAGTTAGCAGAAGTCCTTCCAGGTTTTCCAGTCTAGAGGTCTCACTTCAATATCATCTAACTTCCATGGAAAAATTTACTTAATGACTCCTGAAAGATCATTTCTTAAAATGCTTTCCTAAACCACACTTGCCATAATTTATCAATGCAAAGACCAGAGTTCATTAATAAAATTCTCTGTATTGATGACAGAAAATTGTTTCTCTTGCATTTAGTTTTGGTTTAGATTTTTTTTTCCTAATTATTCTATTTTCCTGACTCTCAATTGTCTCATCTTTGTGTTAAGCTTGTCACTACTTATGTAATCATCCAAAGCACAAGTATGATAGCAGAGAAAGCCATGGAATAAGTGTACCTGTGTGCCAATGTGTTTTTCCCAGTTTCACAACAAAAGGCCCTTAAGACTGCAAATGCTCATTTGATTTTTGCTGATCTGAGGGGTCTGTGCCATCTTTGATAATTCACTGCAGCAGATCAAGCTTTACATAAAAAAAAAAAAGTCACATTAACTAAAATTCTAAAGTACTAAACATTTCTAAAAGACCTATTTAAGCTTTTCAGAGGTAATGTTTTTGGATTGAATTAAAAAAAGTTATAATCACTTCATCTACTAATGAGTGAAGTGAATTGCAGACTGTGCATTTAGATGGGTTCAAAAATATTTCTGCTTTACCTAGAAATTCAACTGATTTATTTAAAAGTGCCTAGAAAACTTGACTTGGATACAGAGTTCCTATGGAAATTAAGCATTCATTCCTCCAAGCACCTTTCAGAATTTGAGCCTAAACATTGCATATTTATAGTATAATTTATAGTTAATAACTCTAGCATAATAAAAATACAGCTGGTATTTAGAGAGTACTGACTGTTTGTTTTGAGCAATGTTGTGGTAGCATAGGGGCTGCAAGGGTGGCCTCTGTGATCAGAGCCCAGCAGCTGCCCCAGGTCAGACCAGAGCCAGCTCCAGCTGGCTCCAAAAGGGACCCGCTGCTGGCCAGAGCCAAACCATGGAGGGCTGGTTGGCCCTCTGGGAGAGCAGATTTAATAAAGGGAAAAAAAATGCTGTGCCAGAGCAGCTGGGAGAGAGGAGTGAGAACCAGCCCTGCAGACCCCAACGTCAGTGCAGCAGGATGGCAGGAGATGCTCCAGGCAGGCAGCAGAAATTCCCCTGCAGCCTGTGCAGAGGCCCCTGGTGGAGCAGGCTGTCCCCCTGCAGCCCATGGGTCCCACATGGAGCAGATCTCCACGCTGCAGCCCGTGGAGGAGCCCCCGGGGGAGCAGGTGGATGTGGCCTGGAGGAGGCTGCGGCCCATGGAGAGCCCCCACAGGAGCAGGCCCCGGGCTGGAGCTGCAGCCCCTGGAGAGGAGCCCACGGAGGAGCAAAGAGTCTGGGGGGAGTTACCGCCCATGGGGGACTCGTGCTGGAGCAGTTTGCTCCTGGGGCTGGATGGACCTCGTGGTCTGGAGCCATGCGGGAGCAGTTCTTGAAGATCTTCTGTCTGTGGGCAGCACCCCCGCAGGCTCAGTTTGGGAAGGACGGCATCCCGTGGGAGCGACCCCACATGGAGCAGGGGCAGAGAGGGACCATGAAGGAGTAGCAGAAATGAGTGTTAGGGACTGAACGGAGCCCCTGCAGTTCTCGGGGGGAGGATGTAGGAGAGGGTGGATGTGGGAAGGTGGTTTTAGTTTGCGTTTAGTTCTCACTGCTCTTAGCCTGTTAGTAGTTGGCAATAAATTACACTAATCTCCCTTATGTTGAGTCTGTTTTGTCAATGATGGTAACTGGTAAGTGATCTCCCTGGTCTTATCTCAACCCACAAGCTTTTTTAATTGTATTTTCTTTCCCTGTCCTATTGAGGATGGCAAATGGAAGAGCTGTGTGGTGGGCTTTGCTACCTACTGGTTTGAAACCACCACACTATGGCATTGATAGCATTGTTTCCTTGGCTTTCTGTTGGTACTTAAGTTTTGCGTTGGTCTCATGCTTTCATAGTAAACCATTTGGGGCAGAGATCTTTAGGTTAATGTCTAGGGTAACACGTAGTGCTTGGCTTTCCCTTTTTAGAGCAGTCATTTTAAGAGACTAGATTTAGTACTTTGTCATGCAGTTCTTCAATTCTCATTCTCATCAGTGCATCAAGCTACAAACAGGTTCAGTACCATGGTCTTACGAGAGGGTTTGTTAGTACTTTTTACGAAATAGGAGGTATCTTCATAACTGACAGAAAACATCAATATATTTTTATTCATCCATAGACTGAAAATTGTAGTGCAAATTCAGATTTAACTTGGATTTCAACACAGTGTTCTCACAATTAGCAGCAATAGCATCAACTCAGGAGTCAGTTTTGGTTGGCACCACAACAATATGTGCATGAGCGCACATATGCATGTACATACACATGCTCTTTAATTACAGTCCTCATCCTAAACAGATATATCCGTATGCGGATCGTGATTTACAATTATTTTTGTTTGAGAACCATTTGTATTTTCATTTTCTTTGGTGTTTTGACAGGGTATAATTATTTCTGAAATATATAATAGGATCAAAGAATATTTCATTATTAAAAAATTATTGCATTATATTAGTGCTATCCTGACTGCAAGAAAATGTTAATCCAGTTTTATTTTTTCCATTTTTTTTTCTCATGAAAATTTTGTGAAATTAATTGTTTGCTTTCTCCCAACCTCTGAGGGGTCTATAGCTTCAGAAGATAACAGATAAAGGATGATGACATGTAATGAGAACAAGATTTAGCTATTAAACTTCCTTGACTCACTTTAAATATTGATTAGAGAAACACTGCTGGGCAAATATTTATATTGAACAATAATATAATTCAGTGATCTTTTTTTATTATTATTTTTTAAATTTTCTGAATATCATTATGTCTTCAGTAATTTAACCTAGCAAAATACATTGTTAGCAATGGGTTACATGAAAATGGCCTAGCTAGTTGACACAAAAAGTGAAAATATTTTTTTTCTAACAAACATCATCATTCATAATACACAAAGGTGCTCTGTGTTGTGGAGTACGTATCTGGCCTTTCCCAGGGTTTGGGACTGCTGTACCTGTGATATTGGCTTCACGCCATTTCTAATATAGTACTTATATTGTGACAGATACTAATGAAACCACGCTGTTTCTAGATAAAGCTGATATTGAATACATATATACGCAGAAGACGTAATTTCCTTATGCACTTCTGTAATGAGCTCAAGGAGGACAGAACAACCTTCCTGTAGCTGTGAATAACTCCTAGATTTTATTATTTTTTTTCAAAAATAAAAAAAGCATGTTTTTTTATGTATATGGTTTATTATGGTTTATTATGTATATTATGCATATTATGGTTTATTATGGTTTATTATGTATATAACTATAACTGCTGCACCTACGTGAGTAACTGAATGATGTTTCCTTGTAGGGCAAGAATATATGTCAAAAATTCTCAAAAAACTCTGAAGAGTCTAAGCAATATTGGCATATTTGCCTTTTAAAATTCCATCTTAGCTTTCACTCAATCAAATGGTGAAGAGCCCAACTTCTGTGTCAACCACAGAGGGACTAAATATGTGAATTATAAATAGTTTTTGGATATCATTTGAGTGTATGGGCTGTTTAATGACTGTTTTCCACTACTTTAATTACATTGAGCCTTTGGTTACTGAACACTCCAAGCATACACTGAAAGTTTAAGGTATCCAAGTCAGAGAACAATGTGGACCTTCCCTACCTCAATCCAGCATGTTCTTCTCAGCTATCGCACCCTGAATGTCTTTTATGGCTTCCTCTGTGTTTCTGGTCCAGACTGAGGATGGAATCCTGCAGAGGTACTAGAGAAGTATGTGCTTGCTATGGGCATACACAGGATATAAATCTTGACAACAGAAGTAGCTGAGAAGGGAAAAGGCAGTATGATGCCAGTTATCTGGACATACCTGACATATCTGTTGATCCTTTTACCAAAATCAAATACCTACTGTCAGATTTTTTTTTTTTTGCTTTCAGTGGGAAAATAAATATAGATTTATGTTTTAAAAGACACTGTTAAATATTTCCTATTAATCAAAAAGAGTTAAAAGGGTAATTTTTTACTTAGAAAGAAAATTATTTGGCCAGTTCCTCAGGTAGGGGTCATGTAGAGTACCAATGTTGCTTCATAGATTTCAAGAGAGCTGCTAATTTAGGAGAATTAAACAGTTTGGTCTGTTGGCTGTAAACACGTTTTGAAATAGTCAAATCAGCTTAACCTTATTTGAGGTTGTAATACATATTTCACATGACTGTATTATCAATGCATGCCTTGATAATAAAGGCATGCATTGTCCCTCAGAAGACTTGAGTTTATTTTGAAATGTTTTCTGTATGTCTATTATTTCAGTACATTTAAGATGTTGTAAATTTAATTTGAAATTTGAACTGAAGCTTAAAGGTTGATTCTAGATTTAAGGTAATAATTTTATGTCATTTTTGAATCCTGATGTACAATATTGAGATTCCTTCATTTTAAGACTTACTCACTTTTAAACTCTTTCTGCAGCAGTTTTTTATTGCTCTAATTCATATTGCTTTCTGTAAGGTAAGAAGTAATGTAACTTATTCTAAAAGATCCAATTACTGAAAATAAGAGGAGTGTATATTCCTCTATTTAAGAGTTAGAATCTAAACCTATATGGTGGTTTAAAACAGAGAGGAAAGAGAGGCTCTAAATATTTTATAATAAAAAACTCCCCAAATGAACCTAAATTTAAAAATATTTAACTGTAAAACTAGGTGAATAGGTGTTTTTTGTTATCTCAAAGGCTGCAGAAACAGATTCTTAGTATTATTTTCTGTCTGCTAAAATATCACAATTAGCCTGAAATAATGTTCTAGGACAGTACATCCTATTTTTGTCAAAAACTGATCTATCGTTAAGAATTAGTCCACAGTCTAGCTAAAGCAATTTTTTTTTCTTAAACCAATGAAGGCATAAACAGCCAGAGGTTTGTGTGTGCGCAATAGCTGCTTTACCGCTCAGTTTATTATTGCAACTTAAAATCAAAAACTTATACAAATATTTGAAGAAAAAGACCAATCTCTGTATGAAATTAAAAAAAAGGCGTAGTTTTTTATTTTTTTCAGGAATTACATTGATTCAATTATAATTCATCAAAGAAGGTATTTAATAACAAAGCAGGTGCGTATTACTTATTGTATTTCTGACTAAAAATGAAAGTTCATTCTATTGCTAGTACACCTGAATCTTTTATTTTCTGATCATTGTTTACAATCTACTCTAAACTACAGTAAGACTTTTCTTCACTATACTATTGATTTATATTTTTTCCGTTTAGGCCCTTTTTTCTGATCTTCCCAAGTTTTTATGAAAGCAGCACACTGAACATGATGATGACTAATTCTAACAGATATCTTGCTTTTTTTTCCTTCTCTTCTTTCTGTACTTGTTTCTGATTTGTAACATTCCTACAATTCTACAGTTCTAATTCTACAATTCTATTCCTACAGCAAGCTATTTTCATGGATATCTAAGCTGACATCTCTTCATCATTTAAGACTGGAGTTTTCTTGTATCCAAACTGACAGATTTTCAAAACTTCGGGATTGGTCTCAAGTGGTCCTGGAGACATTCTCTCCACAGTTTCCTTTTTTGTCTATGTAATTACATGGTCCAGACTATTTATTGTGAAAGTAAGATGCCATTTATTTGATTCTTATCTTAAGTATCTTCATGTTCAAAATATCTTCCTCTTTAATTGTGTGATGTTCTCATCCAGGCATTAGTATCATACTTCAGTAAGGTTTCTCCTTCTGGCATAGAAGCTGGGGAGCCTTCTTTCTCAGTGCAATTAATTTTCTACTAAGTAGACCTTTAAGTTCAGTTCTGCTCACCTTTACTTACATTGTTTCCTACATGGATGGTATGCTTTCAGTCAGTGACTGTGTAAGGTCCTTTATTGGTTATCTTGTCTCTTCTACCATCTACAAGTTTTTGGTCCCATCTTTGGGAAGTTGTAGCTGTGAAAGGCCATTGCCCAAGTACAGTTGTACTTGGTAAGAACCTAACTGTAAATAGTAAAGAGCAAATGCAACTTGGATACTAGGAATACAGGTTTCTTTGTTCAATTGCATAGATCAGAATGATTCCTTGAGAAAATGTAAGACCACATGTAAAATGAGATAAAACATCAAAAGTAAGTGAGAAAAATGGAAAAAGAGAGTTGTTAAATCACCATCCATTAGAAATTCTCTGAGATGTGTAGGAAACGGAATAATGTTTAAGCAGCACTTCCACTGAGTAACTGCAAGAAATGGATAACTCAGAAGAAAGATATTTAGAGGTAGCTTGATTTCTTTTGATAGGCTTAGAATCATTTGATGTTTTTCAGTTCAATCAGGTAAGAAAACTAGTTGTATTTGATAAAATTGAAGAGCATTCCATTTCATCTATATTTAAAACAAATACTTTTCTTAGCATAGAAACACTGATAAAACTCAAAGTATTTGGAAGTTATTTAAAGGCAGACTTAAATATTGCAGCTTGGAGAGCTAATGGAGTCCTTCCGCTGAAATAGGTCTGGGACCTGGGACAAAATCTTTGGAAAGGTGGTGCTGACCAATCCAAATTCAAAAATAATTTACTTTGCTATGTAAGTGTAAAGTAAGATCAGTAAGAAGTTCAGAGAGAGTAGGCAGTTCCCCCATATTGTGGATATGATAGAGGATCTGTAGTGCTGCAAAAAAGACAGTAGGCAGAAAGAAGGTCCAAGGAAGCACACAAGCGTAGCCTCAATAAACATCAAAAGTCCAGAAGAAGCCTGCCATTTGAGGAATAATTATTTGAACTCCATCAGTTTTCAACTGCGTTGAAAGTGTTTTACAGGTTCTCACAGGGCATCACTATGTGAGTGCTACTACCTCAGAGACTATCCTTAACAAGAACAGTAGTGGATATAGCAGTGAAAGACAACTCAACATCTCAGCTTGGAAGAAACAGGACATTGAGTAATTTACAACTGAACAACAAAATAATGAGAGTCTGCAATATTAATACTGTGGCAAAAATGAAATAGAAAATGAAAGGGTTAAGCCCTTTCATTAAGCCCATTTCATTCACACACTTTTTCATTCAAAGTGTACATTAACAGTATATATTGTTCACTAGATAGAAAATATGACCTGTAATGGTACCAGGAATGAAATCCCATATTAAAAGAGTTGACAATCCTTTCATCTCATCTCTGAGTGCAAGTCTGGCCTTTGTGGAGGCAGGGAACTGATCAAGGAAGACTTTGCAGGCACCTTCTAATCTATTCCAAGCCTAGAGAATAAGTTCTCAAAAAATTCAAAGTATACTAAACTGACTTGCTTTTTCAGTATTCTGGTCTAAGGTGAAATATGAACTGAAATTGTTAGTCATGCACACATACTGTAGAGACTAATTGGAACCATTAGTAAAGAGCAGGTGGGACATTGTTTTTGTAATCTCTGATATTGTTGAAGGTGCACACTTGCATGGAACTAGAGGCACTGACATAGTGATACTTATATTATTAAGAAAAAATATGGTGATGAGGACATGGAGGTTAGAAACAGAAAGTCCAAGAGAAAAACAAACAAACAAAAAACCATAACCAACCAAAACCATATGGATATCAAGTTAAAAATAGTGTTAGGGGCAACCTTTTCAGCTTATTGCATATGTAAAAAAGATGATCAAGTTGAAAGAAATATTATTGTTGATACAACATGAAAAAGATGTTCTTATGGGACTAAAGCTGGAATATATTTGATGCTACTAGCTAGTTCTTCTAGGCTAAGACTCTCACATCTCCAAGATTGCCCTTTTAGAAGATAGTGTCATTAAATAAATACTCATATATATCAAATTTATTTTTGCTGACACAGTAAATATAACATCTGATAATGACCCAAAGCATAACAGACATAAATTCAAACATGTTATTAGATTAAACATTCAGATTATCACCTTGAGAACCATATACTGGTTTGAGGTGCTATTTTAATAACGGGAACAGAATCAGACTCTGACAGAAAGAGGACACAAACCACAGAGGACCAAGTCAATCACCTTAAGTTGCCACTGGAAGGTTTTTTGAACTAGGTATATGCAGTGGGTTTATGTGGCAAGGCTTTGGTAGCAGGGGGGCTGCAGGGGTGGCCTCTGTGAGCAGAGCCTAGCAGCTGCCCCATGTTGTGCAGGGAAGTGGTGGAGTCACCGTCTCTGGGGGTGTTTAAGGAGAGGTTGGACTTGGTGCTTAGGGACATGGTTTAGTGGGTGACATTGGAAGTATGGTGATGATTGGACCAGATGATCTTGGCGGTCTTTTCCAACCCTAATGATTTTATGAATCTATGGCAGATCAGAGCCAGCTCCAGCCAGCTTCAAAAGGGACCCGCCACTGGCCAGAGCTGAGCCAGGGAGAGATGCTGGGTGGGCCTCTGGGAGAGCAGATTTAAGAAACAAAACAAAGCAAAACAAAACAAAACAAAACAAAACAAACAAACAAAAACTGCTTTGGGACAGCAGCTGAGAGAGTGAGAACCAGCCCTGCAGACCCCAAGGTCAGTGCAGCAGGAGAGCAGGAGGTGCTCCAGGCAGGCAGCAGTCCCCCTGCAGCCTGTGGAGAGGCCCCTGGTGGAGCAGGCTGTCCCCCTGCAGCCCATGGGTCCCACATGGAGCAGATCTCCACGCTGCAGCCCGTGGAGGAGCCCCCGGGGGAGCAGGTGGATGTGGCCTGGAGGAGGCTGCGGCCCATGGAGAGCCCCCACAGGAGCAGGCCCTGGGCTGGAGCTGCAGCCCCTGGAGAGGAGCCCACAGAGGAGCAGAGGGTCTGGGGGGAGCTACCGCCCATGGGGGACCCGTGCTGGAGCAGTTTGGTCCTGGGGTTGGATGGACCTTGTGGTATGGAACCATGTGGGAGCAGTTTGGGAAGGACAGCATCGCATGGGAGGGACAGAGAGTGACCATGAAGGAGTGGCGGAGGCGAAGTGTTAGGGACTGACCACAGCCCCCATTCCCTGTTCCTCTGTGCCACTTGGGAGGATGAGGTAGAAGAGGGTGGAAGGGGGGGCAGGTGTTTTTAGTTTGCATTGTTTCTTGCTGCTCTGGTCTGCTAGTGATAGGCAATAAATTGTATTAATCTCCCTGTGCTGAGTTTGTTTTGCCCATGATGATAATTGCTGAGTGATCTCCCTGTCCTTTTCTCAGCCCTTGAACCCTTTTCATCATATTTTCACTCCCCTTTCCCTTTGAGAAGGGGGAGTTAGAGAGCAGTTGCGGTGGAGCTCAGCTACACAGCTGAGTAAAACCACCACAGTGCAGCCCGTGTATACATTTGATGGGTTTCATTCTGAGGTCTGTGAGGGTTCATACTCTCTATTAATGGCACTTTCCAAAAAAATGTCCTTTAAATGTGACAATCAGTTTTGGATTAGACATCTTGAATTTCTCTTCCAGTTTGGCTTTTTCTTTTTTTTTTTTTTTTTTTTTTTTTACCTTTGGCAGCAGACATGCAGTTAAAATTTACATTTACAGTTTTGATGAAGAAATTGTTAGAAGCTATATCCAAACCTTAGTTGGGGAAAAAGAGACCCATTTTGTAATTTTTAAATCCCTCAACTCTATGTGGGGCTACCTAAAGCAACAATTTGTCCAGTCTTAGATCATTCAGTAAAATAAAGCACAATGATTTTGATTGTCCTTTTAATTAAATACACAACACAAGCACTGAAAAATTGAAGGGAACACAGACGTTATTGCAGAGGTTTTGCAAGTTTCACCTGTAAGTGCTGAGGCAAGGACTCAGAGGCATGGCTGTGTACAGGCAGTATTGTGAGTATAGTGACAACTGTACATGCTCATTGTTTTGCATCATTAGTACAATGCTGAATCTTTAAAAAAAAAAAAAAAAAAAGCCCACTAGGAAACGTAGCCTCCAGAGTCCAGTCTTTTTTTATTACTTTTTTCCTTTTTTTTTTTTTTTTTTTTTTTTACTTTATACAGCACCTAATTTAGGCCACAGACAAAAAGAAAATGTATCTTGAATATGCATCACGGGTTCCAAAAATGAAAAGAAATTGGATTTGGATAGCACTTACTCAATAGACAGATATGATACATGGTAAGAAGGTGCACTGTCTGCCCTGTGATAGATTAAACTACTTTGTAGGAAAATTACTGTGAGCCAGTCACCACCACCACCGTGGCTAAATCTTTAATAAAATTCTCTTCCATATTCAAGAGCGAGGTATGAAGTACACAATAAGCAGAGTGGAGTAGAGTGCCATTTATCAAACCACAGCTAGGTCTGTAATCTCCTGCTTTATCCTTTTTTAGTACTTTATTTGTCTTTATTGTTGCAAGGAAGCACATTTACCCAGGGCAGTGGGCTTTCAGTCCTGATAAACCTTTTGTTTTAAATTCTACCTGTTTTTTTTGTTTGTTTGTTTGTTTTTGTTTTTGTTTTCGTTTTTTCTTCTTTTCTCTTTTTCTTTTATTTTCTCTTTCTTTCTTTTTATTTTTTATTTTTTTCAATTTTCCTTATTTTTGGATTTGGTAGCCATTCTGTCACTCTATGGGAGTAATTAGTTTGTTTTGTTTTGGTGGTCCCTTGCTTGTTACATGTTCTTTCACCCTTCCCTACCTGACCTGACCTTACCTCTCTTGTCTTTACAAAAAAGAAAGCCAAGCCTCTAAGACATTTTAAAAAGAATACTCAAGCCTGTGGAGAAGACAGTCTGGGAAGTATTGCATAATGCTTTTTTGAGACTATTTGGCAAGATGGCAGTGTTGAACCATGTTGCAGTTGGCCCCTGGGTGGCACTACATGGTTAGAACTAGGACCAACAAAAGCATTTTCAGATAAAGGAAGAAAACATAATTGAAGCAGTTTTCTTTTTTAAAGTTGAAGACAAATCCTTAAGCTATTTGTTGATATTTACTGAATTAAATACAAATATCTGCATATAACTGTTTTCCTCTTATTGAATCTGACGGCAAAATGTTCTGTATATGTTGTCTACCTGATAATATCTGGATCACTTTGGGCAACATGTTGATATTAAGTACAGATGCAGTGGAAGGGTCCTATGGGTAGAAGTATGTGACTAGAACTGCTTTGTGCTGCCTGAATATGCATACTACCAGTCTGTGCCGCAGCCCTGGGGGTGATTTTTTTAGTACTATTATAACCCTTTTTATTGTTTGAATAGCAGTTTTATGACAAAACATTTATATTCAGCCTGCCTTTGTACTTGACTGAAAGAGAGCAATCACTGGGAATGATAAGGCAACAATGGTAATGATAACTGCATTTATGGAGGCTTACAGAATTTAAACGGGCATGCAAAAATAGACTCACAATAGTGCTCTACCTGAGCCTGAGCTGGTTTGGATATGTTTCTTGTGCCAGGCCCATATTTGCTTATTGATGGAGATGTTTCCTTTTTTCCCGTTTTTCTCCCTTATGGCATTTCTTCTGTATGAATCTTACATGTGTGCACATCAAGTTTATTTTACCACAAAAAGATGCCATAGTGAGCTGGAGGAACATAAACATTTTTCAAAATCCACATCTCTGAAAGTGTTGCTCAAACTAAATATCAAGTTCCCAAAGTCTGTGGTTATAAGATCTTGCAGCAGAATGACCATTACTTGTCTTTCAAGGTCCTAACAATCATGAAAAACTGGCAAGTCCTTCGATCTCCTTTGAGGAGTGAGGGGTAATACTGGACATGGGAAAGTAATCCAACACTGTAAGAGCAGCCAGTCTCTTGCCTGAATATTTTTAAATCTGAGCAATTCTATTTTTTCTTCCATTCCTGTAGTGTTTTCTTGACTTCTTCTAAAAACAAGGAATTTAAGGAAATACACAAGTGTTTGTGCATGTGCGTATGTGTATGTGAATCTCAAAGGAGAGAAAACACTACAAAAATGTGTTGTCAGAAAAAAATTGAGAAGTTTTGGTATGTTCTGTGTTTTTTTTGGAGTGTGTGTGTAGGGGGGGAGGGGTGGCTCCTGGTTCTCTGAATTTTGTGTGAGCGGAGCAGAATTATGCCTAAGGTTGGTTATGCAGTAGCAGTTAGTGTATATTATAATGAAAGGAGATGTCCACTACTCTTTGTTCTAAAAATATTATAAGGCTACTGTCTGCAACACTTTACACACACGGTAGCTGCTATGTAGATTTACCAATGTTGGAGACTTTCTCACAACGAAAGAGGTTGTCCTTATGGAGTTAGAATGACAGATCCAGCCTATATTTTATATACATATTTTCAATATTTTAAAATAACTTTTTCAGCAAGCTACTTTATAGAAAAATGGCTCTGAACTGTCTGTTTTTATAAGACAAAGCAATGACTTTTTTAAAAAAACAGAATGACCATCTGAAAGGCTTTTAAAATTATGAGGCATACTTTAAGATTTCATAGATCTCGAGAACTGATAATCAATTTACCTCAATTTCTTGCTGTTGTTGTCCTATTGTATACTTTAAATTCTTTCTCCACTTATATTTTAATTTTCTGTACTTATCACCTTTACAAGTTGACAGTGTACAAAGTATGGGTAGAAAAACCTTGTGAAAACCAAGTGACTCTAGAACTGTAGGAAGAGAAAAATATTTTTAATGTGTTTTAATATATTCATATTTTATTTTATTCATGTTTTATTGTATGTTTCATTTTAGTCAAGTATGTTATTTTGCTAATTTAAGAGCTCTCTTACTAGGCTGAAATTTTTATATACATGTATACAGTCATTACATGTTAGCCAGTTTATGTGTTCTGTCTGTTCCATTTAGATTTTGAATATTTTTAAATTCGTAATTCAATTTTTTTTTTTTTTTCTGCAAGTGAAATACAAGAAATGCAAACATTAACTTGCTTTGCTTAAGTTCTTAGAGTGTTTTACTGGAATGCCGGATTCAAAGATATGTCATTTTCTACTAAATGTCTTTCTAATTCTTTTGTGCAAATGATACCTTTTCCCCAGGCCCAGCTACTTAGTGGATATTATTGAACAAGTGTCTTTTATAGGATCTAAAAAAGTGCAGCATTATGTGGAAGAATTTTTTTTTAAATGTGCATGGACTATTTAGGAATATGCTTAGTGAATATTAAGCAAACACCTGAAGTTCCTGTGCTGCTGCCTAGAACCAGCACTTCATTACCTATTACGTGCAGTGACTTTGAATTTTTTATTAGGTACTGGTCTCTTAGCCTGTAAGGCTTGTGCATGATGTGTATGAGAGCGGTTTCCAGCAGAGAGAAGCTTATCACAGATCCACCTAAAAGGTAAGGCTATTTTTTAAATTTTTAGTTCATATGCAGAACAGCTGCCTGAAGAACACCTGCACACAGAACAGAAAAGAAATTTGGTTGAGGGGTTGATTATACACATCTTACCCATACCAACAAGCACGATGAGTTTCAGATAAACCCAGAATATATAAATGGCAAGAACAAGAATACTAGAATATTTACCCCCTATTTTTTTGCTACTCTATATTATAGTGTTTTTTGTTGTTGTTGTTTTTTTAATAAAATCTTTTCTCATCAACTTGGTGAGGATAAAGGAGAAAAACTTTAATATATTTCAGATTTGTTTAGTTTTCCAATTCTGCAGTATTCACATCCAAGATTTAGCAAAGTTGAACTATAAATCTGGCAGACAACAGATGCAGAAGAATCATTGCCATCAGCATTCCTTGTATTTGCTAAGGGAAACAAATGATCATGAAGAAAATAAACCAGAAAAGCAGAAGGAAATTGTGAAGAAGAATTAGGAAGGGCAACTAATAAGAATAAGAAAACAAGCACAGCAGTAGAACAGTAAAGAAATACATTGGATACTATTTCACTAAAAATAGCTTACATGGGTTTTGAGAGTGAAGGATATTGTCACTTAGCGCATGAGCAATAAATCCTAAGACTGTAGGTTGGTAATTCAAATCAGGTAATTCAGGAGATAATTGTGTATTAAGAACACCTGGTATACATAGAGAACGGGGACGATATGCTGATGAGGAGGGACAGTTAAGATAAACAAATTAGTAAAAGTATATGAAGGATAAGAAAGTTTGAAACCCAGGACTAAATGGGAATTTCTAGGTCAACAAGTCTCTTATATTAGTTTTACAAACCTGGCACATTCCATCTGAGAAGTGTTTTTTTTTTTTTTTTTTTTTTTTTGTGATAGAAGCTTTTTTACATTTTCATCCTACTTTTTTCATTGCCAATTTATAAATACTTTAGTGCCAAAATTTGTCTTTTGGAGGTTAACTTCTTTCAATTTCACTGCTAGCCTACAGATTTTCAACTTTAACTAGCTTTTTCACATGTGGTATTAAAAACCTTGCTGAAAGCTAGAGAGATATTTTATCAAGCAGATTGGTTATCTTATTGAAATTAAGTTATTGGTTTAGTCTGGCATGATCTTCATGCACATAGTTTATGTTGCATTTTAAAGCTGTAAATGCCTCATTTTCTTGTTTGTACCAAACCACAGCTGCTAGTGGTAATGTAATGAAATTGTTGCTCTTGCAAAGGAGAAGCTTTGTCAGCTAGCTTTCTGAACAGTGAATTCAGGTCATGGCATTTAAAAAAAATTCTTTGAAAGTAGTCTATTTTTTGATAAGGGTGCCTTGATCTATTTCCCAATCAGATTGAACATGCATATCATGACAAATCTATCTTTCATTAGAATAATTTACCTAAATGAGTTATCTGAATCCTAATCCTGCTTCTCTGAGGTGACAGGAGCAGCTGCTTGAGCACCAAGTAGGTGTCTCTTCTGATATAGGCCATGAGGCCACCACTGGCGTTATGAGAGAGCAAGAAGGGGGCCCTTGTAGAGGATAGGGGAGGAATATTACTCATGAGTGCTGAGACAAAACCAAAACTCAGATCTGACAAAGCTCCACGCTACTGGGAATGTATAATAATAGCGATAAAACAAACCATATAAAAGCAAGTTGAGAATGAAGACAGACATCATTTCTTATGAGTTGTGCTCCAGCTTTTCTCTAACTACTTCAACTTCTTGGACATCTATGTAGAGACTTAGGGACAAATAATTTATTTGATTAATTAGTTTCAAAGAAAGTTTTTTTGAAATTCTTACCTGACTTCTTACAGACTTGCTGTATAGGTCTCCATACATGCAGCACTTAAGGTGTTTAATAATGAGAATATTTCCCAGTTTCAATTGTTTTCTTCAAAACAATAGCAATGTTTCAGAGAATAGAAAAAACATAGACAAGAAGACAGATATGAGTTAGTTGAAAGATTAGCACACACAAATTACTGAATGCAATTTCTACAGAGGTGGTAAACATACTGATTTTTCAAGATTTTTTTTTTCCACTTGAAATAAAAGAGAAATAATAGCATAGAACACTTTTAAATTGAAAAGTATTACTGATAGTTCTTTATGTCTTAGTATTTTTGTTTTTCTATGAAAATTAATAACTTTTTGAAGAATATATTAACACCTTGAGCAATACAATTAAAATTTACTTAAAGCTTAGAAGAGCTAAGGGTAGAACTTGATTTGGAATTCTCCATCAAAATGATCTTTCAATAGAAATAATTCATGCTATTAAATTAGAAGTGGCATTAGTATGGGACAATAGTAGCAGATCCCTAATTTATTTTGAAAAAGCAAGTTTTGACCTGGTTGAAATTAGACCAGTGAAATTCACAGAAATGGAGGCTTTTTGGAGGTGTAGCTTATAAAAACCCCAAACCTCTGGTGGTAATTATTACTTATTTTGTACTAAAAGTTGCAAAATCAATATAAAAGCATTTGGTGTAGTCTGAAAGTACTGTATATAGCTATCTTTTTTTTTTTTTTTTTTCGTAGTTTATTCAATAAGTTTAGATAGATTTTTTGATTATTTTGATAGGATAATATTTTGAAATCTTTTTGAAATACTTTTTACTGTATCTGCCCAGAAAATGTTTCCTAGTGATGTTTGGTTTATATACACTATCAGCTGATCTTTCAACACATCACCTTAAACAGAGTGTTTACTGGTGTCTACATCAAACTTTAATTAATCAGAAAGAGCTGAAGGTATTTCTGTTTCTGTTTGTTAGTTTGTTTTTCTCTGTGGCAGTGGTACATAGCTTGTAGCCAAGTTGCTGATTTGTATTTTATGGAATGACTGAAGCTGGTTATGAAAATCCTAGTTGTGGACTTCTGATAAATGCCTTCATGAGCAAATAATATAATTTTCAGTATATTATGCTGTGGCTCCTTCTTTTTGCATTTTTATTTTCAATATCAAATTGAGGGTGCAATTAAATAACAAGGATATAATGCTTTCACTGATAGGAATTGGTGTTGTGGAGACCACATTTTAGCATTGTATTTTAATAACAATTGAGTCTTTTCCTAAAATCTCTTTCTTTGTTCAGCATAACTTTAACATGTTGGGCATGTCTCCTTTCATCACAGCAGGGGACACTGTGTATTTGTGGGATAAACCAGTTCCATATTAGCAATGTGAAATCTGTTTGAACTTGTTTGCATATGTATGCCAGTTGATAGTGCCTTTTGAGGTAGTGTTGGAGAATTGTGTCAGTAATAGGTTATTGTTATTTTTTTTCCTTAATAGTTAATTCATTTCTTGCAGATATGCTATTCCTGTTTCACCTAAATACTATTCTTATTGTCTATGGATATAGGATATCTGATAACAGCACATCAATAAATAAATCTAGAAATTAACAGCTGGTATTAATGAGTGAAATGCAAGCGCATTCACAGTTGACTACTTTAAAGCAAATTTTGCAGGATTGCTGTGCTGAAAACTTGTAGTTTTGTTTTAATATGCTTGCATAAGAATGCATTCTAGACATTTTCTAATGAGTTGGAGCCATTAAACCTTAGATTATGCGAGTCTCCATGTTGCATACTTAAAGTTTAAAATGTGGAGAACTTGGGTGTGAATCTGCATCGAGTGAGCCAGGTGCTAAAGCTCCCTATGCAATGTGCAGTAAGAGAGCTTATATGCTTCAGTGAACATACGTCAGGGAACTGCTTGGTCTGAGAATCTCAGCTAGGTTTAGGTATCGAGCCCCTCAGTCCTAATTATCTGGTGTAGCTCTGGACAAGCAGAATGGTGGGCAACTTGGGGATATTAGTGATAAAAAATTATGTGTTTATGTAGGTCTTTTTATGTATCTGATTTACATACCAGTATTCGATGATATACCCACTTAAGATGGTTACTCAGTTTGTAAATCTTACTCTTTCCTTTTTATTTTATCTAAATATGCTTGCTGATATAAATTTTCACTTTAAATTACTCTTTTATTTAACATAAGAGTGATCTTGACTACTTTACCTATGAATGGTCCACTGTGCCTGTGGGAAGTGACAGAGATGAGAGTGGATGTCTACTTTGTTATTTAGGTAGAAAAATATATTTTTCTATTTGATTTATAATCCCATCTAAAGAAATCTTTACTGTATTTGGTTTCCACTACAAATTCCTCTTGGTTTCATGGCATTTTTAAGGTTTATCTTATTCTGAATTATTTAGAAATAAAAAAATGCAGACTCATTTTTGTCTGAGAAGGACAGGAGAGATTGTGCAGGGAGACTGTTCAGAATCTACACTATTGTGTGTCACTAAGACTAGCAAAGAAATAATCCACCTAGGACTGTATGTATATATACATATACATACATACATATATATATATATATATATATATAAAACAAACCAGACAGCAAGATTTTCCATTACTATAGGGCTCAGCTTTAAATTGTTTTTAATGTTGGCTTCTGACAAACAATGTATCTGTCTCCTTCTATGATGAGGAGACACAGCTCAGTAATAAAGAATATTAATTTCTCTGTCTTTCTTATTCATGCCTGGAAAGAGATGTAATTTATAGAAGAAAAGTAAAATCACATTATGAACTACTTAAGAATTTCAGGAAAGGAAACAACTTTTGAAAGAAAATATGAAAAACACAATATAGTAACTAACCTTTTTTCAGTAGCTTAGATGTGAAATTCCCTTTCTTGAAATGGGCATAAAAAAAAACATGTGCAAACATCTCTGATATCTCATAGAAATGGCTTTAAAATGAACTGACTAGTTCTGTCATGAAACCTGAAGGAAGTTGTTTGTGAGGGTCAAAAGATGACATGATCATTTCCCATCTGGGCTATATGAAGGGAAGTCTACCCTCTTGAAATTGAGATGGCATCCATGCTGTTATTAACCTTAATACAAATTCACTTACACATTTGCATTGTAAAACATGTGGTTTAATCACATTAATAAAGTATATTGGTATGGAATTCTGAGAAGACTGATACGAACTGGTCTTTCTTATGACATGACTATATTGGCATCACTGGGCTTTGAAGTGGCTGTGCATGAGCTTTCTGAGGTATAGTTGGGATATGTGCCTTTGAAGCACAATGTTCATAGCATGGGAAAAATATTCAAGAGATCAATTATTACTCCTGATTCACAATGTGTTCAAGCTGTCTTTATTACTTGTCATTGAGACAATAATTTGATTTGACAGGCAGATTGGATGTTATTAAAATTAAAGGATTTCTGTTGCCTTCCTGCACATGTGAGGCATTGTTTCTAAGATCTGCTTTGTGAAGAGAACCAAGAAGACTGTGTCACTGGTTTGGTCTGCAGGTAGGGGAGTTGGAAAATTGCCCAGTTTTATAATTGGTTGGCGAATTAATTGTGTATAGTTGTCCATGGTGAGCCTTTACTGAAGGAATGTGTCTTTCACATTATTGATGCTGATACAGTGCACCTTTTTCAGGGAAAACATAAATTAGCAGCTTAGAGGGAGGGTTCTGTTGTGTTATTCGTGCTACTGCTCTTTTTATTTTCTAGTATGAGCCTTGCGCTACCAGTTAGACCCTTTTTTACTAGATACTGTATGTTCATACAGCCAACAATAGGCCTATATATAATTATGAAAACAAAATTAGAGGAAAAGATTACAGTAGAGGAGAGTAGAAAGGCAAATCATGTATAATTGCACTATGCCTTCAGGTAGAGTTCATAAGCTTTTTATGAATGAATAAAGCAGAGGAAAATCTTATTTGGAGTGGAAATGTTGTTGGGAGAAGATGACTTCATTATTGCTTCTGCTTGGTAAAAAATATAGACAAGTAGTGATCTGTTCATGAGCACATATCCAGTTTAGTGATCTTTAGATGTACTTTGTAACTTCTCTTTCATTAAGTAGCTGTATTGGTACAAATATATAAAGTCTTTTTATTGGAAAGGTTGCTGCTTTATATAACTGCTATGATTTTAGGCATATTTAATGTCGTTTTCTGGTCTTTTGGTGAATGATATCCAATTTCTGCCAAAGTAAATTGATGAGGGGCAATATGAGCCTGTATTCTGGGCATTTTACACAAGTTCATGGTGAGCTGAAGTATGTACCTTTCACATTATTAAAGCTGATACAAATCCAATTGGATTTACAAGTCCAATTTTAACATACTTGTTTTCAGATATTTAATAGCAAGAGTTTAGAGAACAGCTGATCCTTGAAAGTCCTTCCATAAACATCCACCACTAATTTGTAAACTAGTGGTCTTAAGCTGCTCCTTTGAATTTTAAGAAATATATGTAGTAATAAGAAGTGCATATTACTACGATTATGTAATGTTTTGTTTTATGTAATGTTTTTGTTTATGTAATGTTTTTTCCTATCAAACAACACATTTCTATTGTGCTCTAATGCTAACATATAACGTGGGATTTTTAGTTTGCTTGTTTGTTTTGTTCTTTAAAGGTGAGCAATTGTTAGTAAACACACAGGTAAACCTACCAATTAATTAAGTCTACATGCAATTAAGTAAATGTAAATTGCCATATGCTCAATACATTTGGTAACCCTGAAGACAATAATTACCATATTCAGCTCATAATGTCCTTACTTTCAAAGCAAAACAGTTGGGATATTCTCCCTGGCTTATTATTATTATTATTATTATTATTATTATTATTATTATTATTATTATTATTATTATTGTTATTTTCTTAGTTGTTGTTGTTCAACAAATACAGAATGCAAGACTAGTACAAAATATACCTGAGAGCAGACCTACTTATTCAAATTTACAAATATGTACTTAAAAGTTTTTAAGATCCTGTACTTGCAGATCAGGATAAACAAAGAACTGACTTTCAATCCATCACATAAAGTCTACAAAATTGAAGGTGAGGTGATTAAAAAAAGAGTTTCCTCACCTTTTGAATTGCACTCAAATGAAATTTTGCAAATGGAAGAAGGAAAAATAATTAATAACTCAACACCGAACCTTCACTTTCTGGAGATGTCATTTCTTTCTTATTATATCAGGCAATCCTGCAATGTCTGAAGGGCAAATATATAAAAATGTGAATGTGCTTGAAAAAATAAAGTTTAAAAAGAAGAGAATGAAAGGAAATGTTTTAGAATCTAGCCAGTCATAAAAGATGACTCATCAGATTGTGCAGCTCAAAACATTTGCATCTTTGTCTTTGAAACGCCCTTAGTCATTTAATGATTTTACTTCCAAGTCTCTACATACTTAGTTTCTATAAAATACTGAAATACTGCAAATAGTTAAATATCTATGTGTAAACTATATATGTATATTGATATTATTTTGTAATCAATATTATGAACTCTGCAAAGTTAATTGTAGTTCTTGCTAATTTTTTGTATTACTTTGCATATAATGAGTTTTGCTCATTGCGTTTAATAACTCATTCATACATGTGTTGTCCACCATTCATTATGATTCTGGTAGATGGAAATAAATGATTCACATGGTCGTCTATGCTTTGGCTCTACTTTCTCAATGGCTTCTTTTAGGTGGTATTTTCAAATATTTTCAGATGAAATTTATTTTTTTCAGTGTTAAGCAGCAGGTTAAGTCTAACAAAGGTAAAGCTTTTTCCATGTGTAGTCATGTACAATACAGCATTCCATCAACACTTACCCTCTCTGAGAAGTAAAAATACAAGTGCACAAAGAAAGAAAAGGCTTTCCTAATTACATGCCACTAAAGATACAGAAGTCATTTCAACACAGCATGAAGCATTTCACAGACCTGCTTTTGCCATCAGGGTTGGTATGGTTCTCATCTATACAAATGATGGTAACAAGGAGTTAGATTTTCTGAAAACTGGATTGAAGAAGAGTTACGTATGTCTCTAAATTGGACAGACATAGATTTGGTGGATGTACTACTCAGTGGATAAGGAATTGGCTGGATGGTTGCACTCAGAGTTACGGTCAACAGCTTCATGTCCCAGTAGAGATCAGTGACGAGTGTGTTACTCTCGGATTGGTATTGGGGCTGGTGCTGTTTAACATGTTTGTTAGTGACATGGACAGTGAGATTGAGTGTACCCTCAGCAAGTTTGATGATGATACCAAGTGTTTTGGTGGAGTTGACACACTGGAGGGAAGGGATGCCATGCAGAGGGACCTTGATAGGCTTGAGATGTGGGCCTGTGTGAACCTCATGAAGTTTAACAAGGCCAAGTGCAAGGTTCTGAACCTGGTTTGGGGTAATCCCAAGCACAGGCTGGATGGAGAATGGATTGAGAGTACCTCTGAAGAGGACTTGGTTGATGAGAAGCTCAACATGAGCTGGCAATGTGGACTTGCAGCCCAGAAAGCCAACTGTATCCTGATCTGTGTCAAAAGCAGCAAGGCCAGCAGGTCAAGGGAGGTGATTTTCCCCCTTTGCTCTGCTCTTATGATATCCCACCTGCAGTAGTGTTCACCTTTGGGGTCCCCAGCACAAGAAGGACATGGGCCTGACCTATTAGAGTGAGTCCAAAGGAGGGCCATGAGGATGATCAAAGGACTGGAGCACTGCTCCTATGAAAACAGGCTGAGGCAGTTGGGGTTGTTCATCCTGGAGAAGAGAAGGCTCTGGGGAGACCTTACAGCATTCTTGCAGTACCTAAAGGGGCCTACCAGGAAGACAAGGAGAGAGACTCTTTGTCAGTGAGTCTAGTGATAAAACAAGGAGTAATGGTATTTAACTAAAACCCGGTAGATTTAGATTAGATATAAGGAAGAAATTCTTTACCATGAGGGTGGTGAGGCACCGGCACAGGTTGCCCAGAGAAGCTGTGGATGCCCTGGTGTTCAAGGCCAGGTTGGATGGGGCTTTGAGCAACCTGGTCTAGCACAACATGTCCCTGCCCATGGTAGGGGGGTTGAATTAGATAGACTTTAAGGCCCCTTCCAATCCCAACCATTCTATGATTCTGTGATATACTATATTTTTAGGACTATGACTATTCCTTTCAGCCTGAGGAAGAACTGTGTTCATTTGAATTAGGAAGAGAAAGGAGGGAAACAGAGCTGGTGATCTGATTGTTTTTTAGTTTAGCTTCTGAAGAGAAGTAAAAAATAGCAGTTTGAAGGAAATTGCTAGGACAACTATTAATATTTTAGTATAAATTCATTCCAACTAAGAATATATTTTATAGTAATTTCTTTTAAAAATCTGCTTAGAAGAACCTTACTTCACAGGCATTTGAAAAGAAGATGGGTTATCCATGTGTAAGATTCATAAACGGCTTTAATTCTTAATCTTTACTTTTACCCTTTCTGATTCTTTTGACCTACTGTTTGCCCAAGTTTTAGATGAGATCTTCTACCAGTGCTGAAAATGAAGAAAAAAAAAAAAAAGGGAAGCACAACAAAAACCTGAATATCAACAAGAAGATTCACATTCACAGAGGAATGCAATCAAAAATGATGCTGCAAATCAAGCCTAGAATCAGACCATCAAAAATTCAAAAACTTTTAGCTATTTGCAATTATGGTGGTAATTGCTATTTTAAAATGTTTTGCTTCTTCCATAGAATCTCCATGTTGTTAGCTAAAATTCTAGGTATTTTAAATCACAGAAAATCTTCTTGCAGCTGATGAAGACTAAATATTATAGGCAATCAAAACAACATATTATCTACATATTTTAGCTGATTAAAAAAAAAGTAGTTTTTGGAACTTTTAAAAATCATTTTACTACATAGTAGTAGCTAATTATAACATACTTTTTCATAGACCCGAATGTTAGTGATATTTCTATTAAAGCAAAAGGTGTTGGATTTTAAATTTTGTTTAAGAAAATGTCATCTTAGATTCTTTGCTATGGTATTTTAGTCTATGTAGTTATTCCTTTTCTTTCTGTTGTGAATGTTTATTGTCAGTGTTTTTTGTCAAGTTTGATTAATATATGTAAACAACTTATAAATTACATAAAATTTTAAAATACTATAAAGACTAACATATTAATACTACTTTATATGAGCCCATTAAATAAAAATAAATGACTGAAATTTATATAGAGAGTGTAGAAAAATAACTACTGAAAAATAATGTACAGGTAATTTTGGTCCAGATTAATTATTATAATGGGCAACTGAATTATAAGGTCTTGCAACATACTCTTTCTTGTAGCGAATTATATCTTGAATATAAGAAAGAGCTTTTATTTTTATTCTCTGATAGTAATAATAACCCATAATCTTACTTCTTTTCCTAAAAGGCTTGTTTAAGTCACAGTTTTTGAATGATAGGTTCTGTAAGGAAAGGGAAAATTCAGTCTCATTTATTCAAAAATTTTATTTATAATTTTTCTACTAAATTGGGTATAAGTCAAAAATATGGCATGATTTTTAATGAAGTAAAAATTCATAGGCACTCTGCAAGTTGTTTTCTTTTAGTAACATTTCATTTGCTATTAGCTTGATATCTGAAGAACAGATGTTAACAAATGGTTTAAATTAAGAATCTCTTCTCAAGGTAAGGTTGTACAATGTGACCTTGGTCTAAGTGACCGATACCTGGCTAACATAAAGGAATTTATTTTGAACAAGTATTTAAGGAAGAAAGCAAGTGAATACTTTTATAGAAGTTGTTTTATACACACTATGTCTGCATGAAGCAAATGCAAAGATTGGCAGGTAAGTGATGACACAGCATTGATATAACTGCAGTAGGATCAATGAAGTTGGCAGAGCCTCAGGTGGAACTTTTTGAAGTTAGAGACAAATTTTTAGCAGAATGCCCTGACTCAGAGACCTTATTTAGAAAAGAGTCAGAATGTGCCACTGTATTAAAGTACTCTGAAATTGTGTAAGAATATTTTGTTCTTACTGGGTTTGCAACAAAAGAAGAGCTGGAAAGTGTTGGAAAGTTTAGAAGAAAAGAAAATCTTTAAACATCAAAATAACTGCAGCTAACTCGATATAAAATGGAGATTTTAATGAATCTGTTAAATGTCTAATTTTGTACTCACTGATTCATACCATTGAGGCCAAGGACTTCATAAATATTTATCATCTTTACTAAGCTTGTGTGACAATTTGAGGCAAAATGAAACCTCAAAAATGAGTAAAAAAGGTTCACAGGTTGAAACTACTCTGAGTTGTTTAATCTGCAGTACTAAATTATTGAATCCCTCAAGGAAGAGAAATATTATACTATTATACTATATAGTATTTGGAAAATGACTTTTTAACATTAGAGCAAATCTGCTAACTTTGAACATATGATTTTAATCAGGGCATGAATGTTGAGGATTTTGTACAAATAAACTACCCTTGTGAATCATTGCATAGGGTCACTTGATAATGCATTTATTTTTATAAGTTGTAGGATAGGTGTAGAAAAGTTAAAGAGGAAGAAGTCTGTAATGGTATTTTGAGTTTTAAGCATATGTTTTCTGAATACATAAGCAGCTTGCTTTGTTCATAATTAAAATGCATGCTAGAAAAAAGTAAAAATATATTTAGATCACCTTTGTAATATGGCTGCATATTTAAGAACAGACCTGTCATACATCATTTTATGAATCAAAAATGAAGCCATTTGAGCAGGGGTCTTTGTTTTACAATAACTATAAACTTGAACTTTATTATGAAAGAGGTACTACTTAGACTTTTTCCCCGTACAATATGTCTCTAAATCTGATATGACATGATACTGTAGGAATAAAAAAACAGTCATGATTTCAGTTATAAAAAGCCTGTAAGTATATCTTTGCTATTGCATCCACACTCAGGAAAAGCACCAGTCATTTTATTCAGTAGCATTCCTGAGCCAGCTGATAGATGAATCACTTTTGACAGTAACTCACTTTTTGACCTATGTGGCAGAGAGAATGTCACAGCAGTAGGAGAGGTTTTGTGATAATTGGAAAGTGAAGGGGACTTGGTGGTGCAGTCAGTTAGTGCATTAGCCTTTCCCCTCTGGAGACCTTGGTTCTTATTCTGCTTTAGGGTCAGTAGTGAAAATTCATGCTTTGGTGTCCTACTTCTGTTCGTACATATGACAAAAAGACCCGTGTTTAGAAACAAAAGTTGTCTTTCTTCACTATAACACACTGTATTGGAAAGAATCTTAGGGCTGATATACTTTGGCAGAGAGGTTAAATAGCCTTTTTTCCTGCAATCCGTGTCTATCAAGCCCACTTTCTCCAAAAGCCGTTCACTTAAGGTGTTACTAAAAGGGAGAAAAGGAAAAACTTCACAGATGGTATGCATGAAAATAATGCAAATAATAAAAGAAACTCATCCATAGTACAAAAGCTACACTGATAAATTGCCCATTGTTACTTGGTCAACTCCTGCTAATCTCTCATGTTTCTCTTAAGGTGCTTTACTTGAACCTCCCTATGCCAGATATATTTAAGTGCCAGAGAACTGCTATTTCATATGCAGCGGAGTGGAGCAGTGATGACATTCAGTGATTAATTAGTTCAAAAAGTACACATTCCCTAAAGGTATTCTGGGAGCCACCTTCCAGACCTGTTTAAAAGAAACATATTGCTTGCATTTACAGCTGGTGGTAAGCTGAATATAGATTGGCTATCAACAGTGTACTGTCTTTATTACATGTGTAGTGCTTACTTTTATTGCCTTGTAACAAGGGTGGTACAACTAATTGTGCCTAATGATCCAATACAAAGAGCCCAAATTTTGTGTTATTGACTCCTCCTATGTTTATCTTTTCGTTTCCTTTAAAATGTACAGCTTCAAAGTTACTTTAGGGATTTGCGGCAATGTATGAATAACTTAACTTTCAAATCCCCACAAAAATGTTAGCTCTGTTTACAACTGTGAGAGAGCTTCCCTCTTTAAATATGAATTAAATACTCAGGATGGGTCCTGCCTGAGAGCCTAGGTGACTAAGTACAGTCTATTCAAGGATAAAGAAAGCATCAAGGAAATGAGACCCACAATTTTATACCCTTCTTCTAGGCAATAGGCAATCACAATTATGGCTCCATCTCTGGAACAGATGACAAGAATTATCAGCTAACCACAACGATTTCCCTCTAGCTGGAGGGAAACATGGAGTAGAGATTAGAACCCGATTTTTCTTTTTTCCCCTTCAATAGGAAGAAAAAAGATAGAGTGGGGTAAACAGAGAAGAAGCAAAGGATTAAAGGATAAAGACAGGACGGAGGAAGCTTGAACAGTGGGCAGCAGACAAGAACAGAGCTGTCATTTGACTGATAAATCATTATCTTAATCAACTGTGCCAGCCAAAGAAAGCCTGAGTAAGCAGCTACAAATGAAGAAGCTTTAACTGATTTTTTTGTTTGTTTCCATTCCTCCATCACATACATAATAATTTAAATTTATAGTTTTAATTGCACTATTTTCTAATAGGGTGATAGAAGCCTTGATTTAGGAGTTTTCCCTTTCTTTGCATGAAGAAAAAAGAAAAAGTCCCTAAAAGTGTGAAAAGCTTTAAGCAGCTTCTGTTCTGCTAGAGTTTAGATCTCCTTTTAACTGCACTATATTTCTTCGAGTAGTTAGATTTCTTCACTGGTTAGTCTTTGATGTTGCTGTTTTCTTCATGGAATGCCATGGAATTGATCTGAAGCCCTGAATAAGAAGCAGAAGCAAGACAGGATTCAACTGACTTTCTCATGCTGGTCTTATGATGTTCACTTAGGGGAATAAGTTAAGATAGTCCTTCTCAAGGTACACTTACACCTTGCCAGATCAGCAAGGTCACTCTCACACATCCTTCACCTCTAATTACAGACCAATATCAGGGATGCCTTTGGGACATCAGTTTCATATCCTCTAAAGGACGATGATAACAGTTTCACAGCCTCGGAAGAGGAAGAGTACTTAGAAAAGTCCTTTTCCTTCCCTATTTCCATGCAAAGGTGAGACTGAAGTAGAAATTAGAGTTAAGGCTGAAATTAAATGGAAGAAGGTTGAGATGGAAGTGAAAATGGAGTATTCTAAGTTGTAATATAGTTTTGGTAAATAAAAAAGTGCTCAAACTTCAAATAATCTTCTAACTGGTCAAGTGAGTTGGTTCAAAACATTGGTTTTATTTTTTCTTTCTTTCTTTTTTTTTTTTTTTTTTTTTCATTTGTGTACTTATTATCAACACAGAAATGTGAGATAAATACATAAATGAATCTGCTCATATTTACTTTTGGGTATGCTTATGTGTTAAAACAAAAGTCTTACGAATAACTCTTTTCATCCGTAAAACTGTTCTGCATTATATACAGCACATTATCATCATCTGCTTATGCTGTGCCACATTTCTAGTAGGGTTCCAAAGGAAGTGAAGGGTGTCTAGTATGAACAAGCTCTGCTGATGTCAAAGTTGCAGGTAGAGGAATAGTACCATGTTGTTAATCTGGATGTCTACATGAACTTTCTAGGACAATTAGCTTTGCTTAGGCGTCTTTTCTTAGAGTCCAGACAGTATTTTTGCTCATGTAAATTTTTAATGTTCAATAGTGTTTCTCACTAATAATTGGCTATGCATCCTGAGACAATTGAAATATGTCTATTCATAACTATATTGTTGTAACTATAATATTTAAACATGCATTGCAAGTCTAATTTTTAGAAGTTCTTTTAGCTATTATTTTTAACTGTGGAAAATGAAAGGTAAAGGTAGTGCAGGTGCAGTAATTGGAATAGAGTGATCATATTTCTAGATGCTGACAGAAGTGTGACTTCTAGACTTGATTTTGAGTTGAGAAAATAATCTGACAATTTATTTTTACACCACTTTAGTAGTGGTGTGGATTTATTTATTTTTTTAAAGTTTCAGTGTTGTTAGGTATGATGCACAGAAGCAGGGTGAGAAAGTGATTTCATGCTCTATTTCTCCAGATGAAGTTTGGTGTTTTGCTGACAAATACTGACATGTAAACCCAAATTGCAACTTCCAGGTCTAACAATGGTAAATACAAAAGTTGTTCACAGTATTCATAGATACATATATAAAGTTCATGGCAAGATATCAGCTCATTTCAAAAGTTCTGTGTGGCCTATAAAATTATATCTATATAAAGTTTATCTAACAAATATATATATATATTTATTATATATTTATATATTCATTATATATTTATATAAATATATATATAAATATATAAATTTATTTATATAAATATATAATGAATATATAAATATATGTATATAATATATATATAATATATATATAATATATATTATAACAAATATATATATATATTTGTTAGACTACTAGGATAATGTCTGGTTTCTGTTAATTTTAAATAGATTGCTTATTTAAAAAAAAAAAAATCAGTGGTCATGTTGCACATTTCTTTTGGAATAGAATTTTCTTGATTGTCTAAAATTAAATAAGCTTACAGTATTTCGCAGGATAGAAAAGGACAAAGTCATCTAATACATGAGTATAAAGAAGTATCACTACTTTTGTTTCTGAAATCTGATTCACTCTTTCTTCTCTATTTCTTAACCCAGAATTTTTACTCCAAATAATTGTTTTTGGTTTTGCATTTGTGCAGTAATCTTGAAAGATCAGGAAGTTGTATATGCCATTTTACTACTTGTTTACTATTGCCTTTTTCTGCCTTTGCAGAGGTGGATCACCTTGGGGTGATGCTTTTCAGCTCTTGTCTGTCTGTTCTGTCTGTCTCTGTCCAGTCTCTGCTCCAGACATGAAAAAATGACATGAAAATAACAGCTATTTTTGTGTACAACAAAATTGGTATGGGTTCTTCTTAATATCCAAGCCTTTTAACCATAGAGGTTCCCCCTCCAGACGTTTCATGAACATTACTGTACTTTCTGCTCTGGGGACAGAACAGATAAGAATGGAAACCACTCCAGCTATTAGTCAATGGTAGGTCATCCTTACTGGTTGGTAATCATTGGTTTACTGTAATTGCCTTCTTCACTGTGCTGGTACTTTTTTTCCACATATATTTTAAGACAAAATGGTTGCACTTTAAGTAAAACAAAGAAACAAATGCTACATATTTTTAATGGAAAAAGACATCTTTAAAAAAATAAAGTTTCATCCTGCTCCCCTCAAAGTCATTAATGGCTGTGATTCCTGTTCCTTCTGCGTAATCTCAAGAATGATTGTCACCTCATAATATAGTAAGCATTTTATTAAACTGTTTGCATCTGGCCAGATATAATTTTGAGATACATCTAGTGTTTAGTATTTATCCTTAAGATTGTTCCTAAGGCAGCTCTCTGAATTTGGAATCAAAAAAAAAAAAAAAGAAAGTGATTACCATGTCTCGTATATTTAAAGCGCAACTTTAGGGTATGAGAAAAAATGCTAGAAAATGGGAAGATGAACAAAGTTATCAATTTGATAATAGCAACACAAAATGTTTAATAATGTATCAGATAACATTTATCAAAAGGTTTATGTAGCTGCCTACATTCATAATGAGAAGCTGTGGAATAACAGCCATAGTCACAGGTTTATGATAAAGTATCTGAGGCTTCAGATGTTCAGTCCAACAAGCACTAATATCAGAAAGTGAATAAGTAGGTTTACTGAATAGTGATAAATGTAATTATGGTACTCTGACATATAAACTTGTTTCAGAGGCAAACTTGTTTCAATTAAGAAAAAAGGAATACTGCTAGATGAAATGAGATATTGGCACTGTCTGTTCGTTACATAAAACAACAGACTGCAAATAAGTATATTAAAATTTAATGTGGAAATAATAGTTTTATATTCCTCTCTTTGGGCTGAATTCTTAGTTGCTGGGAATTTAGATATGGAATAATTCTGGGTGGGTAAGTAAGGGAGCAAGGCTTTGAGTTGACTTTTTCTTCCAACAGCCTTAATAGACCTTGTGGAAAAATGTTCTCAGTCATAAATCTCCATGACATCAGGGTTGTAGCCAGGTTATGTGACTACAACCAAGTGTTGTATACCTGCCAGATTTCAAGAAGTACATAAAAGGTGTTAAAGATGTGTCTCACTTTTGAGAAGTCTGTATCAGGAAGAATTTTGGCTACTGTTGCAGGTATTTCTGACTGTGTTTTGCTTCAACCAGAGGTTGACACTTCAATTCTTCATGCATTTAGAACTTTTTGAAGAAATGATCCCTTCAAGATGACAACTCCTAAAAGGATAAAAGCTTAAGAAAATACATAACATACTGAAATATGCACACATATAGTACCTCATCTTGCTTAGTTCTCCATGAAATGTCAAAAGAACCTCCTACTGTGATATGTCTGTGAGCTCTGCAAGACTGATTAAATTTCTATATAGTATCAATCGTTGCATCCTGTGAACCATAAATTATAAATTTTCTGTTCTACTTTATCACTCCATAAAAAGGTTTAAAACTTTTTTTTTTTTCTTAGCAAATACAAAGAACAAACTGTGACTCTCATTTTATTTGTGGCAATTTTATGCACATGCTCCATGTTATGGACATCAAAACTGAAACAGAGTGTAAATGTGGGGTGTATTATTTACTTATGTGTGAAATAAACGGATTAAAAAAGCATTTGCTACAATAAAATAAATAATATTGGGATTTATTTCTCAGTTTTGTAATATCCCAAAGGAAGAAAACAGACTTAGATGTCCAAAGACTATCTTTGAGAGCAGAATAAAAAATATTCAGGCTGGGAGAGGACACAGTTTTCTCCCTTGCATTTTTAACTAGTGGAATGGCAAAATACAGTCAGAAGATTGGTGTTAGAGAAGTTTGTGCTTTGTGACAGAAACTAGTGTTAAAAAGGCTCGTGGTCATTTCTCACACCACTTCAGGGTGTGTGGTTTCTGTATAGAATCTCAACTTACACATTTAAATCATATTCAATGTTTTTGACCTTTTGGCACCACACACCAGGAGGCTAATGTGAGGAATCTGTTCTTTGTGAGTTGCCGACTGTAGTTTAAGTCTACTGTTAGAGAATTTCAGGAATATGAATTTCAAACTAAGATGAACGTAATAAAAATGACTTTATTCTCATTCTCATCTCTGTTTCACACTCTATCACTCTCTCACAAGGTTTTGTACTGCTGCTCATCACCATTGCATCTGAGTGTCTTCCAAATAAAATAAATAACAGTAGCAAAGCCTCTAGTGAACATCATGGGGAACATCAACATTTAGAGGCAGGGCTTATAAACCTGTGTGCAATACTGTATGAATGTGATTAGATTGCTTCCAGACTGGAGCTGGCTTATATCCAGCTTCCTGAGAAAAATGTAGTTGAATCCATTCAGGCCTATATTTACAGTATGGACTTGCTTTAGACCTGTTGCTTTTTTCACAGCAGGAGTAGGGTTTGAGAAAGCTGAGGGAGGAAGATATGCTTGTGTGAAAACTCTTGATAGCTTGTGATAATTGTGCACAAATTTTTTATTCAAGTTGTGAGTCTCATGATTATGAATAAAACTGTGATTTGTTATGGAATTCTTTAATGTAAATAAGCATAATTTTAATAGCAACTTTTCTAAATGAGAAAGTAGAATTACTATTTTTCATATAAAACTATGTACTTCTGCTTTTCTTCTGTTTATTTTAATAGTTTCTTGTATCTTTAGTATTGTAGGTATCCTGAACAATATGCTGTTATAACAAGAGCAAACATAAGTTGATCATAACAGAGTGGCTTTTGAAAATGCATATTTGAGAATGGATCATAAACAGAAGCCATTAGTAGAATTTTGTAAGATATAAAGAGTCTGAAGTAAAATTTATGAATAAAAGTGGTAATTGCAAGAATTTTAAAAATATAAGTGGTGAATATTGTAACAATGAAGTATAAAGTAAACAGTTCTAAAGATCTTAAAATCTGAATCACATAAAACCAAGTGCTAGTAAATCACAGAATTTTCTAGGTTGGAAGAGACCTCAAGATAATCGATTCCAACCTCTGACCTAACGCTAACAGTCCCCACTAAACCATATCCCTAAGCTCTACTAATAAATAGTAGCAAAATAAAAGTAGCAAAAACACTCCCATGAATGGAAACATGCTTAGATCATATAAGAACACTGGTTCACAGAGTCCCTCTGGAGGCAGTTCTGAAGGGCAAAGGAGTCCAGGAAAGCTGGATGCTCTTCAAGAAAAATCCTTAAGGCACAGGCTGTCCCCACATGCCAAGAGATGAGCTGGCATGGAAGAATGCTGGCTTGGCAGACCAGAGAGTTGTGGCTAGAGTTCAGGAAGAAAAAGAAGGTTTATGACCTTTGGAAGAAGGAGGCAGGCCACTCAGGGGGACTACAAAGATATTGTGAGGCTGGTCGGGGACAAAATTAGAATGGCCAAAGTGCAACTTGAGCTCAATCTGGCTATTGCTGTTAAAGACAATAAAAAATGTTTTATAAATACATAAACATGAAAATGAGTACTAGGGAGAACCTCCATCCTTTATCGGATGTGGAGGAAAAGATAGTGACAAAAGATTTGGAAAAGGCTGAGGTACTTAAAGCCTTCTTTGCCTCTGTCTTTATTAGCAAGACCTGTTATTTTCTGGGTACTCAGCCCCCTGAGCTGGTAGACAGGGACAGGGAGCAGAATGAATAATCCACAAGAAAATGGTTAGAGACCTGCTACTCCATGTAGATGTACACATGTCTAGGGGGGCAGATGGGATCCTCCTGAGGGTACTGAGGGAGCTGTTGGATGTGCTCGCCAAGCCACTTTCCATTACAGCAGCCTTGGCTATCAGGGGAGGTCCCAGTCGAATGACGTCTAGCAAATGTGATGCCTGTCTACAAGAAGGGCCAGAAGGAAGATATGGTAAACTACAGGCCTGTCAGTCTGACCTCAGTGCTGGGGAAGCTCATGGAGCAGATCATCTTGAGTGCCATCATACAGCACTTACAGGACAACCAGGTGATCAGTCCCAGTTAGCATGGGTTTATCAAGTGCAGATCCTGCTTAATGAACCTGACTTCTACAACAAAGTGACACACTCAGTGGAAAAGCTGGGGATGTGGTCTACCTAGACTTCAATAAGGTTTTTGACACTGTTTCCTACATCATTCTTCTGAAGAAGCTGGTTGCTCAAGGCTTGGACCAGTGTACTCTTTGTTGGGTTAAAAACTGTCTGGGTGGCCAGGCCCAAAGAGTTGTGGTGAATGGAATTAAATCCAGTTGGAGGTTGGTCAGCAGCAGAGTCCTACAGGACTCAGTACTGATGCCAGTTCTCTTCAATATCTTTATCAATGACCTGGACAAGGGGATTGAGTGCACCCTCAGTAAGTTTGCAGATGACAAAAAGTTGGGCAGGAGTGTTGATCTGCTTGAGGGTAGGAGAGCTCTGCAGAGGAATCTGGATAGGCTGGCCTGACAGCCTTCCAAAACCTATCCTTTTGATATCACAGTCTGCTGCTACATCTGATGAGGAAAATGTAAAAATAACTTTCAAATGTTTAATATTACTGTTATATTTTGAGGGTGTTTTATGTAGGCATTATTTAAAATCCTATTTTATTTTATTTTGTCTAGAAAATTTGAATGAAGTGATTTTAAAACTAAAAATGGACAGCAAAGGGGGGGGATGTATGTTCTTGGACCTCATTAACTGCTGGTGCTATTACTCAGATGAGGTGTGTTGATCTAGACCAACAGCTAAAAGAATGCAAAGACTGTAGAGTGATATCTTGGGCACTAGGCAGCTTATGACTCTGTGCTTGATTATGGAGGGGAGCAAGAAGGCTTTAGGCATCTAGGAAAGAGGAGATGGATTAATAACACTTTATTAGAGACTCCAGAATGTCAACCAAAAGGGAGAATAGTAATGATATATAGGTAAAATTACTAAAGCTTCCTTTAATATATTTTTTTTCCAAGTGGTAAGATCTTTTCTAGAAGCATAATGAATTGGTCTGAATTAAAAGCTTTATTTATTTTTTTTAAGTTAATTATTATTAACTATATAGAAGGATTCTATTTTAAAGGTTTCACATATGGTATTAAGTTTTAGGATTTGGAATAAACCAATTTCAATTAGTATATATTTCACAGAGTTGCATTCTTCCTTTTAAATCCATTGGTTTAGTTAAGTAATAAGATTTTTATTTTTATTTTTTACAATATTCCTTAAAAGAAACAACTTGTTCAAAACCTAGGTTCAATAGAAACCATTAAGGCAACAGTAAGTTTTTATTCCAGAACTTTAGAAACAGAAGTGAACTAAGAAGGAAGTAAAAGTCCCAGAGGCGCAGAAAATGACTCAGAAATATGGACTCCTCTAAGACAGTCTTATTTAAAGAAAACACAGAGAGAATCAATAAATGAAGATGCCAACCTATCTGAATCCTGTGAATGATTATCCCAGCAGAAAAATAGCTCTTCTCACCTCAAATGAAGACTCTTAAGGAGCCATTAATACTTTGAGTCAAAAAAGATAGAAATGGGTGTGAAGGGCATAGATTTTATTCAAAGAAAAGGCAGGGATTTTATTCTTGAAAATCTGGGAAATATCCAGTGCTCTGGATTGAGTAGATGAAAAATCATGGACTTGCCCAAGAAAGGGTCGGTACAGAAAACAACTGTTAAAGCATTTCAGTTTTGTATTACCAATGTCTCTCACATATTCCTCCTTTTCAGGTAATGAACTATCTGCAGAGTCCTTCCACTGTGGCATCAGCTGGGACAAAAGTTTAACCATGTAGATATTGGCCCAGTGGAAACAGGGTTTCATTAACTCCTACATATTGCACATGCACCTAGACAGATGCCAAAGATTGTACTGTACTATTTACTGTACTAAGACTGTACTATTCAGACTTAATTACAAAGTTGAAATTTTTGGATGTCTGCTTTTTTTTTTTTTTTTTTTCTTTTTCTTTTTTTCTTACTCAAAGAACTTAAAATGTATCTTTAGTTTCTGCAATTCATGTTTCTTGGTGGCTCAGCATAAGTCTTCAAAGAAGAATGGAGACTTCATGTCAGACCCTTGATCTAAAGACCCTAAAAACAATTGAAATCTTGCTCCCAAGTAGCAATGTTATATTTCAGTAAGTTAAATTACAGGAATTAATAGAATTAAGAATGGCAAAAAAAAAAAAAAAAAAAAAAAAAAAAAGGAAATAAAATGTTTTCTACCTTTCTAAAAGTTTTTGTAACAAAAATGTTTATTGTCCCTATATAGAATAATTTAACAAAATTAAACTTTAGTGAAGCATCATTATTAATAAGTTGATAGCATTAATAATATGTTTTAAGAGACATTAATGCTAAGCTCATATTGTAGGGACATACATAAGAATTCATTTCTGTGAGAGCTTATTACATAAATAGGCAAGACCAAAAGGAGTAGGGAAGGAAATAAATAAATGGAAATATCAAGCGACTTGCATGTTGGAATCAGTAAATTTGCCCAAGTCTCCTGAATCCCAGTCTGGATCTGTACCTATTGAACCACTAGTAGATGACACTTCTGAAATAGGTCACAGAAGCATTCATACTAGGAGTGAGAGGTGATGATAGGTGAGGTAATTACAAGGTACAGCTATTTAAGCCAGTTATCTAACTACCTCTAATTATGCAGCAGCTCTATTGCTCTATGATGGGTAAGTTAATGTAAATACTTTTAGCTAGTCCTTGGGAGACGTTGCCTTGCAGAAATCAAGCTGCTGCTGACTCAAGGTTTCATGAAGACTGGTGAGATAAAAGGAGGTTGTAATTTTCTATAAACTTTTAAAAATCCTTCAATAAACTGCACCTTTTCTCAAATATTCTAGTTGGATTCTGATCATACTTCACAAACCCTGACATTTGTGATTTGCTTTTACAGATAACATGGTCTGCACATAGATTAACTGTTCCCATAATTACGTGAGTGAAGATCGCAAGCACAGCAAGAATTTCAGCTTTCCCATCTGTGGCTGAAATTCAGTTACTGTAAGTGTTCTCCTGCATGGTAGCTCAGGTACCCACTCAAAAGCCCTGTTGTGGTATAGTCACAGCAGGCAGCTCAGCCCCACGCAGGTGCTCGTTTACTCTCCCCAGGTGGAATGGGTGAGAGAACTGGAGAGGTAAAAGTGTGAGAACTCAGGTTGAGACGAAGACAGTTTAGTTGGTCAAGCAAAAGCTGTGCACACAAGCAAAGCAAAACAAGGTATTCATTCACTACTTCCCATCAGCCAGCAGGTTTTCAGCCACCTCAGGCAAGTAGGGCTCATCACACATAACAGTTCCTTGGAAAGCCAAACATTCACTCCCAACATATCCCCACTTCTTCCTTCTTTACTCCAGTTTCATTGCAGAGCATGATGCTGGTGTGGGATATCCCTTTGGCCAGCCTGGGCCAGCTGTCCTGGCTATGTCCCCTCCCAGCTCCTAGTGTACCCTTGGCCTCCTTGCTGGAAGGGCAGCACCAGAAGCAGGGAAGTTCTTAGTTTTATGTAAGTACTGCTCTGCAACAACTAACACACTGGTGTGTTATCACCACTATTTTCATCAAAAATCCAAACACAGCATTGTGTGAGCTGCTGGGACGAAAATTGACTCTGTCCCAGGCAAAACCATGATCAGCTCTATTTTTCATATGCTGCTTAAGATTTGGTTTTAGCTCTTTGTTATTTATGGAAGTCTATGACAACCAGCTTCATGTGAATGGTGGAAATAAGTATTGTGCTTCTATCGTTTGTAAAGAATTTATCCTCTGTGAGTATCCAACCTTTTGTGTTAGGTTTCTCTGAGCCAGCTGTTGAAGGAATCATAGAATCATAGAATGGCTTGGGTTGTAAGGGATCTTAAAGATCATCTAACTCCATCCCCCCTGTCGTGGACAGGGATGCCATCCACTAAATCAGGTTGGCCAATGCCCCATCCAGCCTGGCCTTGAACAGCTCCAGGGGCATCCACAGCCTCTCTGGGCAACCAGTGCCTCACCACCCTCTGAGTGAAGAATTTCCTCCTAATGTCTAGTCTAAATCTATCCTCTTTTAGTTTAAGACCATTCCCCCTTGTCCTATCATTAGCTACATGAGTAAAGAGTCCTTCTTCATCTTTTTTATAAGACATCTTTAAGTATTGAAAGGTTGCAATGAGGTCTCCCCAGGGCCTTCTCTTCTCCAGGCTGAACGTCCCCAGCTTTCTCAGCCTTTCTTTATAGGAGAGGTACTCCAGCCCTCTGATCATCTTTGTAGCCCTCCTCTGGACTCTCTGTAACAGGTCCACATCTTTCTTGTTCTGGGGGCCCCAAACCTGGAAACAGTACTCCAGGTGGGGCCTCACAAGGTCAGAGTAGAGGGGGAGAATCACCTCCCTTGACCTGCTGGCCACTCCTCTGTTGCTGCAGCCCAGGACGCAGTTGACCTTTCTGGGCTGCAAGTGTGTACTGCTAGCTCATGTTGAGCCTTTAATCCACCAAGGAAAGCTAGGAACATACTAGAAAAGTATTGGTAGTAGGAAATCTTTCAGTGTTGTTTCCTGTATCAATATATGTCTCCCCCATGTTCCTCTTCCCAGTCCCCCCTCTAGAAAAACAACATTAGTTGTTCTGGAAGATGCTAGTTTGACTCATTGTCTCTGATTTTGTAAGATCTCCTGTTGTGGGTTTCAAGTGAATGCTGTCTCTTCCTATCTGTCAGTATATCCTCAAGATAGCAAAAAAGAGACTGGAGTTTAGCTGAGCCTCAATAGTATTTGGCTTTCTTGTTCTCTGTAGGTAACTCTAGAATGGAAAAAGCAGCCAGTCATGCATGCTGTAATTTACATCTGATTGATGAAGGGTTTAGATTCACAGGAAAAATTTGCACTGAAGCTCCTACAGGCCTGAAACTGAAACATTTTGCCACTGATACCCATCATCAATTTTTGTCTTGATCAGTTTCATATCTTTTCACATGTCAAGTTCATTCTCAGAAATAATCCTTAAAGTCATACACATTAAGTTATGTTTGGTAGTTATTGTTTCTCCTGTTAAACAATCAAGTAAGCAAGCTAAGTTGTATCTGAAAACATTGTATTTCTAATAATTAGATAAATAAGCTTGATGGAAAAGAATACACCATACAGTATTTTCTGTGCTTGCAAAGTCAATTAATTTTTTTTTTTTAGAATAAACAAATATTTGAACATATTTATTAATTCACTAAAGTCTTCTGAAAAAACATAGACTTACAAAAACAAAAAAACACAATATCAAATAAAGCCTCTTGGGCATCTCACAGAAGAAGAAATTAGTATTTATTAAAGAACTGAATTAGGCCAAAAAGGTATTACCATTATGTTCTTAAATGTAAGTACATACAAAATCAAATCATGTAAAAACTTACTATGTTGTAAAATATGTTACATAATTTTTATTATTATCATGTGAAACATATACTTTCTGTGATTAAAAAAAAATAAATATCAGGTATGGTTTCAATAATGATTTATTTATAACAGTCTCCAGGAGGCTTCTCAGCAGTGCAGGCAAAATGTATTTTTGTGGCATATGGCTGGGGTAGATCACTGAACTCTCCACTGGATTTTTCTGCACTCAAATTTCTGCATTCAAGCTTGAATATAAGAATCATAGATCATAGAAACATAGAATAATTTGGGTTGGGAGAGAGCTTAAACACTGTCTAGTTCCAGCCCCCCCTACCATTGGCAGGGATGCCACCCACTAGACCAAGTTGCCAAGGGCCCCATCCAACCTTCAGAGATGGTCATCCAACACCTTCAGAGATGGGTCATCCATTACTTCTTTGGGCAGCCTGTCCCAGGACAGCCCCCTGAGGGACTCGACTCATCTCCAGCCTCCACCTGGCTATAGATCTGTTGAACATAACTCTCTGGCTGCAGCCATCCAGCCAATTCCTTATCTACCAAATAGTCCACCTTTCAAATCCATCTCTCTCCAATTTTGAGATCAGGATGTCATGTGAGACTGTGTCAAAGGCCTTACAGAATTCCAAGTAGATGACATTGATCAGTCTTCCCTTGTCAACTGATGCAGTTAGTCCATAATAGAAGGCTGCCAGATTGGTCAGGCATGAATAGCCCTTGGTGAAGCCATGCCAGCTGTCTTGGATCATCTCCTTGTCTTGCATGTGCCTTAACACTGCTTCCAGGAGGATCTGTTCCATGATCTTTCCAGGCACAGGGGTGAGGCTCACCTATCTGTAGTTCCCCAGGTCTTCTCTTCTACCCTTTTAAAAAGTCAGAGTGACACTTCTCCTTTTTCCAGCCACCAAGGACTTTGCCTGATTGCTGTGACTTTTGAAATATGATGGAGAGTGGCTTGGGAGCTATGTCAGCCAGTTCCCTCAGGACCTTGGGATGCATGTCATCGGGCCCCATAGATTTGTACTCGTTCAGTTTCATCAGGTGGCCTCAGGCCTGCTCTTCGCTTACAGTGGGAGGGACTTTGCTCCCCCAACTCCTGCCTAGATGTTCACGGACTTAAGAGACATGGGAAGTCTGACTGGCAGTGAAAACTGAGGCAAAGAATTTGTTGAGTACTTCAGCCTTCTCCATGTCTGTTGTTAACAGTTCTTCCTTCTCATTTATCAAGGGGGCACACTCTCCTTGACCTTTCTGTTCTGAGCAATGTACCTATATAATCCCTTCTTGTTATTCCTTCCATCCTTTGCCAAGCTTGGTTCCATCTGTGACTTAGCTTTCCTGATCCCATCCCTGCGTATCCAGACAGCATCCCTGTACTCCTCCCAGGCCACATATCCCTGCTTCCACTGCCTGTGCACTTCCTTCTTACACCTCAGTTTGACCAGCTGGTACTTGCTCAGCTCTGTTAGTTTCCTGCCTTCCCTGCTTGATTTCTTATACATGGGGATGTAGAGTTTTTGTGCTCTAAGAATTTTGTGCTCTAAGAAAAGTGTCCTAAAAGAGTTGCCAGTTCTGATCAGTACCTCTCTTCCTAAGGACAGTTTCCCAGGTGATCTTTACCACTAGGTCTTTACATAGCTGGAATTTCACTCTTCTAAAGCTTGAGGTCCTGACTTTGCTCTTTGCCAGGCCTGTATCCCTTGAGATTATGAACTCAGCCAGGGTGTGGTCACTGCAGCCCAGACTGCCTCCAGTCATAACCTCTTTAAAGAGTTCATTTGCATTGGTGACCACCAGTAACACTTCTCTGGTTGGTTTGTCTAATACCTGGACCAGGAAGTTATCCTCCATGCACTTCAGGAGTCTCCTGGATTGCTTACAGCCTCCTGTGTAGCTTTTCCAGGAGACATTCAAGTGGTTGAAATCCCCTGTCGGGATAAGATCCAGTGAGTGCAATGTTTCTTGTAGCTGAAGCAAGGAGACCTCATCCACAGGCTCCCCTTGATCAGGCAGCCCATAGTATACCCCAGCCACAAGGTGTCCAGTATCAGTCCAGTCCCTAATTTTTACCCACAAGCTCTCATCCTGATTTCTAAAAAAAATTCTCTTAAAAGAAAAAAAAAAAAAATCCATGCAATTGTTTTTCTTTCTTGTCTAGAGGAAGATTTGCCCCAGGAACCCTTGCAAATACCACTAGGCAGGTTTTGTTCTGACATAGCATGTGTCACACAAGCTACACATCTAGAAGCTTCTTGAAATTAAACATTTGAGAATAGTGGAGTTTTGCTTTCTGAACCTTATTATTTTTGAAGTATCAGGACATAGTGAGGGGAAAATTACTATGAAATGTAAGAATAATCAGATAGTATTGTTTGCAAAGGCATACAATATATTTTTCATTTCAATGTGTCTTCAAAGTGAAACACCAGAAAATTATAATTCCTTATATATATTTCCAGAATAGCTAAAGAGGTAAATATATAAATTTGCCATAAAACTTATTAATGGACATTTGTTTACATATTTTTATCTCAATTATCTATGCCCATAGGACCCATTCAATCAATTTTTCACTAAGTAGTTTTCAAAATATAATTACTCTTATGGGTAGGTCTATGAACAGGAGTGTCATTTACACTATAGTTCACTAATTGCACTTCTAAGCCATTATAATGAATTATACTTGCACATTCTTCAAGAAGATCAGTTAATGCTAATCACTTCTATCGCATATATCACTTAGAAGACATCCATCTATAACAGCCTTTTCATTTACAGCTTAATTCCATTTTAATTTTTCTTGCATTGTAAGATATGGCCATAAATGTATAGCATGTGCTCACATAACCAGTTAGCCTTGTAAACTTAGTAATAAAAGTCAACTTTTAAAATTTAGAAGATGCATTTTTCTATTTTTGAATAAATCTAAGATGGAAATTTTTGGGTTTGTGATTATTAGATGTACACTTCTGAAACAACTGTACAGGAATTATTGTTTACAATTATAACAGAAATATATTCTTTTAATATGAATCTGTATACATTTGTAATTGACCCAGATCCTTCTCTAGCCCTGACTTTTGTGCCTTAAAAAGAGAAAGAGGGGTACGTCCTGCAAAGTAAGGAACCAAGTTCTTTTGTTCAACTAACCTATGGACAGAATGCTTAGATGCAGACAATAAAAAAGATTCCTTCACAGGATGAGAGCTGTTGAAATAATGAAATATTTCAACATATATACTTATACTTGCATGAAATCCTTCTGACTAGTTTGACAAGGAAAGTGTAATTTCTTAAGATGTGGGAAACTTTGCTGGGGGTTTAGGTACAAGAAGCCCTGTTGTCCCAAGTGTGAAAAAAGAGTTGTCACCTCTTCTCTCCTTGTTATCATCAGAGGATATTAAGATAATGTTTCATGAGTAGCTTACTGGAATTTCTAAGAAGTTGCGGTAACATATGTAGCAAGAATCTGAAAATAAATGAGACATGCATGAAAAATGTATTGATGTATGCATGCTACATCTAGTATAAATAATAAGCACTAACTGATATCATCAGCATAGATGTTATAGTTGGAATCCTCATAAAATTTCTATGATACCTCAGCTACTCTCGTCTTTACGAACATTTGAATGTTTATAGGGGATAATAGTGAATGAAAATATTTATGTATATCAGAAATACAAAACAAGTAGTTTTTTTTTGTTGTTGTTAGATTATCAAGCTGAAGAAAACCATAAAATATACAATCAGTTTTTCAACTCCAAAGTTGCAGCTCACTGTAAAATAAATGTTAATGATTAAAAAAATGGTCCCTGGTTTAAAAATATACTTTGAAAGAAAGTGAGATGTTCTATGTGGAAAAATTAAATGTATAAGAAAACAAAAACACAAAGGAGATTTCTAGTGTCTGAGTATATAACTTCCTTGAGAGGAATCACAGACAGCAGCAGCTGAACCAGCTTACTTTACAGATGGAGAGAAAAGGGACAATAGTGCTTTTTTTCTTTGGGGGTGAAGGTGGTGTGCACTTAATGCCTCTAGTGGGACGTTCATCTTGCTGGCTGACTCCTAGACTACATTCTCTCTAGGTCTGTGGAGGAGTAATAATTGGTAGGAAAGTCAGATGGCTGGTGAAATTCCTAGCCATAAATAGAAGATAGGAGGAATAATGAAAAAATAGTTTTCATTTAAAAAAAAAAAAGGAAGAAGAAGCTATGTGAACTGATACTGGAGATGTCCTCCACTGGAGGACACCTAGGAGATGAGGTAAAGAAGCTGTACAGAAGACACTTTATAGCAAATTTGGTTGAGAGAGGTACTGCAAGTTGCACTAAAACTAGGAGGTATAAATTTCATGTAGCTGGAGTCTGCTTGTCAAAAAGAATGAGCTGCCCTGGAAAAACACCCAAAGAAGATCTTTTCCATGAACTATCTTACAGCAGCCAAAGTATGAAATGTGAATATTAGATTGTAAATCAATTTTATGGGAGCAAGGAAAAATCCACCATTATTCTTGATGTCAGGAGAAATCTGTATAACATCAAATTCTTCGAATTTATACTAACATCTTGTCCTTGTGGACCTCATATATATATTTTTTTAATTAATTATGAGATATAAAGATTTTTTTCAATGTTACCATCTTGGAACAATTATTCTGATAAAAACATCAAAGCTGAATCATTCTACTGGGTATTGTAGTTTTTCTATATATCTTTTTTTTTTTTTTTTTTTTTTTTTCTTTTTGGCTAAACGTTTTCTCTCTGGTGATTTTGCACTGTATGGAATTGCATTCGTCTGGGACAGATGGAAAAACATTTAGTCACACATATACTGCCTTTCCCTTAGTTTCTCTACCCCAGAGTCTGTGGTCACCAAATATGGGTATTATCAAGACAGGCAGGGTATGGATGTGGAACCTGGCTGGGGTGCTCTGGCATTTGCACCTCTGACTCTGCATCTATGTGTGCAAAGCAACACAAAGCCTAAACTGAGGACAGGTCAGTGACTATGTTGCTGAAAGTAAGTGTTAGGTGAATGGAGACTAGGGAGTGCTTCAGATATACATGTATTTATATTGAAATGTCCATAGAATCAGGTATTTCTTCTTCTGCTCTGAAATCCTGAACTATTTGGCACAGATCCACAACTGCAAAAGGTCTACTCCTATGCCCATTCTTTATTGTTTTCTGTTATCCACTGATACTCTCTATCTAGTCTCTGAAGGACCTACTGCCAGAGTACCTGTAAGCTCACAGCCTGGCGTGCATGATAATAGTTCAGCTGTTCTGGATAGACCTCAGGCTATACTTAAAGGTTCGCTGTGTGAAGGCAGGCTATTTATTCTGAATAGCAACCCTGAAAACAGCCCGACCAGACAGTTATAGTCATTAAACCAAAGTTGCAGTACTGGAACTCTGTTTTCATTTTCTCTGTAGTTTATAGGTCTAGTTAGCATGGAATCATCTTAAGAATAGTTGAAATTGGTCATATAAAAGCACACCTAGACTAGCGTGTTCTTTGTAACACTGATAGGTAGTGGATGCTTAAGAGAGACAACGTGAACGTTCAAGATTGCTTTGACGCTGGTATTTCCAGCAAACAGTGCTTTATGGGTTGCATGAATGAGAGGTTGCAGTTGGACTGCTGTGTTTAATAACTGCCAATATACCTATGCTCCATCAACTGATATAGTCCTTTGTGGAAACCACTTACACTTTTGGCCTTTAGAAATTCAGAAAAGAAAACTGCAGCTCCACAGCTTAGTTACACAGTGTAGAAAGCAGTACTTTAAAAAATAAAAATAAAAATAAGCCCCCAAACAACAACAACAAAAACACAGAAAAGACCCCCACCTACAGTTTGATGATGTCACCGAGTGTTTTTAGTTTTAGTTTTGTGAGAATTAATAAATTATTCCAACCTCCTTTTTCTCCCTCATTTTATGACTTTGTATTTCTATTATATTGCCATGCAATATAATATGCAATCTATGTTGGGTCCTAGTTTGCTAATTTTTTGTCATTTAAAAGCAGTGCCATTCCTTTGAATGTTCTTCTTATCTTTTTATACTTTTCTATTGCTATTCTGTTATTTATGGATTTATTTTTTTTAAAGAAGCAAATCAGAATTACATGCTGTATTGAATAAGTGGATGTAATTCTTTTGGGAATTTTTTTTTTTACTGTAAATTTCTTCTTTTAATTTTTCTGCTTTCTTCATGACCACTGCTATCAGCTATCAGTTCATGGAACTGAACTGCCTAACTAGCTTGGTGGATGAAGCACGAGCAATTGATGTCTATCTTTTGTAAGGCTTTTGATGCTGTCTCCTCGGAGACAAACTGACAAAGTACAATATAGATACATCACAGTAAGGCAGGTTAAAAACTGTCTGGACTACCAGGCCCAGAGAGTTATGATCTGTGGCACGAAGTCCAGCTGGAGACAAGTCACTAGTGGCATACCTAGCAATGTTCATCAGGGTTTGATAGTGGAACCAACACTGTTGAAAACCTTCATAAATGACCCAGGTGATGAGACAGAGTGTACCCTCAGCAAGTGTGATTCTGTACAGACAGAATAATGAATATATAACAGAATAAGAATATATAAGAATATAATAAATGATACGGACTGACAGGACAAGTTGAATATGAGTCAGCATGATAACTTTGAAATAATAAAGGTCAACCATATAGTAAAAAGGTGGAAGAAAGTATTTATTTATTTATTTATTTATTTACTTATTTATTTACTTATTTATTTATTTTATGTTCAGGACTTCTGGTGCTGCACCTAGAGTACTATGTCCAACTTTACACTCTGTTATGGGACTCATGATATAGAAGAGCATCTGTGAAAAGTGAGTTTATTTGGCCTCAAGGAAAGTAGGATCAGGTAGGACCTTACAGATGACTTGAACAGTGGGACATTACATGGTAGGCAGAGGCAGACTCTCAGAGGTACACAATGAAAACATCAGAAGCAGTGAGCTGCAAAAATGGAAATTACAATTAAACTGTGAAAAGTTTTTGTTTATTTGTTTTTATTTAAACTGTCAAGACTGATCAAACACTGGAACAGATTGCAAAGGAGAAATTTTGGAATTTCATCTTCAAATACATCAGTAGCAAAAGGAAGACTAGAGAAAATACGGGCCTGATGCTGAATGGGATTGATGCCCTGGTGACAAAGGGTACAGAGAAAGCAGAGTTACTGACTGCCTTTTTTGCTTCTGTCTTTACTGCTAAGGCCAGCCCTTAGGAAGCCCAGAAGGCCTGTAGCTAGCAGTGTCCTCCTGGGGTCTCTCCTGTCCAACCTCATAATCAGTGACCTGGCAGAGGGGATGTTTGCTGATGTCACAGAACTGTGAGGAGTGCCTGATACTTCAGCGGGCTGTGCTGCTGTTCAGAGGGACCTGGACACTTGAGAGGAGAGGAGTCTCATGAAGATCAACAAAGGCAAGTGCAGGGTCCTGCACCTCGGGAGGAAAAACCCCAAGCACCAGTACAGGCTGGGGACTGACCTGCTGGAGAGCAGCTCTGCAGAGAGCTGGGGATCGTGGTGGAGAGCAGGCTGACCACAAGTCAGCAATGTGGCCTTGTGGCCAAGAAGGTATCCCGAGTCGCATTCATAAGAGTGTTTCTGGCAGGTCAACAGGAAGAGGATCCTCCCCCTCTGCTCAGCCCTGGTGAGGCCACACCTGGAGTATTGTGTCCAGTTCTGGACTCACCAGTGCAAGAGGGACGTGGAGCTACTGGAGAGAGTCCAGAGGAGGGCTATAAAGATGACTAGGGGATTGAAGCATCTCTCATATGAGGAAAGGCTGCGAGACCTGGGCCAGTTTAGCCCGGAGAGGAGAAGACTGAGTGGGTATCATATCAAAGTATGTAAATATCAAGAGGATATCAAGAGGATGGGGTCAGACTCTTTTCAGTGGTGCTCAGTGACAGGATAGGAGGCAGTGGGCACAAACTCAAACAGGATGTTTCAATATGAGGAGACACTTCTTTACTGTGGGCATGACAGAGCACTGGAACAGGTTGCCTAGAGAGGCTGTGGAGTCTCCTTCTCTGGAGATATTCAAAACCAACCTGTATGCTATCCTGCACAACATGGCCTAGGTGATCCTGCCTGAGCAGTGGGGTTGGACTAGATGATCTACAGAGGTCCCTTCCAACCTCAACCACTCTGTGACTAACTGTCATCCTTGGAGATATTAAAAATTCAGCTGTGACAAACTTGATCTGACTTCAAAATGGTATTGCTGTAAGTAGAAACAGATGATCTTCCAATCTGAATTGTGAATCTGTGCTTTTTCTGTAGCTATTTGTAGTCAGCAGATTTGGTATGTGAAATAATGTTGAGTCATTCCATTGTTTTTTTACCTCAATATTTGCTCCATGTTTAAGATTAGGTTTAATTTAAGATTAGATGTCCTTTATTCATTTTGAATATTGTTTGCTGACTTTAAATAAATAATAAATAATTCATTCTTAAAATTGTCTTCTATTTTATCCCTCACTTTTTGCCGTTTGTTTTTTTTAAATCCTTTGGTGATGATTATATATCCAGGAGATCACCTGAATCATATGTCTCAAGGACCTCTAATAGATTTGTGAAGCATTGATTCTCTTTACAAAAGCTCTGCTTTCTGGTGTTCCATGTGTTTACTAACATATTCATCATTTTAATTTCTCCCAGTTTGTATGAAAAAGAAGCCAGACTTTCTAGTCTTTAGTTCCCAGATCACCTCTAGAGACATTTTAATGAATTGCTATTATATATGCCATCTTCCCTTTCTTTGTACCAAAGCAGATTTAAATGGTCATTTACATTCCACAGTTAATAGACCAGCAATTTTATGTGTGAGCTCCTTTAAAACTATAGGTTGTTACTTCAGACTCATGGTGATTCATTACTATCCAACTGATCAATTTGTTCAAAACACCTCTTATGTTACTTCAATTTGAGATAATTTTTTAGACTTCCCCAGCAAAGAATGACAAATCTTGTGTTTGCTTCTACTGTGAGCATGGGGTGTTGGATTCATGGGGTGAATGTTGATCCCGCTGAAGTCGATCTGAGTTTTAATTTTAGGAATGCAGCATTCAGCCCTGGTATATATCTGTTGATAAATACTGTGTGCTTTGAATGCTTGATTGTTTGCATTCAAGCTAGTTATATCTGAGTAACAGTACAACAAGATTGAAAGTAAATCATATTAAGTTCCAAATATATTGTTCCAGATGTGTGAGTAAAAGCTGATAACTGTAAAAATACTGTTAGGTATTAAAATGCTGGATTTTGTGAGAGTGTGGAAAGTGAAAGTTATGTTAGTAACCACTCAGGACTGGGATATTTTGCATATACTCCATTCTTTAAGACCACTTAAAGAGTTAAAAAACAAAGCCAGGACATTTAGTGACTGAAGTGTATATATATGTATATACGTGTACGTAAAGAAAGAATAATATAAGCAGAATCTAAATTAAGCCTAAATTTTGCATTGTGCCCTTTCTGGAGTTATTATCAAATAGCAAGCTGTGTAATATACAGAAACAAGTTGATAATGTACCGGCAAATAGCCTACAAAATAAAATGAGTGTTACAGGTTGTACTTGAAAATAGAAAACAGGGTTTTTTAAAGTAATATTTGACACTGAGTATTTGTAAGACCATGTAAAATAAGAGATTAACCAAAAAGAGGAATTCTAGTAGATCAGTTTATTATAAAAGACAAAGGAAAGGGGTTGTTTGAAATGAGCAAGAAACATTCGTATGTGCAAGAATCATACTGCAAGCAAAGGAAGCAAAGGAATCAGACCTGTATAATCTGTACATCAGTCAGCATGGAGGCTAGTACAGAAATATAAGAGCATTGATTTGAAACATCTAGGAGAAATACGAGGGTTTGTATGTGGTTTCATCTTGTCTTTCTCAATCCAGTACTTTACCATCTCCTTCCCAAACTGCATACCATTAGCACTTCTGTATTCTAATCTCTCCCTTGCTGCTTAAAATTATCACTCCTTTATTTCAAATATGGCTTCTTATCCTCTGCTCCACTAATTGGCTTTATTACCCTCGACCCCTTCTTGCCTCCACTGCATGCAGCTTGACATTTTTTCATCAACTAATCCCCACTTTTCACACTCTCTCTCTCCCCCCCCCCCCCCCCCCCCCGGCATTTGCTTCACTTTCCTCTTCTGGTGTATTCAGAGCTGCAGAGAGCTTTTCAGCAGATATTCAAACCCCTGGAGAAATTCAAAGAGATCGAAACACAGCACAAGAGCTAGGGGTGTTTTCTTCTGGGCTGCCAAAAGCATAAGGTAACATTCAGAATGAGGTCACTGTACCGTGATCTCATTTTGAATCGGATTTGCTGATGGGGCATAGGAAGCCTGGTAGGGAGAGCATATTGTTTTGCTAGTTAGTATTACATCAACAGACTGTGAAAATACATAGGCATTTACTTTCACTTCCTAATTTATAAATTTGTGTGGCAAGAATTTAAAAATTATGAGGTGATAATACAACTTAAACTAGGCATGGAGTGGATGTGCAACAGCCAAGTGTAGCAGGTACGTACAGAGTTGCCTGAACAAAATGAAACATTTGAGAGCATTATTTTACAGGATAATTGTAGATGCTTGCAAAGAATACAAATGATTTTGGTGCTATGGAAAACAAAGCAGAATTGGCAAGAGTGGGCATGACATGAGTGGGTACTTCAGACACGTCCCTGTGTAAGGTGCTGCCAATAGGCTGTTTAGGAAGAATGCAGCAGACTAGTATTCTAGTATCCGCTCTGATTATTTTTTTTGCTACCTGTTACCAAATCAGTATATATTCATTCCTATGAAAAAGACATTTTATGCCCTGAAATGCCTGCACAATGTCAAAAATAAAATATAATAATAAAATTAAAAAGGCAAAAAAAGGTGTGTGTGTGGGGGGAAGATACACTGGAAGGCCATACCTGGTATCAATTAAAACTTTTCTCTTTGAAAATGACACCACTGGTGTCTCACCATTGGTAGTATTTTGAGATAAGGAAACTGGCAGGACTTTGCCGTGATTTGAATAAGTTAAATAGCTGGTGCATTAACATTGAAACTGGTACAAAAACATGAGGCAGACCAGGAAATAAAACACATGTAGGAGCAACAGAAGAAATAGTGGGGTGTGATGAACTTCACTGGTAAACTGACTAACTAGTGAGTGGGAAGAATTACAAGTCAGAGAGAGAGAAATAAACCTGACTGTCAGGAGGGACAACACTCTGCGGAGCTCTGGAGAAAGAGCAATATTTGCAATGTACCTTTCAGATTGGCTGAGTGATCCTCAGCTTCAATGTGTGCAGAACTAAACCCTGACAGAGGCAAGGGACTTGACAATAAGAATATTTGCTCTTGTGATTAAATATTATCATCATAAACACAGAGGAAGCAGCAGAGTTAAGGTTAACTTTGTGGATTTTTTTTTTTGCAAAACCATTTTTGCAAATCTTGTGACATTATTTTTGGAATGAATAATCTCTGTTGACTGGTGGGTTGTATGCCCACCAAATGTTGGAATGTGTCTGTCGGCAACTCAATTTAAACAGATAATCATTAATTTTTATTTTTATTTTATTACATTAGGATGATTTATTATATATGCGTTATAAACTGTCTTTCTGTGTCATACATTAGCTTTCAACTTTAAAAAAGATTGCTCATGAAAATTTTTGTTTGTGAATAAGAGCTAGTACTGTTGCTGTAAAAAAAAAAAACTACTCAGTATAGCAATGCAGGCTGCAAAAAAAAAAAAAAAAAAGAAGTCCAACAAAAATACTTTCCGCCTGAAATCAATAATAAAATAAGTTCATTTCATACAAACACGCATCTAAAGCTTTCATGACAGTCTAAAAAATGTAAAAATGCCTGCAGAGGATATGAGTTTATTGAATTTTCTTACTTTTCTGTTTCATAGACTCCATCCTAACCAGATGGTATAATCTGATTGTATCAACCTAGAAGTATATAGGATTTTATTTTAATGTTAAAAAGGTCAGTAGCTTTGGAACTTAAATTCTTTCTGTCTTCTATACTGCACTAGAATCTCAACAGTGAAGTATTACCAGATGACTTTAATAAAAAGAAGCTGAATTTTATAAACTAAAATTTACTTATTCATTTCCTATATATACAGTTAAATTCTTTAGATGAATGCTACGTAAGTATACGGCAAAGCAATATATACTTTATTGAATAATGAGTGAAATTTATATTAATATAGTTGATATAGCTATAAGATTTCTTTCAGAGTATTTTTGCTGTATAACTGTTATTGAATATTACATCTTTTTATCACTTCAGATGCTATTCGAACATTTTAGTGCTTTAATCTAGCACTGGAAATATTTTGCTCTTCCCAAAGATATGTTCTGTTATCTTCTCCATTGAACCATTTTTGGTATGGGATTTGAGTTAGATCTTAAAATTTGGTGACAGGTGTACCATTTGCTGAGCTTTGCCAGGGTCTTCAGGTGGTCTGCAGTTTAGATTCCTTATGAAAGATTTTTTTAGACTTCTATGATCCTTCTTGAAGTCTGGATCACATTAAACATAAAGGCTTAGGCATTTTCAGCACCATGGAAGAAGTTTGCAATCATTTTCTATAATACAAACGGGCTTATTTAGCACTCCTGTTATGGAAAAGACTCTACAATAATAATGCTACTATTATAATACCATTTCTGTAATAATAGCACTTCTGTTATAAAACACCATTATTATAGAAATGCTATTATAAGACAAGCTCTGTTATTTAGAATTGCTTCTGCAATAAAAGTGCTAAAAAAGTCTGCTTGTATTACAGAAAATTATTGCAAATTTTTCTTGCCTGGCAGTGAAATTTTTCATTCTGAATCTTGTCTGTCGCTGCTGGAAAGTCATTCTCATATGTACTCTGAAGCCTATGTGAGTTACTCAATATTGTGTATTTAAAATAGGGAATTACTGAAAAGGCAAATGGAAAAAAGACCAATCTTCATTTATCCGATTTCCCATGTTCCTAATTTGTCATTCACTTTTTGTCATAAACCATAGCTCTTATTTAGAAAGTGTATGCAGGCCTGTAGTGCACTTCTTACTATTGTGTGTAAGGTAGGGGAGGGGGAAAAAATTAAAAGACACTGAGAAAGGAAACAAACCCTCCCTTCCTCCACCCCCTCACCCCCCCCCCCTCCGTTTTTTTTTTCATCCTGTTCGTTTCTCTAAGTTCGAGTACAGTTCACAAGAAAATGCTTCCAGTGCCTCCATTTGACTTTGTATTCTATTCTAATGCTCATAACATTTGATAAGAATGAAATTCAGTCCACTGAGAAAAACCTCGATTAAACCCTTTGAACCACTTAAGCTATTAGGTTCAGATCTTCTTAATCAGTACTCAACCCAAGTACCAGCCTGCTCTGATTATCACCCACCGCTAGTTCATAGCTCCAAGTCTACCCTCCAGAGCCATAATGAGTAGCTGTCTTTTGGGAGAAGACAGAACCATGCAAACGTAAATTCTCTAGTTCTGCCCCCAAATCACCCATGTCCTGTGTTTTCTTTTAAAATGTTTCTTTTTCGCAGCTGTAGGTGTTATATTGCTCTCTCCAGTCCTACGCTGCCTACCCACCAGTGCTCACTCACACAGAGCAGAATTTCTCATTGGTAAAGGATTATGAAAAAAAAACCCAAAAAACTTATTTCTCAGCATAATCCTTGGAAGCTCTTTGCATGATGGGTTAATTTTAGTGTAAATTACCTAGAATTAAAAAGATTTTACTGTAGAAAAGTTTGAGTCATAAAGTAAACTTTGTGGCAAGGACACAAAATAGCTTGTTCCCACAAGCTCCTTTCAGATGTTCACATCCTCCCCATCGTGAAGAGTTTTGCTTTGCAATGCCCTTGCTATACTTTAATTATACTACTTATGTTTCTTCTCCTTGACAAAGGCCATCTAGTAAGAAAACATTCAGCTTGAACTATATGGAACTGCATCATTTTTCTTGCCAGCAGAATGTCCAGCTTCTAGATTTTTGATTTTTATCATATCTAGTTTTTGCCAAAAGCAACAAATCTGGAAACCTCAGTCCTAAAATTCATCTTTCTCCTTCCCCGCCAGCGTAAGCAGTGTAGCAAGAAAGCCTAATTATGATATAGTGAATATTACATAAGAATATGTACTCTTCTAGTCATATTTCCATTGAAATTGTACTTCAAAGCAAACAAACAAACAAACACAAAAACAGTCTTGACTTTTGTCTTGCAGTTTTCAGAGTGTCATGTTGGCCTGCATTTAGAGCCATTAAAAATTATAACTATATGACTGTTATTTGGATAAAACTTTTCCAGTAGCACAAGGGGAATATCAAATCTTTCTAATTTAAAATTTCTCCTCACTATCCTTCTCTTGACATATCTTTTTAATAGTAGCGCGAATGGCCTTAGTCTAGAATTTTCTTTTTTAAGCATGTTTTTGAATCAATTTTGCTTTTAGTGGGAAAAAAGACCTAGTGGGTTTTGATGCTGTTTTGCATTCCTCTACATTGATAAAGGCTTTGTTTTTACACTGCTAACTACATTATTTAGTCCATAGAGTCAATTAGTGCCTTTGGGTACCATATTTTCTTGGAAACAGCATACACTTTTGTGCTTATTTGTATCTCCTAATGCTTAAGTGCTTGTATTATCTTTTGTGTGTTATTTTTCCGTTGATACTTACCAGTACTTATATTGGGTAACATCTGCTGTTTTGGTTCTTCATTGCAATAGCTCCCTTAAGACTTTCAGTACAAAAAGTCATTTTATTGTTAACAGCTACAGTACCACAAAGACAATCTTATGGTACCAGTGGAATGGTACTTTGTTTCTTTGGCATATCAAAGTAAAAGGCTGTTGACAATTAGTAATTTGCTTGAAATGTTTTTTTTTTTTTTTTTTTTTTTTTTTTTTTTTGTGAACGAAATGATTTTTTTGAAAGACAGAATATGCCTGATAGCTTCAGCTGAAAAAAATCTTTGAGCAGGTAAAAAAATCAGATACTTATCTTTGAAAATTATAAAACAAAAAAGTTGTCAAGAATGCAATAGCAATAATACCACTTTTAATATTAAAAAATAAAGCATTTGCATGGCCTGTTTCAAGTATACATTCTTCATTCAAAATGATGCTAAAACAAAGGAGCTAAACAACCTAGAAATTCTGTGTGTGTGTGTGAACCCAAAGCAAAATACGTTTTTTTTTTTCTTTCTTTTTTTTTTTTTTTTTCCTGATCTGAACAGAGGGTGAATATTTCAAGTTTTCTAAAGATTGATTGGTCAAAACAAGATGAGATTTTCCATTGTTATTTGTTTATCCATCAATTCTAAAAAAATATATATATTTTTTCAATGACCACATGTAATGAAGCCTTTAACATAATAGCTATGCCTCTATAGTTCCCAAGTGTGCAAATGAAATACTGTTTTTTCATCCATCATTCCTGTTTCAACTTATTTTGAATACAGGATGTTTTTTATAGGTTTGTATATAATTTCATACATGTCCAGTTTATCCTTTAGCTTCACTCAGTGTACTGAGCATACACAGAATAATCAGATAATGAAGAAGCTATAATACTATCCCTGATTATCACAGAAAATTTATTTCACAAAGAAATTCATATATACAAATATATGAATGTAATTAGCTTCATACATAATGCTTTGGATTATAGTATTATTTTTATGATCTAGAGAGAACAATTAAGCTGTGTGACCTTTTGTTTGTATTTGGCTTTTCAATACTGATGCTTGGATCATTCTGCAACTCAGCTGTCTCTTGGGCATGTAGGGTAGGTGCTTTCCATAATTCACTACTTGCTACAAGCCCCAGTGGAATCCAGTAGATAGAAAGAATCAACTTTGTGTTCAAATATTTGTAGTGAGAAATAAAATGGTATGAGACTGAACTTCTATTTCTGGATCACCAAAAAGCTGAGGCATTTTTGTGCTGAAGACTGCACTCTTTCAAGTCCAGCCTGAGTGGTTGAGAGAGGTTTCTTTTTAGCAGAGCTTGATTCTAAAAGTGCCAAATTGAGCTAGTCAGTGATTATGCTTTCTCAAGGTTTAACTTCTTTTTATGATAAACTTGGCAGTCAGATGTGCGACGTATTTCCAGGACCTCTATGTTCCAATGAATCTATTCAGAGTCCTCTTTAAGAAACAAAGCAGATATCTATGATCTAAATGTCATGAAAATTCAGTACTACAGCTTTAGGTTCTCTGCTAAATTAGATGTCAGAGATATGTTCAAAGCATAAACATGAAGAGGAAGCAACCATTGACTGCTTTCACTTAAAAAAATTGTTGCAGTAGTGTAGCTATCCATCTTTTTCATAACAGCCTAGTGACTTGAACTTGTGCATGTGAACTAGAAAGCTTGTTTTTTTGCCCTTCTCTGCTGATGGATTCCAAAATGAAGCACTTTACCTCTAAGGAGAGTGTCCTACTTAACAGGCTACTTGGTAGGTTGGTTGATATCATTCTTCGCTCTTATACAGCATTTTAATTTGGGGCACAATAGTACACTAACATGGTCATGGGGCTTCTAGACCAAGGCTGTCTACTGCCTGTCACATTTGGTCTTGTTAAGCAACTAAGTAAACCAAAAGCTTACCATAAATGTTTTCTCAGCCCACCTATCTTTATCTGACACCCTAGTTTGTTTTCCAGGTAGGCGTTCAAAGTGAGAAGAAATATGGAGTTTTTTGTTTGTTTGTTTGTTTGTTTTTTAAAAAGACATCCCTTTAAAGAGAAAGTTACATGAGGAAACCAAGTAGACATGGACAACTTTGGTAGATAGCAGAAAATATTTGACCTGCATGTGTTACATTAGAAGGAAACCGTGCCTTTTCTAAGTGTAAGTGCAAGTGATGACAGAATTTCTAGTGAGGAGCAGCTGTCCTGAATTCAGCCTCACCTACCATCTTAAAACAAATTTTACCTGGGTTCTGTAGCCCAACATGTAGCTTAAAAGTAGGAAAGTTACGGAGCTAGCCTTGGAACAGGTAGAAGCAAAAAGGAGCAAAATCAAGCAAGCTAGAAAGAGAACATGCATGTAGTTGGCTTGTTAACCATGACACAGGAGAGTTTTGTTAATAAATCTGCCTATTCCCTATATCATTCCTATTATCCTGTTTGATCCACAGCATTATTGATAGGTAACAGCAGCCTATTATCTACTGGTCTGCACATGAAGTTTTTATGGTCATTTGCTGTGGTCAGGGTACAGTTGTATTTCTTTGGCCCGTAAAGACACAGCAAAAGAGAGAACTGTGCTGACTTGCTTACTTCTCGACAAGGAGGTAGATTTTGGCTAGGCGTGGTTAACTCTTTTATGAAATACTACTTTTGTGGAGGTGACAGAAACTGAAGGGAATAGGTAGATGTAATGAGGCTTGAATTAAATATATTTATGTTCTCTGGATCCAGATTGTTCTGCAATAAATTTTTAAAGATCATCACATTGGTAAACACATAGTTCACTGCAAATTGTTTCAAGTCCTTCCTGGTAAAGTGTGGTCCATTGTTAAGCACTGTGTCAGATACTCTGTATCTAGCAAAAATACATTTTTATAATCACATTTTTAACTTCAGTACATTCTAATAATGCTATATCAGGAAAATGTAAATAATAGTCTAGAATTAATATATACATGTTCCTAGTCAGTTTAAGTAAATTGAGTACTACTACTTTACTCCAGGGGACAATTTATTCTGTTCCACCATATAGGTCCCTTTTGTCTGAAATAGCCTGAATTTTTGCACATGTGAAAAAGCCTAAATGAATTCTCCAATAGTCCTATCCAGGAGCAATATCAAACATCTCTAGCCTGTCTAGATTTTTCAGTTATTTGACTTTCATTTTAGTTTTAAAATACTCTTTTAGTAACATTGTCAGCTTGCCATTCTGATAATTTTAAATCCCTTGCATGAATTCAAATTCATGCTTTGAATTTCTTTTTGGGATTGAAATGTGCTGTCCAGCTAGTCTGCACTACTAATGATTATCTTTTTGGGTTGTCATTCAGAAGTGCTGCAATCCACAAAAACAAACAAACAAACAAACAAAACAAAAAAAAAAAACAAAAACAAAAACAAACAAAAACAAACAAAAACAAAAACAAAAACAAACAAAAAAAACAGCTTTTTGTGTAACGGGACAATGTTTAAAAGTCATAGTAACTGCTGTATTTTCAGGGTGGTGCTTGCTTAGCTGATTTTGGGTCTGTGCTTGGTTGTTTACAGTTGATACTGGTCTTCTATAAATAAAGACATAAATCTTTTTGTGCCATGGACCAAAGCAATTTCTCTTTTGGCAATGACTGTAATGCATAAAGCACTGATCTACATTGTTGATCATACTGCTTTATAAGAATTTTGCCAGGTCATTCATTTGGACCATTTGTAAACAACTTATTTTTGCATTTGATAGTGTATTTCCTCAGGTGTCCATTTTTCCACTTTGGTGAGTTTAAATTTTGGTTCAAAACACGGCCAGTAATGAATTTCCTGGTTATTGCAAGGCATTCATGTTTAATTTGATGCACTCTTGGGGTAGACATTTAGGTATTTCTTATTGTTAAATTTAAAGAAAAAGCACCATCTTCTGTTTTTCTGAAGACTGCTTGCCACACGTTCTTTTAGCTGATCTGGTTCTTTCTGCCTAAGTGGAACTTTTTTGCCTGAATTGTGGAGGTGTTGGGTTTTAGCTGATATCTGTTCTTGAGAACTTCTCAATACCCAAGAAGTCTTCAAACTTTTCTGTGTTTGTTTTGATTCCTAGACCCTTTAATAATATCACACTTTTGATGTAGACAAGGCTTTGCATCTGCAAATTACTGCTGCAAATTTTTCTTTAGCACTTTGCTATCTACCTACACCTCTGTTTTGCATACATCTTTAATTGAATTTTGCTACCTTTTTCTTTCATTTTAAATACAAGTAACACTATATTTGACATCCCACTGGCTAACACCTAGCTTAAAGTTAATAAATGTTCCATTTACTTTCAGGTTGACAGTCTATTTATCTTCTGGTGCAATGATGGACAATACTGCTGTGAAAAATTCATCCAGGGAAGTCATGCTATATGTACCATCTTTGCCTGTGCCGTGCATACTTGGCTTGGGCTTGCAAACTTTTGTGCACTGATATGAGCCACTGCATGTCTTTCATCTTTCATCTTTCATCTGGCGGATATTGTGCTATTTTTCATAGTCCATGTTACTCTGTGATCTCCTCCGAAGTGCCTTTGATTTTGTGCCTTTGTGCTTTAGGTATCTTTTCTGTAGACTAAATTTTCATTCTTATTTATGATATTGACCATTTCCATAAGGATTATTCTTGAGGAGGTGATTCACGCTGCTTAGCAATTATGCTTACAATATTTTGTTAATTCTGGTCTCCCAGAGTGAGACAATTTGATTCTCTTTCCTTATTGTTTTGATTTAGTGACCTGTCAAAAACTGGACCTTCTTGACACACTTTTAACTTAGTAATAAGTATTCTTTTCTCTAGAACTATTTCAAATGGTGTATCTGATACCTTTAGTTCTTCACTTCTGCATTCTTCCACTAGCATTTACTGCTTTTTTGCAGTTTCTATATACAATAGGGTACTCAACAATTGTCTCCAAGCACTGAGCTGCTTTCTCCTCACTGAGTTCTCACTGAGTTCTCCAAAAACTGAAAATATTCAGTTATTAGTTACAAATAGTCTGCACAACAGAGCAACCATTCTCCAGATATTATTTTTTTTTGTTCCCAAAGTTGAACCAAAAGTACAGTTCCTAAATAATACTCCCTATCTGAAATATAATTTCCGTGGGGGGTTGTATTTCAATAGGTGTATGATAAAATAATGAGAAGTGTACTAATTTGCATTAAGTCATGTTCCAGTTTGGGAAGGCTGGGAAAAAAACATAGAAACTTGCTGCATCACTGCACCTGAGCTATAAATAGATCATGAGTTTTAACTGCTTACAAAATAAAATAGAAAAAAATATATATTCATCAGAGACATTTCTTACACAAGTTCCCTTTCATCAGTTGTATTTGAGAAGTAAAATGATGTACTAATCCTAAATCTGTTTTAATTTGAAAAACTATAAAAACTGAGTACTTACATCTTCAATACAGGTGTTCCTAGGTTAGGAGCATCACATTCCCAAGTTCACTGTATTGTCAACACAGAAAGATAGGCATTTTCTGAGGGGAGTAATTTTAAGTATGCTGGCTAACCAAACCGTTTTGTTTTACCATCCATAACCAAGCTGAGTATTATGCAACCCTAGCAGAGCTGGCTATCTGTAAGAAGGAAAGACTTTACAAATCCAGCCTTCCCAAGCATATCTAATTACAAGAAGTAAAGGAAGCACAAGAAATAAGATTCTACAGACTCATTTCCTTTGGGACTGGGCTTAGTTTTAGACAGTTAGATGTCAACATCTCCTAGTCATTGATATGCTGGATAAACACTTTTTTCGAGTTCCACATAGGCATTTCATTCTATATTGATTTCATTTTGTAGACTGAAAAAATGTATTCCTTGCAGCACATTTTCTTCAGTAATATATAAATAACTAAACTGTTTGCTTATCCTTTTTGTGGCTCATCCTTTTTGTGAGGTACTAAGAACTGGGTGAGGATAATGTTAATGCTTATTCTGTCCATGAGTTTCTTACAGCTCCTCCCATACTCCTGTAGGTTTGTGTTGTATCATGGCCTACTCTGTCAGTTTCCTGGATGTTTTCACTCATCTGTGTGAAGGAGGACTTGTCAAAAAAAACAAAACAAAACAAAATAAAACAAACAACAAACAAAACAAAACAAACAAAACAAAAAACAAAACAAAACAAAACAAAAACAAAACAAACCACCACCAACAAACAAACAAAACAAAAACAAAACTAACAAAAAACAAAGTAGCAACTACCTCCCTCCTTCCAAAACATATATTATGGCGGAGGCCTCAAGAAACACATTAGAATATAATTGTTATTGATGCATGAAGTAAAGATGTGTGACCACAATTTCACATCCCTGGAGAGGGATGGCCAGTTCACTGAAGTATGGAAGATATAGGTGATTCATCACTCCTTGCCATTGTGCATGTGTTTTTATAAAGCCAAACAAAGTGATACTGCTATCTAGGAGCAAAAGTTAGGCCATGTAGTTGCTAAGAGTTTGATATATGGTAATTTCTATGTGATTTATCAATAATTCTAAATATTTTATTGTTTTTGATCTCTTTTTAACTACAAATGATGTATTGTGAAGTAACAAAAGTAGTTTAGCCAGTTACTTTGTTCAGTAATAAATTTCCTTTCTGGGTTTTCTTTCATGGACAGTTGATTTTCCAGTAACATAAATGGATGTTTGAACTTTATATTGATAGCTAAATTATCGTACACTTTGTGATCCTGTTTTTTTTGCCAATGCTGCAGCAACATCTGGTGGTATGGTGAAAGCTGATCAAGTGAGGGTTTCCTCTGTTCTGAATTTTGATAAGCTTTTGTATCACCATGGGGCATCTCAGGAATGCACTCTGCAGGGAGTTATGCAAAAGTTTTTCATTTTGCACCTGCTGCTCTGCTATAGTCTAAAGTCATGTCATAGTAAATATATTTTTGCTACTTTTTTTTTTTTTTTTTTTTTTTTTTTTGAAACGGTGCTTGTATTTAGAGAGGTTTACAGAGATGGTTTGATAAGCTATGGATAGCCCTGAGCCCTTTTCTCCCCCAATGAACACATCATGGTATCTTTATGCAGTTTGTACTCGTATTATGAAGAAACTCTACAGAAAAACAATTATGCTGACATACCTGAGTTCTCCTCCTTGACATTTTACAGAAGCATACTTTTTTTTTTTTCAGGCTGCAAGTGACTTCAGAGACCACTGTGGCTCATCCTTTATGGTTACTTAGGTTGAAAATGATTATACATGATTGCATCCCAAAATTGCTTAATGTTTGAGAGGTTATGATGGATCTTCTATATGATTTAAACATTTTTTTAGCTTCCTCTCTACTGGGAAACCTAGAAAATTATTTGATATTATTTAAAGATTTTAAAATGAAGAGTCCAGACCAGTAATGACTTTGGAGAGATATCTATTTCTTTAACTCAAAGCTCATTTGATTAAAATATTTGTATATATGAATAAGATAGCAAATGGAATACTGTAAGTGCATCAGACAATCTTCAGATCTTAACAAAATATGTTTTCATGATGAGTTCTTATTAAAAATTCAAGTTTACTTATTGTCAGGAAGATTCACACATAAAATACACTTGGAAGTCATTACATACTGTCTCCAGTATTTACACCAAAAAAAATCACTGATTTTAGTGGAATTACACCTGATTTATGCTGGTGTAATTGAAAGTGGAGTAAGTCTCATAGACTCCCAGTAGTAAAAAAACATGAGGCATTAAATTACATGTAGTAATTAGAAGAATAAATGAAAATGTTTTTTACATGTTGTAAACAACACTGAGCATACTCAAGGTCTATAACATTTTCAAGGGAGTAATTCAAAAGAGCCACTAAAAGATAATGTCTACCTCTTAACTCTGCTTGATTACAGAGGACTTGCATATAAAAGAACTTTTAGAAATCTGAAAGAAGTCAACCACAGGTGTTGGATGAAAAGGAGACATACACACCACCTATCTTAGGCTGTAGTTCTGCAAACAGCTGAAAAAAAAATAAAAGCTTTCAATGGCAGGTTTCTGCATTCTTCACTTCCACTGCCCTCACAAGTGGCCAGGTGACTGCTGCCTCCTTTTGGCATTGAAAGTACTAGTGCTTGCTGGATTTTTAATTCAGGATATTCAATTTGCTAAGTATATTAGTAAATATAATAATAACTATAAATATAATAGTAACTATATTAGTAAATATATAGTATACTAAGAAAACCATCACTTCTATTTTTTTTGTTTGTTTGTTTGTTTTGTTTTGTTTTGTTTTTAACTCCATTTCATTGCCTTTTTTGTTTGCCTTTGTCTTAGTGACTTCAAAGTCAGCTCCTAAAGTTCTTCTGGTTGTTCAGTGGTACCTTGTTTTTGCACAAAGATGCTTTCCCCTTTCTGTGGGAGCTGGCATTGGAACACATTGCCTTATACAGAACAACTTAGTTTGCTGTCTGCCTGTGAAGTAAAAGCTCTTGCTGAGTTTTGGCTGGTAGTAACTTGCTGTACTCTAGTGATGAGTAGCTATCAGCAAAATTGAGGAGCTTCTGCTTTAGAAGAATGATATAACTGATCAGCTGACTTGCCTCTGTATGGCATTTGCACCTTACTCCTTGGCCATAAAGGCAAAGCTTTTTAAAATAAATACATGTTAATAATAAGTAGGCATAAGTGACAGTAGACATGTAATAGCAAGATGATTCCAACCTTTTGGCAAACAGAAAAGGGCCACTGATCTGTGTACAGCAAGCCCAGCTCTTTGCACTTTAGTCAAAAACACTTGCAATGCATCTGTACCACTTTCTTCTTGCCTTGGTAGGGCTGCAAGCCTACTACTAATTTCTGACCTTTCTCCCCACCCAACCCCTTCACAAAATGAAAATGTTAAAACTAATGAGCATGTGGGGGCATTGTGCTTCCTGGCATTGTTATTTCTAAAAGCATGGTGCCGGTACCCGAGCTGGCTCTTGCAGGCTGACAGAGTTTCTTTGTGTGGGCTCCATCTCATTTGTGTGGTCCTTTGCTTCAGATTAAGGCACACAAGGAGAACCATGAGATATTGTATGGCTTCAGTGTGTTCAGTAGCTTTAGGTTGAAGAGCCAAGTAGCAGCAGGATTTTTATACCCGGGTAAGGGAATTAGAGAACCATAGAAGCTGAAAGGTTTTTAACACTGTGCAATGACATAATTTATTATGTATTCATGTGGTGCTACTTTGTTGTGCTTTATTTGTTACAGGTTTTAGCACTTCATGACATGTACGAGTATGCTTGATACCTTCTATGACATAAAGTGTATTATTTATTAAAATTATGAGGATAGCGGTTACAGAGGTACAGAGATTCAAGAACTTGAAATTCTAATCCTGTCTGTGGTGTACACTCAGAGTATGACCTTGGACAAGTTATTCTCTGTATGCCTCGGTTTTTCTTTCTGAAAACAGCATAGCAATTGTAGCAGAAATATCATGCTTTTTAGTATTGCAAAAATGTTTATATTTTCTCTGAGGATATTAAGAATAGTCATAATAATAACATCAATTAATTATCAAACTAGGAAATGAATACCACCTTCAGACTTTCAAGGAAGTCTGAACAAAAGGCACACAGAAATGGCTTACAGAACTGCATTAATTGTCACTAATTTACTTTGGACAAAGAACTGTACTTTGTACCCATTTCTTGGAGTCATCAAAGGGGCATTAACTATTAGCTAGCATACAAAATACAGATGCTTTACTAGAAACCCTAAGATACCCTGAGATGTTCCTAATAATAGACTATTGTAAGGAGAACAATGCTTTTCCGTCTCTAGATTCTCCTTTAAATACTAGTTGTACCAAGTAACACAATGCTGAGAGAACGGAATTCAAAATGTAATAGGAACACTGGTTTATAATTAATACAATATCAGTATAACTTAATGATACAGAGTAAGTTGACATGCTTTCTTAAATATCCTTTGGACATTACAAAATTAATTTGTTGTAGTATTTGCCACTGTACTTTCAGTTCCACATTAGACACTCTTTTTACTGATTTTATCTTAATATTTCTAATGCACTGTAACTATTTCAAATTTTTCCATGCTCTGGCATATTCTAGGTGATCTGTCTGTAGCTGTAAAAATGAAGCATTTGGTGGGGAAAGGGAGATTGTTTCAGAACTGTTGGATGAAATGCTCCTATGGTGCTGGAGATTTACTATGCCATAATCAGTGAATAATTATTCCTTTCTGATGTCAGTGGGATCTGATGAGAATAGGGTGGGTGTGATCCATTGTCCCTTTTGAGGTTGCCAACAAACTTTAGAAATAATTTAATTGCTTAACATTTGAGAGGTGTCTCTAAGAGCATATTCAGGTCTTTTGCAGACTGAGAGGAATAACAAACCAAGCATGTGGTCCAATTAACACTGGAAAGTGTACTGTAGTTGAAATTCATAGAAAGACTAGTTCCACCATTCTTTAAGAGAGTATTGTAAATATATTCACCTAGTTTTTGAAGGTAAACATCTCAAAATGGAACTTCAGAGATCTTTGAGGTGGAAGAAGAATGTTTTTACTTTTAAACCTGCTTATTTTTGTATGGTATATCTTTTCTAGGCCTGTAGATACCTGCATTGGACATGAATAGAAATATCTATTATAATGATTTTCAAAGAGTAAGGGAAAATTTGCTTACTTCATTCCAGGCGGGGAAAAAAAAAAAAAAAAAAAAAAAAAAGTAGCTTTCTTCTCTCAATAACCAGTGGCAACACAGGACAGTACTCTGTCTTCCTTCTTGCAGCTACTTTTTGAACCTGTTTGCAGTGTTCTGTGGGCTGTGCTTTCCATGCCAAGATATGTGTCAAAAGGTATTTTCATCTAAGTTGAAGAAAGTTAGACAGTTCTCATTCATTTGTGAAAATAAAAGTTCACCAGCAAGGAACACACCTTTGTAATGGAGATTTTCATCTGTTAAACATACATTCAGGTTGCAGTGTAAACTTATCTAGGAAGACAAAAATAGAACAAAACAGTGAGTGAACAAACAAACCTTGCAAAAAATCCAGGAGTTAGTGGGAATTTAGATAACCAAGTCTAAAACTGAAAACCTATAGTTAGCTGCCATCTAACCTTGGGATTAAGTAGGAAGATGTAGGCTTCTTGTAAATTTAAAATTCCTTGGGTGTATAGAATTGCACTTGTGAGGGACCATACTGATCTTGATCATGTTGAATAGGTGGGAGTCTACACCAGCTGCAAGCCAGATGACATACGGAAACAAACTGCTTTTAGTGTGTAATTCTAAGCAACTTGGCAATGCTAGCATGTGCCTCGCACATGCAATTGCACTAGACTCCTTTTAAAAAGTGGCTATTGACTTAATACCAGACTCCTAAAATAAGTCAACAGTAGAATGATTTACTCTTTTATAGAATTATCATGTTTAAAGATTGCTCTTTAACATCTTAAAACTTGGGTACACTTCCTTCCCAAGGCTGAGGAGGTTCAAATCTATATTGTTCATAACATGTCTTGTGCTGTCAGCTGCAAGGCTGTTCTGGTTGGAAGTCATGGTCCCCAGTCTTGCTGCGGAAACTCTGTCACTTATTTAAAAAAGAAATTGAGATTCATTATGTTAGAGGGAGACACCATATGTCTGAGCAGAGAGAGCACGGTAAGAAAATTCAAGGTTCTGGTACATGCCTGCTTCAGTAACTGAAGTACACATATCCAGAAAGTATTGTAGTACAATGTACCCGTACTACTTACCCATGAATTATTTAACTTGCAGCTTTTTACTACAGTTCTTTCTTGACTTGCATAATCTGTGGTCTTTCATGAGCAGAGATTATTAATAATTTTGAATGTAGGCCAACAGTATGCTGGCTTTTAGATATTGCTGGTTATGGACTGTGACTTTCTAGTATGAATATAGAAAACTAATTTTGTTTCGCAAAGATTATTTTACTCTATTTTAATACACTATGTCAATTCACAGTATTTTATTTGCTTGATCAAACTTTTTTTTTTTTTTTTTTTTTTTTACAGTACTATATATGCACTATATATTTTTGCATAGTGACTACTTTTCTTTTTCCTCTTGTTGGCTCTAATAATTACACATGCCAGTATTGATGCTATCGCTAGTTTGCTGCTCGTTACTTATCTGCAAGGGAAGGAGTGAGGGATGTTTGTCACTTGCTTGTGGATATGACTTAAGTAAATGCAATAAGATCTTACAGAAAGATTTGTAAAGTCTAAATATTGCATTGTTTACTAGTTTTACAATCAACTCTTATAGTTTAAATGTTCTTTTCTGTTTACATTTGTAAAAGAGAATGAGAAGCGATAATTAGTAAAGAAAGATTTAATAAAAGGGGAAATACAAGATCAGAAGCACCTTCAACAAATAGGAGATAGTTTTCCTCCTTCACTTTAAAAGGATTTTCCAAAGAGATTACCTTCATAAGGAAGGAAGCACCCTGCATCAAGCTGTTTTGTTGAGAAATGAAGAGATGGAGAAAATTAAATGTGTAGACTGCAAGTCACTGAAATCCTTGAATGCAGTGTTAATGCCCTTCTTTCCTCTGAACACCTTGCCTCCTACAAAATACTCTTACTAAATCAGTGTTGCCTGGGAAGTTGTGGCTTGTAGGAAATGGCCAGCTAGCAGAAGGCAATAATTTGGTGCCACAAATTTGAAAGTATTCAGGTTGCAAAAATCTCTCTTGTGAAATGTCTGTGAAGACTACTACAATGCCATCAGAAATGCTGTAGTTTCTTAAGAGATAAAAGTTCCTTCTGGAGTCCACAGGAAAGGAGACCTAACTGATTTGGGGTAGGACTCTGAGATGAGCACTCAGTAAGCATCAAACCATTCATAATATCAGATTCTTCTTTTTCTTTTTCTTTTTCTTTTTCTTTTTCTTTTTCTTTTTCTTTTTCTTTTTCTTTTTCTTTTTCTTTTTCTTTTTCTTTTTCTTTTTCTTTTTCTTTTTCTTTTTCTTTTTCTTTTTCTTTTTCTTTTTCTTTTTCCTTTTCTTTTTCTTTTTCATGTGTGTTAAATGACTGATTTATATCAGGTCACAAGAAAAAACATAGTTCCACACAACTGCCTACAGACACTAAATTATGCCAAGCCATCTGAAAAAAAATATTGTTTGATAAATACAGCAAACTTGCACTGTCTGTGAGGAGAGTTTATATAGTTTTAAGTAGTAATGCAAGGATACAGTACTTCCCTCTGCTGTTTCAGACTTGTCAAAATGGCTATCGTTGATGACAGCTTGACATGATGTTAGTTATTTTAAGTGTCAGATGAGAGTGGCTGATGCCATGGTACTGCGGTGCTCACATTTGTTGGAAAATTAGATGGTGATTTAAAAAAAAAAAAAGGCCAAAAAACCCCAACAGCCCAGCTGCTCTGACTGCCTAGGTTTGTTTTATTTTCTGTGCTGGGTGTGTAATTTGAGTGAGCAGTAGTGAACATGCCTGAGGTGTTAAGAGAATGATGCATTTTCTGTAGGCATGAATACTCTTAAATAAAACAGGAACACCTTCCTGTCATTTGTTGTCTTCCAGAAAGATTTTTTAAAAGGAAACGGAAGCCAATTAGCCCGGAAGTTTAACCTCTTTTAGCTTAGCTTCTTTTATGAGAGCTTTTTAACCTTTTAAATAAATCATTTTCTTTCTTTTCTCTCCTCCCCTTTGAATCAGTTACTAGCATTTCTCATGCTGGGCCCAAGGAGCAGGCTGCTTAAATTCAAGAATGATTTTGAGGGGATAAAGTGTACAAGATTTTGAATTCTTGCCATAAGTCCCTGGCAGACAGCCAGGAAACCTCAGAGGAATAGGGCTAATGAAGGGAGGGTAAAGGAGATCTGGAGAGTGTGGCTGGTAATGCAGTATGCACTTAATTGGGAGCAGGTATCGGTGCAAACTTCTCCATTTTAATTGGAAAGAGAAGGGGGATGTTAAGGAAGATGGAGAAAAATAAGAATGCATAAAGTTTTCAAGCTGAGGAGCCAAAGGCAGGCCTGTATATGGCAGAGAAAGAACTCAATTTAGGGCAATTTGCTCTGCAAGCTGGGCTGCAATCTCCCCTGGGGATAGGGATGAGGAAGAAAATGAAACCAAAAGAGAACTTGATAAAATCACCTAGCACAGACAATCTCAGTAGAATAGGTTTTACTGAGTTAAATCTGCCCCAATCAATGTGATTCTTTTCATATAAGTTACAAATAAAAAGCCACAAGATTACAATAAAAATCGAGGATGTACTGCTGCTGATGTAGCACATGGGAGTCTTAAGGACTTGTTGTGGAATACAGGTTTTTTGCAACCATCATGTTTGTTTTTTTCTTTTCATCTAGCTAGGAGAAAAAAATGAAAAAAAAAAAAAAAAAAAAAACCCACAAAAAACCCACCACCCTCATCTCTGCCTGCTTCCTAACATTTTATTAACTTTAATCTAGGGTTAGCGGTAATGTGTGAACCTTACAGAGCTTAATTTTCAATGCACTTCAAGGCTGAGCATGTTCTAGTCCTGAAATCTGCTAAACCTGAGCTCTATCTTGATTTCTTGTTAAAAGAGCTGAAGCTTTTTCAAATACTTTTTTTTTTTTTTTTTTTTTTCATGACAGAAGTGCAAAAAAAAGAGACACTTCCCACCTCTTTCCACCCATTCCTATAGCTGGGCATATATAAAGATGAGGGTGAGTGCCTGCATTTTCATGGTACATAGGAGAGGCATTATGCTGTTGCTTGCTATAGTAAATGTATGCTGCATCTTTCTCAGTACAGATGCTAAAAGAGTTGGTGTATCAAGTGCTGAGCAGTTATTTGTTCTATATCTGAGGACCGGGCTGAGTGCATTTGCCTTTTGTCCTCAGTAGTGGGTTAACCTAAACACTTTGTGTTTAAGGACCTCCTTGGAAATGATAGTGGTGTGAGCTGTGAGTGTCCTAGCTGGACAGCTGCTCTTTTGTCTGCACTGTCACACAGCTGAGAAAGATGAAGTGGTTTCTACAGAGTCATTAGTTGGGGGGGGGAATAGTTTCTACCAGTGCAACACAAGAGAGATAACATGGGATACACAGCACTGAGCATTTGGCAGAACGAGCAAGAAATGAGGTAGGAAAAATGCAGGGCAGTGATATAGTGATGACTTGCAGTTGCAAGGGATCAGCTGAGATCTGTAGCAGCAATTATGTTTTTCCATGTTGCACTGACGCAGCAATAATTTTCTCTGATAAACTCTCTTCTTGTTGATTGTCTACACTGGCAAAAGAAAAGGCAAAAAGAGTATAAACAGAAGTTTTGTTGCTACCTGAAACTTGAACAGACTGGAAAATATGGGTATTGCTGGTTTTAGCTTTGTTTCCTAAGGATGCTTTCCATTAGCCCACTGCTAAATATCCTGTCTACCCAGGAGGACTGGATGCCTTAGATGTTGGAGATTCCTGCAAGTTTTGTGAAAACAGATAGCCAAACAGAGAAAAAAGACTCAGCCTGAACATCTCTGTTGAAAGACCCTTACTCCTGGAGGCAATGGCCAATGTGAGCCAGTCAGCAGAAACTGTCCCCACATATGCTGCATCTTGATGTGCAGGAGGGCAGGGCAAAGAAAAGACTGGGCTGGGAACCATCCTCTGCCCTGAGGAGAGGACTGTTAAGGGGACACTGCACATTCATGTGTTGCTCCCAAGGCTTAATTAGTGCATTCGTTGTGAATATTAATTAAATTATTAATTAAATATTAATATTAATTAAATATTAATTAAAGTAAATATTAATTAAAGACTACACTTAATTAGTGTAGTCTTTGTGAAACTTCACAGACAGCATGCTTAGCTGTGTTTGTCTGGTACTGATTTCCACTGGCCATCTTATACCAAGCTAGGTTTCTGTATCTGTACAAATACGTGCACGCATTTTTGAGCTGTTGCTGAATGGGGTAAGGAGACTGTCACAACAACAAATTCAGTTTCAAAATTTTCAGAACAAGAAACAGCATTTTTGGATCTAATATAGATATTTGATTGTGAAAGTTTAAAGGATCAGGTGAAAGCAAAACATTTGTATCCCTTTTATATGAATTTTATATAGGTCCATCCAAAAGAACACAAAATTTTGGTGTGGAAATTTGTGTGGTGGAGCTTGTAAATCCATGTGTTTCAGTACTTTTAAAGGAAAGGTTACATTCTAACCAAGTGTAAAGTTCTTGTGGAAATGTGTGTACACAAATATATATACGTGTCAATAGGCTGTGTATACATATTAATTTTATATAAATAAATTTTACATTGCTTTGAGCATTCAAATATTATTTTATTTCCATTTGAAAAAAGATCTAAGCTCTCAGGTGATATGAACACTGACTTCAGTATAGGACTTTCACACTTGCATTATACTGTGACATTTGCAGACATATTTAAAGGAAACAGTACATCATATGTAGCTATAAGGGCAGATTATTTAAAGTTGCAGTAGAAAGGTGGGAAGGAAATCCTGTGTTTTGTTTATAACAATAGAAGGGATTTTATTCTATTCCATTCTGATTGTACTACTTCAAAATTCATAATTAATTGGTGATAGTAAGCTAGACTCTGATTTTGTGTAAATGACTGTAGTTCTGTCAGAGATAGTTACATGGATACGATCTGACATGCTGTCTTTTTTTTTTTTTTTTTTTTCAATATGGCACAATAAAAAGACTGGGAACAAAATTCTTTTCTTGGAGACAGAAAAGAAACTTTGCTCAGGTCTTGTTTGACCGGTGTAAGTGAAAGGAAAATATGACCCCAGGCTTACTAAGTAGTAATTATGGAAAATAATTTTGACATAAGCTAAAGGATAGTCATATAGCTGTATTTCCCATCATATGATGAAGCTTTTAAAACTAATTGGAATGTATTGAGAAGCAAATTCTGAAATTAGATTAATAGATTGTATGGGTCACTAAGTGAAAACTTCCACCCCAGATATTCAAAAGAATAAAAATCTTTTGTATCTGTAAACTACCCATGTAACACCCTTCAGACCTGAGAATCCAAGAGTATCTCTGTTCCACTATGCAAAGAGAAATAGGTATGTGGAAACTATTTTATTCAGATCTTTCTCTTCTTTTTCCCTTTTTTTAGATTTTTTTTTTTTTTTTGTATAACATATGCACAGTTTAGCTTAGATTCACAAAATATTACCCACAATTACAAGAAGACCTTTTTTTTCCTGCTCTTTTTCTATTATAATGACATCTCTTTGAGCTTTAACATCCAATTGGCTGCTCTGTTTATTGACTGTTCTCTCTTTCCAAATGAGGGAATTTCAGGACTTCCTTCTTAGTTTGGACACTATGCAGTCCTTCAGATCTTTTAAGTAAATTTCTGAATTAGAAATTGTCTTCTGCTAAGCTTAAGGTACTTTATCAACTTGAATATCATTCCTATTGTTGATAGGAATTATACCTCTTTTGTCTTAACACTACTACCAGCCAGAGTAATAGACATTTATGTCTATATAAATTTGCTTTTTATATAACTTTACATATGATCGCAATAAAATTCAAATGATTATTTTTCCTGTGAGTGATTTTACATATATATCTTCCTGTTGTGGGTGTGAACAAACCTTTTATCTTTAGCAATACCTTCCTGCTAGACCTATGCCCATAAAACCACAAAACAAGTGGTAAAAGAGAGAACACATGGTAAATGTAGTTTGGATTTGAACCAAGTCCCACTCTTTCTTGGCCTTTCATTTATCCTTTAAAGCTGTTTTGAATTGTTTTTAATATTCTTTTTCCTGTGTCTTTTTTTTTTTCTTAAAAAAATATTATTATTATTTATTTTTTTAATCCCTTTTATGGTTTTCTTGATGGATTTCAAATGGTGGGAAGTTGTGCTCTTTTCAGATGGTCATACTAGAAGTCTCAGAGAGAAGCTTATCTTTGGAAACTGCTTAGGGACTGAAATTGTCTTAAGAGAAACAGTAGAGGTAAATCTGTTAGATCTGTCTGAGATCTGCGTAGATTTGAGCGTTTGGGTGATGCTCAACTCTGCCTTTTCTTCCAGCCAAAAAAAAGGGTGCCTTTAGACAGTAGCTCAGTGACTAGTGCAAGGGATCAAGCCCCCATGCACAGCTTTGTGAAGGCAGTTTCTCTAATGTCATCTTATTTTTTGAACTTCAATGCTCAAAGGGATGGGAAATATAGAGAAGCTGATGAAACCTACCTTTTAATTTCCTTCTGGCTGTGATATAGTCTGATGAGAAGGCAGAGGACAATATGGGCTTGGGATCATCATTTCATCAAATAAATGTGTAGTTCCTGAAAACCTTCAAAATACAGCTTTATTTTTGAATAGTCATCTATTTGTAGAATATTGTCTGCTTTATATTAGGACCTACTTATGTTGCATGGAGCCCTAGACATTTCTTCTGATTTGCCACCAATTTTATCTGTGCCTTCAATCACAGTTAGCTGCGGGAAGTTACTCTGACAGCTTTGCACACACCTTTATTATTTCTGTTAAGATATGTAAGTCTTCATTTCACCTAATAGATTGGTTCTCTCTCAGAGTCTTATTAGGTAGTTTTTCTTTTTTCTTTTTTTTTTTTTCTTTTTTTTTTTTTTTTCTCAGAATTTATACTTTCAGATATTTAGGCCACTTACTAATTGCTGGCAAATGAGGTATCAGAGCTCATATGAATTACAATTTTCCTTTGATTAGTAACAAGATTAGTAGCACAGTCTGCTGTTCTTCCTCCTTCATATTTTCATCTGGCACTTCAGGCAGGATGCTTACCCATATATGTCTGGGTCACAATGCAGCCAGTCTCTTAAAGACGATCATCGTTTGACATCTTTCTTTGCAGAATAAAACTAAGCAGGTCCCTCCAAATCTTCATTCAAGACTTCAGGGTTCTTTTTGGCTTGTCAGATCCTATTCGTGTTCCTGCTTTTAAATGCTTAGACAGAAATTAAGTACAGCCTTTGGCAACTTCAGTGCAAATGAAATGCTACATCTCTAGCATCTAGTCATTTGGTGCCTTCTAATCAGTACCTTCAAAGGTGTGCCAGAAGCTGTGACTCCATGTTTATTGCCTCAGTCCTTCTCCCTGTCCAAGCTTGGCAGCTATTTAGCAAAGCATGTGAGACGTTGTCAGGATGCTAGATACTGTGTACCATGAAGTTTTGTCATTGCTGAATTCCCACCTTCTTACTCTAGGAAATGCTATACTCTGTTGTAAGTATCTGCTGTCTTCTGTTTTGGTTTTGACGGGCAGAGAGACTGCTCCATATTTTGGAAGAAAAGGTTTTAGGACAGTTACAAAAAAAAAAAATAAAAACTTATCTGAGCATTATGAAAGTTAAAAATCTTAATTTGCTTATTTGCCAAACTTGTATTAAGAGATAGTAGAAATAGTTTCTGTGGCAGGGAATTAGCTTGTCAATGTTTTATTTGCTAGAAGATCCACTGAGATGGTTAAAGCATTTTGGCCAACTGAATCATGAGTGGGAAATTAAGAACTATATTATTGAAATCATTTCCTGCATATAGAATGAGTAAGGGTTCTTCTTGTAATCCAAGGGGAAGAAAAATCCAAAAGACCTTGAGAAATATTCCCTTCTGCTGTGGTTTAACCCCAGCAGGCAGCTGAGCCTCACGCAGCCACTCATTCTCCCTACAGTGGGTTGGGGGAGAGAATCAGAAAGGCAAAAAAGTGAGAACTCATGGGTTGAGATAAAGACAGTTTATTAGGTTAAACAAAAGCTGTGCATGCAGCAAAGCAAAATATTCACTAATTCCCATTGGCAGGCAGATGTTCAGCGATTTCCAGGAAAGCAGGTCTCATCACGCATAGCAGTTTCTTGGGAAGACAAATGCTATCACTCTGAACATGTTCTCTCCCTCATCCCCCATCCTCCACCCCCCTCTTCCTTCTTTCCCCCAGCTGATCATGAAAACACATGGTATGGAATATGCCTTTGGTCAGCTTGGCCCAGCTGTCCTGGCTGTGTCCCCTGCCAGTTCCTGGTGCACACCCAGCCTCCTCACAGGCAGGGCAGCATAGGAAGCAGAAGAGTCCTTGATGCTGTGTAAGTACTGCTCAGCTACAACTAGAGCATTGTTGTGTTATCAACATTATTTTCATCAAAAATCCAAAAAACAGCACTATACCAGCTACTTTCAAAAATTTAACTCTATTGCAACCAAAACCAGGACACCTTCTGAAGCTACTTCTGAAGGTACCTTCTGGATCTCTACTCCAAGAGAAATTTAAAAGATATCTTTTTGTATTAGGGCCTGCAGTTTTTAGAGCCAAGATAAAAACACCTACTATCATTTGGTTAAGCTCTTCAAGATTATCTGACTAACATCTTTGAAGAAAGTTCACATTTCATTGTCTGTAGAGTTGTATGGACTTCTGTCTATGACCTTTCATTTGAAGAGTTACCCATTCCTATTTGTCCTGTTGTCTCTGAGTCTTCCTTTTATGACCTGTGTGGGTTATGAGGTGATGCAATACCACAGCAGGAATGTGCAGACTAACAATACTTTGCAGAAAAAGGCACTTGTACTTACCAATAACTGGATATTATTTGAGATATACTACCCCAAGATGATGCATCACAACTTACTCGCCTTGCTTGCTTCACTGGCATCCTGCCATTATTCTAATTGAAAGAAACAAGGATATATCCTACTCCTTTATTTCTCATGTACTATACACAGGAGGAGGGAGCAGGTGGTAATGCTTAGACTAAAACATTGGAGTTATTAGGTATATGGACTTTCACCTGCATGTGTGTACCTGTGTGTATGTTGCTAAATACCCTTTATAGTTATATAAACAGTTTCCTTGAACAAGTAATCTGTTAGATTTTAGGCTTATTCTGCTTTCTGAAGGCTTCTCAGTTAAAAGGAAGTCTGGAGTCACAGTCCAATTGTCTTCTATTAGAAACAACTGTATTAATTAATCATTTCTGTGGTTTCATAAAGACTGGTCTTATTGGGAAATTGCTGTCTGAACTTCATTCCATGTGACACTCCCATCCCACCCCACACCATGCCCCCTGCAAGAATTTCCCGCCTGATCATATTCGTAGAATCACAGGATATCCTGAGTTGGAAGGGACCCACGGCAACCATTGAGTCCAACTCCTGGCTTCTCACAAGACCATCCAAAAACCAGGCCATGTGTCTGAGAATGCTGTCCAAACACTTCTTGAACTCCAGCAGGCTTGGTGCCATGACCACTGTCCTGGGGAGGCTGTCCCAGTGCCCGACCACCCTCTGGGTGCAGAACCTTTCCCTAACACCCAGCCTGTCCCAGCCATTCCCTCAGGTCCTGTCGCTGTCCCCAGAGAGCAGAGCTCAGCGCCTGCCCCTCTGCTCCCCTCATGATGGAGCTGCAGGCCGCCATAAGGCCTCTCTTCAGCCTGCTCTGCTCTAGGCTGAACAAACCCAGGGACCTCAGCTGCTCCTCATATGTCTTCCCCTCTAGACCCTTCACCATCTTTGTAACCCTCCTCTGGACACTCTCTAATAGCTTTATGTCCTTTTTATACAGTGGCACCCAAAACTGCACACAGTCCTTGAGGTGAGGCTGCACCAGAGCAGAGCACGACAATCACTTCCCTCGACCAGCTAGCAGTGCTGTGTCTGATGCACCCCAGGGTACAGATGGCCCTTTTGACTGCCAGGGCACAGTGCTGACTCATTTTCAAATTACTGTTGACCAGAACCCCATCTCCCTTTCTGTAGGACTGCTCTCAAGCCTCTCATTGCCCAGACCATAAATATAGCCAGGGTTGCCCTATCCCATCTGCAGAATCTGACACTTGCTCTTGTTAAACTTCATGCAATTAATGATTGCTCATTCCTCTAATTTGTCAAGATGTCTCTGCAAGGCCTCTCCATCCTCAAGGGAGTCAACACCTCCTCCTACTTTAGTATAACCTGCAAAATTAGTATACATTTAAATCCTGCATATCCAAGTCATTTATGAAAACAAAACTGGCCCTAAAATGGAACCCTGCACAACCCCACTAGTGTCTGTCCACCAGCCTGATGTAATCTCATTTACTATAACATTTTTGATCCCAACCTGTCAGCCAGTTGTTCACCCATTATATTACACATTTATCTAGCTGTATGCTGGACATTTTATCCAGGAGAACGCAGTGAAAAACAGTATTGAAAGCTTTGCTGAAATCCAAAAAGGTTACATTGTGGGTAGTACATTTTTTTTTTTGTACCTTCCTCTTAGGTGCTGCTTTATCTTTCCAGGTATTTCCCTTCCTAATGAGACTGGTTATTGCGCTTCAGACTTCATCTTGCTACTTAAAAAAAGTCAGTTTAGTAGATTTCTCTCATGAAATCCATACTATTCTAATCAAGCTAGTAGCTGTTCTCTTCATCTCTGATATTTCAGACCCATCTTGCTTAAATATAAATCACGAGAACTGAACTGAATGCTTTGTTCCAGATCATGGTCCAGGTAACTCACCAGTGCCTTTTGGATATCAGGGTGGTGATATTTTTTTCCTTTTTTTTTTTTTTTTCTTCTGTCTTTTTTTTTTCCTTTTGTTTTCTATTATTATTTTCTTAGCCATGCTATACTGCTCCTCGTTGCTAAATTAATTGTTCAAAAGATGACAATATATTTTTCTTCCTGTGTTGCTTCCATCTGATGAGCTCCAAATTTAATGCAAAATTCTTATTAATCTTTTAGTGATTGACCTTGTACTTTGAGCAGTTAAATGTCACTCCCATTCCCATTATACCAGTCCTAGAGATCTTCTGTTTTTTCTTGCATGATATTATAATTCTTTGTATTGAAAAAATACCTTCCAACATTGTCATCTGCATATTTCATCAACCAGTTCTTAATTTTTTTTTCTGATTAAACAAGATGGGTCTCAAGAAAGAGCAATGAAAATTTTACAAGTAGCCTCCCAGACATAGATCTATGACTATAACCTGTTTCTTTCCTGTACAATGTTCTTTTCCTCTGTACAGGTTTTCTTCTAACTCCCGTCTTCTTCAACTTCATCAGCAATTTGCTGTGGTGCTCTATCAGTTCCTTCACTAGTCCAGATAAGAGAGAAGCACTCTATTGTTATTTTTTGTCTAGAAAATCAGATATCTGATGAGAGATATCTATCAGTTTAAGACTGCATTAGCAGTCTTAATGCAGTCTTAAACTGCATTAGCAGTCTTAAACAGTCTTAAACAGTCTTGGTAGTTTCCTGTATTTTATTCTGTAGTCCATTTCAAAATTTCTTCTCATCTTTGTTTACTATAGAAGTTTCTTCTTAAACATGGCAGAACAAAAACAAACAAACAAACAAACAAAAAAAACACACACAAAAAAACCACAACCAACCAACCAAAACAAAAACCAAAAACAAACAAACAACAACAACAACAGCAACAACAAAAACACAACTCTTTTTCCAACTATGACACAGCTACTTTCAGACTTCTTAGATGGATATTTTACAGTGGATGTATACTGAGTTGCTAGGAGCTGAAGATCCCAACTGTATGAACTGCACTGAAATGTCCAAGTTAGAAGTCTAGTCAACAAAGAAGCCTTTGAGGCAATGGAAAGAAATTGATGGCTCCAAAAACATGATTTCAATCATTAAGCAGTAATGAATAAAACTCCATCAAGATAAGAGCCTGCTATATTACGAAGTTTTTCAGTGGTCTTCTCAAGAATGATTTTCCAACACAAACACAGTTCCCAAATTAATTAGTTAAATGCTTATTGTAATCTTTTGGAATACCCTATGGCATTTTACCATCCTAACACACCTGTAAGCCATCTACCAGGGATCAATCACAAGGAATTCAGATAGTTTTGACTCCCAATTATAGCATCAGATAATGCAAGACCCTTTCGTGTAAATGATTTAAAGGAATTTGTGTTATATAACTTTGGTCCATAAAAATTATGAAATTTAGGGTAAACTAGTTGTTGAGAGAAGATGATTCAACATTAAACAAAGGCATCTAGCTTAAATGTGGACAAATTGGTTTTTGGGGAAGTGCTGTTGACTGCATGGGGATTCTGTCAAGTGTTCTAGCAAGATTCTAGCAAGATTCTTACATAAAATACTATTCATAAGCTTAAGTTTGTTGGGTCAATTCTTGGCATTTGAATTCAGAACTCCAGTTCTGATAATCTACTCATATTTAATCGTTCTTGTCATATAGTTGCTGAACAGACTGTAAAAACTGCCAACTGCAGCTGAACTCACTTCAGTTGAGTCATACCCAGCATGTCCCAAACATGTCATTTTAACTCCAAAAATTTCTCTCTTTTTTTTTTAGTAGCAGAAATTTCTGATTCATAAACTTATGCAGTGCATGCTTTTTGCTTTTATTTAATGTTTGAAAGTGATTTCATGAAGAAATAGGTCCAGAGAATTGCCTATTTTTTCCTCCGTATTATCAAAATACTTTTTTTAAGAAAGTGTGTATTCCTTTGTGTTGAATTAAGTTAAATGTTGATATAAATCACATTTAATATGTTAAGTAGTTTAACATACTTTTTCCTATGTATTAGTTAATTTTTTAACAATTTTAGATCTTTCAGTTCAGTTTAAGACTGAGAAAACTAAAACTATTTCTTACTTTAAAGTAGAAAATGATCTCTGATTAAATCTCTGATTAATCTCTGCATTTAAATGAAGTTTCCTACAAATTATTCCAAATATGAGACAAAATCACCCATTTTTATCAACATTAACACATTTCACTCTAGCAAAAATTTCCATTAATCTTTTTTTAGGACCTCTTTAGCATAGAAGCTTTGCAGCAAGACAGTTTATTACAGCCACAAAGCAAATTCCAAATTGGGAAACAACTATTTTCCTAAGCTGGGAAAAAACAAAACAAAACAAAACAAAACAAGACAAAACAAAACATCTTTCCTGGGATGTAGGTAAAACTCATAAAAATGATGCATTTAGCCATTTTAATTTAGTAAGATTTTTTTTTCATGCCCAGATGTTGCTTGATACTAAGCTCAGAACTTCTGCAGGCTGTTCACAATATAACACAAATCAGAATCCTTTAGAAAGAAAGCAGCAGCAACTGGTTGCTTGAGAAAATAAAGCAGATTATGCAGAAATTTTTCTGAATTTTGTTTTTTTTCTAAGGTGAGGAAAAAAAAAAAAAAAGATATTTGCTTCTTACTAACAGGACTATATGCTATGCAAGAATCTGTGTGGTAGAATGAACAGGTGATAAAGGAATTGAAGTGTAGTGAGGGAAGAATCCTGAAGAGGAAGAAAAGGCATCAAAGTGAGAGACAATGAAAGTGTGAAGTGGAATTTGTGGCCACATGGAAATTAAGTTGAATATCAATAATGCATAATAAAAGTTTTCTGTATCTATAAAAGATCAAGAATAGAAAATCATCTGTGATGATGTCTACCAGTTTATACTTTCAATGGCAGTGAAGTCAAACAGTACTGATATAAAATTGAAGACATTTTAGAAGGAAAAGTAAATAATCTAGGCTTCTATAAATTCTAATTAATAATGAGTGAACTTGTTAGGCAGAGAAATATAGTTGTGGTCTTTCCATTCTGTGAGTCCAAGCACTCACTCAATGCAGTTAGTCGACAAAAATAACATTGAATTTTGTGTCTATCTTTCTCTGGCTTAAAAAATAGCAGGATGAAATTGGATTTTTGTGGCATAGCTGTATGCAGCAGTTTAAGGAACCACCCTCCCAATTGTTCCATCCTTGTCTTTTATCTCCTTATTTCCTTCTTTATCCACTTGCGTCCACTTCTCTCTCTTCCTCCCTTCAATGAAGCACTGTGTTAATGAATTGGTCTATGGCTCTGATCTGCTTTGGTGTAAACTCTGCTGTCTTATTTCAAACTGCTTCTCAAGATACTGTGTAACTAGGACTGCGTGTATACAAATGGAAGAGTCCAACAGGCTCAGTGAAACACTAGATGATATATAGCACTGTTTTCAGGTGATTTGCTTGGGATATGGGTATCCCAGTTTTGGCAATTGTTTCTGTTGTTGTTCCATTTCCATGTAAATTCCTGATACGCTCTCAGCCTAGCTGTCCTGGCTGAAGGAATCCTGTCTCTCTGGAAAAAATCCATAAAGGTCACTTTGTAGCCTGAGACTGAGGCGCCTACTGATGTGCAAAAGGAGGCAGCATTAATCCATGGCCATTTCCAACTTCAGTCCTGTGCTTTTATCATTAGACATTTTTTGTCTGACAATTATGGCTTAGTTTTGACCCTGGGTCACTGACTTCAGTAGAAGATAGATGTCTGTATCTTCAGAAAAAAATCAAACCTTGATGGTTATTCACCATTTTTCATCATTCTGGGGTCAGTTACATGAATCATACCTAGAAAAACTGTTTCCCCCCATTCATTGAGGAAAGTATGAGATACATGAAAAGATGGATTTTAAGAATTGTTTAAGCTTATAGAGATCTAAAATTTCAAAGACAAGGACAGCACTTATTTTTTATTAAATATTTTTCCCTTAACATATGGATTGAGTTAAATTTTGTTAATATACTCTGTCATAATGGCTTAAATATGTTTCTGGTAAACATACCTTAATTTTTGTCTAATTCAGATTGTATTAAAACCACCCTGCTTTCACTTAAAAGTACTGCTAAATTTCTACAATTCTGAAGTCCTCCTAAACTTTTATCTAGGAAGAAATACAGCTGTAATTTATCTCTGTGGCATACATGTAGCATATTAAAGATATAGAATAAATCAGAAGAGGAAAACAAGATATTGTTAGATCAGGAAACTGTAAACAAGCCCCCACTCTTGTCTCCCTAGCAATGCTCTATAATATTTTAAGAGAAAAGGGCTAAGTTCGAAGTATGCTTAGCATAGTGTTAGAGGCATTGGAGAAGCTAAGACTGTACTTTAAGATAATACATATCTGGGAAATTGCACTTGCTTTAAAAAATAATATTTTATACTTTAGTACTGTGAAACCACAGAAAAGAAATGCATACTGCACAGTTCCTCATGCAGTTCTATAAACAGGCAGCGTATCTTTTGTTGCAAATCCTCAGCTTTATATATATACACTTAGGACAAGCAAGCTCCCAGTGGCAAACAGTTCAGAGAAAGAGCACTGAGGAGCTGAATGTGGTAATCACTCCAAACTCATTGTTACCCACTTGATTTCAGCTAATCATGGCCAAGCCTTCCATCTGTCTCTGCCCTCCAACTATTTCAGGAAACTTGGAGCTGGAACCAAACTGTGTTTTGTGTGTGTGTGCGCACGTGTGTTTTGTGTGTGTGTGTATATGTCAAAGCCCTTGATTAAATGATAGATTTTTGTTTTCATTGTTTTACCTTCTTTTCCCATTCAGTTCTTGACAGCCTTCCCTCTCAGCTGAATACTGTTATCACTTCTTTATTCTAATCCTCTCCCTAGCTGCCTATATTATCACCCTTCTGTTTCAGGACTTGGATACTTACCCTTTAATCCATTAATTGGCTTTTTACCCTCAGATCTCTTTGCGTCCTCTGAGTGCAACCTGACTCTTCCCACTGCCACACACACCCTGACTGTTCTCTGCCCTTCATTCTCTCTCACCTTTCATCTCTTCCCACATTTTGGTGCTGGTTTCTCTCCTTTCCAGATAATCTTGTTCTTTATTTCTTTTCACAAAGCAGTACTCTCTAGTTCAGTATCACTTTCAGTGTTGCTTCTGTTTCCTCACAGTGTTTATATATTGCCTTTCCTCATTGCTTCTTAACATGGGTAGATGTATACAGAAGGAATAATCTCTGCAGCAGATATCTGTGCTGCCTCCAGAATAAGTCCATTTCCTTATCGGGGTTTAAAAGTGTTGGGAAACTTTGTAAAATATGGCTTGTCACACAGCAAATGTATTCACTTAAATGAGATCGTCTTTTGATTTAGTTAGGTTTCTATGATTGTTTGCATGCATTGGAAATGTACATTTTTTAAACAACTTTTTAAAATCATGCATGCAATGTTTAAAACCTGTTTGTATTAAAAATAAATATTTTATCTAATATCAGTTTAATAAAGGAATAATATTGCTATATTTTAAGAATTCCAATCTTTTTTTTTTTTTTCTTAGCCAATATTTGAAAATATAGAGTATATTGCAAAGAGATGTTAGCCTTTTTGTTTTGTTATCTGAAATGTTTTCTTTATACAGTGTGTATGAATACACACATTTGATATTTAGCAAAATAGGGAAAATTATCCTGGTGTTAATGTACATGGAGCTATTACACCCTGTCATGGTTAATAGCACTAAATGGATTTAGAGTGAGGAGTCTAGACTGCAATCCTGTCAGCATCTGCCCCTTTACCAGTAATTTATTTGGGTTTTGCACCTGCAGATGCTGAACTGGGACTGAATTCATACAGACTTTTTATTTGGATAGGAGGCACGGAAATAGTAATATTTAAGAAGAGCACTAAATACGAGTGACAGCATTACTGTTAACTTTTCTTTCCTTGTTGTCAACTTTGAAAACAATAGAATCAGTGTTATCTAGACTCTTACCATGAGGATCTCCTTCACAAATTAACTATCTGATCTGTTGGCACCCTGATTATTGCACATAACTTGTGTCGACCCGCCTGATTCAATGGTTTCAAAGCTTTCATAAAATATTCCAGTTTAGCTCATTCATTGGCACAGGATACCTTTAATATCCCATGCAAACATAGTGACTGTCCTTTTCTTTGTGTGATGTCATCTCCATGCCCTGGAACATTACAAGCCTTTCTGAAAAGGTGATAGAAATGCAAAGGTTATGAGAACAGCAGAATTGGAGAGGTAATTGTGCAGAGGTGAGTAAAAGCCCTTCTGTGCCTGCCTCTCTTTGTTCATCTACCCCTCACATGTGATAAGAGTCACAGCTGAAAATAACCTTTTCCTCCAGTTTTAATGAGGTGCATATGTACCTATAGGCATCTCCAAAGGTGTAATGTTCGTTGTACCACATAGCCACGGCAAGTGGAGTTGGGTTACAACCTGTAGAACAAAAAGAGCTGTGTGTATTCAGGCTTGCTTGTGCTAGAAAGAGATACATCTCAAATTCTTTGTTCTCTAAGATTGGAAACATAAACTAAATCTCCCTTCCCCCACAACAATTTCTTCAAAGCCAGACAATACCTAACTCAACGAATCAAGCCAGCATACCCAGGAAAATCTTATCACTCCTATCACTTGGAAGAGCTGTGATCTCATGGGAAGCAGAGAATGAAATCCAGTTTAAAAGCTTCCTCATTGAAAAACCTGCACCTAAATCCCTGCTGTATGCATTTTAAGATTTGAGCATATCCTCTTAATTATGTTTTAATTTTATTAAGGGATTAAGCCCTTTTTGTTCTTTTTCAAAAGTTCTTGGTGTTGGTCTATTCCCTTCCTTGTTTTGTTCAATAGAGTATCAACATCTGAAGCACTTTTCTAGGATAGTTGTTTTTAGTTGTACAAGTTGAAGTCTGTCATCAATATATAATGCTGTGAAGATCTATGATGTGCTTCTTGTTCTATACCCTAGAAATGTGCATTTGTGTGTTAGCTTTCAAGGAGCTGTTGTTGCACATCAGCATGCAGACTCCTTCGATCCTGTTCAGCCAGGATCTGTCATTTGTGCATGTGTGTGCAATTCCGTAACGGAGGTGGTGGCCTTTTTCGTAGTCTATGAAGTCTGTAGTTTGTGTGCATGGAGCCTTGTACTAGTCCTACACCTCTGTGAGGATAAAGTCACAGATTCTATTTTCCAGAATCTCTCTCCAGTATTGACAGCAGTCTATATATTTTTAACATCAGCATGCTGAGCACCCTAAAGACTATGTACCAGTCACGTAGTGCAAAAGAGCGAGCAAAACAGAACAGGGGAAGAGAGATGCTAGAAAGAAACATGTACAGTAGGAAACCTTTCTCCACTGCATGCAGTAGCTTAACACAATTCATACTAACCTTAAGATACCATTGAGGATGCTAAAAAGCTTTGTAAAGACACAAGTGCTTTTCATGAAAAGAATCAATAATCTTTGAAATAAGTAACCTTTCCCCCCCACCCCTAGCTGGTACCTACAACAGCTCATATAATTCAAGACTAATTTTTTACTTAGTTCTCCATAATGCTATTTATTTCTTGTCTGTTCTTTCCTTCTTTTGTAACTACTACTGAATTTCATGGGCTTCTCATAAAACACTCTAATGCTAATGCCAAGGGTAATTTTTTAAAGGTGCTTCAAAAATATAGATGTTTAATATGCAGCTGCTCTTTAAAGGGGCAAAAGGTTTCTTTCTGCCAATTCTCTCAAATTCTATATTCAAAATCTTTTTTTTTTTTTTTTTCTTCTTTTTTCTCTCCTGAACTGTCAATATTTAAGGAAGCGTCCTTTCATGTTTTCTATAATCCTGTTAAAAATAATAGGTACATTCTGTATCTGTGGCTAGACATGCAGCATGGTGCAAAATAATCTAAACACTCAAGGTTTGTTTGCAGATTTGCTCTAATGAAAAAGGCTTAAGATATATAATGAGACAGCCTCTTCTGATACAGTTAATCAGTATCCACACAAGCTGATCCCTTGAATGCATTACATGATTCATAAGAAATTGCTTAGCACATAAGAAATTAAGGTTGAATAGTATTTGTTGATGTCTCTTTTTTTCACTAAGAAACCCAAGACTTTTAAAGATAAAGAGTGGTAAGTGGTCCTCACTTAGGTTCTGCTGCTATCTGCAAAACAGTATAGTTTCATAGACAGTTATAGTACAAAAAAAAAAAAATCCTAATACTGAATGGAAAGGGTTCTTTTTGTTCAGTTGAACATCATAGGAGGAAGGTACCATGCCTAAATTGTAAAAATATTTTGATCGCAAAATGCATTTAATAGGTCATACTTTTACAATCACATCTTAGAGTTAATTACTACGTCTAGTCTCACAATAGGTCTATGGTAATATGTGTCTCACTGCATCTTTGTCTTTGTTTTGTCTAAACTGTCAGGGTGGGACTTTTAGAGGCACTTAATCAATATATAATCCCAGTTCCTCTTAAAACTCTTCATGGCACTGCTGAAGAGTTATGTGCTTTAAAAATAATTTGGTCTTCAGTCCAGTTCGCTTTACACAGGACTAGATAGTGAAGGAAAGGAAAGAGAGGAGACCTTGTCCTCAAGTGTTCTTGCATAATAGTAGATCAGGATAACTAGCTAATAGGGATGAAAGATGCTCAGACCTGCAGTGAACAGCACAGACAAATCCTTTTTCATGGATAGTGCGTGTTTATTGTACAACCTGCACTCTCTTTAGTGCCTGTCCTAACAGCGTGGCTGTGGTAAGCATATTTAGCCAGAAATTATTGCTTTCCTCCATCACTGTTGCAAATTTCTAAAGCTGAAATTAGCTATCATGACAGAATTTGGTATGTGTTGGTGTTGGTCACTTTGGTTTTCTTAATTTCTTTCTATCATTTCTATGATTTGGAAAGGGAAGAGTTAACGAAGTTACTGGTATCGTAATATACACACCAGACTCTTCTGGTGTTTTTAAGTCTTCACAGGTTTTCTTCATGTCTGAAAAATGCAAATCTCTGGGTTCCTAAGAGCAACTGAACAGGGATATGTATTTTATCTTAAAACAAAGAGCAAAGAAAAAAAAATGAAAAAAGTTATTCAAAGGATTTTGGAAACAGGTGTTCTAAATCAGCATTAATTGGATTTCGGTTAATTATTCCTTATACTTTAGGGGTTATAGGGAAGGAATAGAAGTTAAAAAACAAACAAACAAAAAAGAAAAAGAAAAAAAACAATTATTCTGACACAGTAATTGCTCTAATATTATGTAAGCTAAGCAGCCCCTCATGCCTTGCACTGCCCCTCAAAAAATAAAAAAATAAAAGGAAATAAAAAAGAAATTGGCCTCCATATGACTGTTATAGTGGCTAAGGAACACGAATGAAGTGAAAAAACAAGATGTAGTCTTTGAAAGCCATCTTTACTTGGGAGGCTGGTTACATATTTAGTCTATTATGTACAGTGCCTCCTAACTATAGCTACTAAGATAAAGGCAACAACTAAAAAGCTGTTCTAGATTGGTTTTTGGTGCCATGTTTATAATGTGAAGCTTGCCTACATGATTCCTCTGACATTTTACTTTTTGCAGTATATGATCTATGTCCATGGTTTAGACTGGGTCAAGAACATTTCTCCGGCTCTGGCAGATGAAGGCTGGGTGGAAGACAGGTCATTATTAAGGATCGTATTTTGGCTTTTGGCTTTCCATTCTAACTCCTATTGGAATGAGTCCACTTTTTGCCCAGTAATAACACTGGTGGAACATTTGACGTGAATAATTGTGTATATAAAGTTTTAGAATTCCTCTGATTACTGACTGATTCCAAGCTGTGAAAGAAGTAAGTGGGAGGGGGGGGTGAACATGGGCTGTATGCCAGTATTGCTGAGTTATGTGTATTTCAGTGGGAAACTCCCTCTAATGAGATTTTTTAAAATGGTTATGAAATGAAATTGTCTAAAGAATGGAATTTTTAAAATTGGAATGAAAGTATGCCTTTTATACGGGGATTTCATCTTTAATTTTGTGAAAACTTCTGTGCTGATCAATTGTAGTTGGTTAGAGTGAAAGTGGATGGTGAAACAGATTCTAACAAAAAAACTTGCTGGTCTCCTCTTGCTGTCCAGCCTATGAGATGTGAGTGATACTTGGGAAAAAAAGAAAGAAATTTTCAATGTTATTTTAAAACTTTAATATGATATAATAATCAGACCTTCTAATAGCAACCAAGGTAATTTTTAACAAGGTTTTTACCTTAACAATGTCTCTTTGAAGAACTTCCCCCCCCAGTACATTTGAAGTGGGCATGAAACATATCATTTTTGAACAGCAGATTTTGTCAAGTTATATGTGAAATTATTTACACAGCAAATTTAAAAAGATTTCAGAAAGCCTAATGAAACTTGCCCGAGGGCAGCTATAATTTGCATTCTAGCCTCCTGCATGCATGACAATTTGCTACACATCTCAGTTAAAGAAAATTGGAAGGGGACTTCCCACATTAAATACTTCTCATCTGTAACTCAGGTATATTGAGATATGCACAGTATATGTGTCAGCATATTTACCATCTTTACAAACAGATGTGAACATAATTACATCACGTCTACTTATTTTACTCACTTCTGTACATATTTGTGTAAGGTCCTAATAGGGACTTTAAAGATCTGAGATTTTAAAAGAGCTTATAAAAATATTTGCCAGTTTTGATGGGGCTTTCAGCAACATGGTCTACCGGGAGGTGTCCCTGCTCATGGCAGGGGGGTTGAAACTGGATGATCTTTAAAGTCCCTTCCAACCCAACCCATTCTATGATTCTATGAATATTATTCTTAGGAATAAACTGATCTGTCTTATTTGTCTCCTTATTTCAGAGCATTTAGCTGGTATTATTTCTCACATTGGACAGATGATGGTACTGCACTCTGTAGGAAAAAGTATTTCTCTGTAAAATATCACTTTTTCTCCCTGACTATGAAGTGAAACAGATAAATATCTTTAAAGTTTTGTTCAATAATTGTAAGAGAGTATATACGTATGAAGATAAAAATAAAGAAAAAAAATGAAGATATAAAATATATATGCACGCATGTTTAACTCTTGATTTCACAAATATGGTGGTTTATATATTTCTCTTGGCTGTCTTTTTTTTTTTTTTTTTTTTTTTGTTAAGTTACTGCATGCAAGCTTTATTCATGTTTGTACAGAACACACTTGCGCTTTGCAAATGAAGGTGCAAACTTTTCCTTCTCTTTAAAGTTAATAAAAGCTACTTCAAAATGTGTCTGTTTCAGTCACTGTTTTCAAAATCAATTCCATCAGCAGCAACTTGCATGAAAAATATATTTCAGACTACATTTGTAATTAATACCCTGGATGTGTTTTATACTCTTCTGCTATATACAACATCTCGGCTATTCTAATGCTTTTGATTTCTGTGTTTTTTTATCCCTGCCTCACCCTTTCCTTTACTCCCCCTTCTGACCTTTGGTAAAATCTTCACCATGGTGTATAGGTGATAATTGCCTGCCTTTTAAAAGATACTTTTTGTATCAGCTGAGCGCTCTCTTGTTTGAGACATGAACATATTTTATGGATGGACTCAAAGCCTGGTTGTGCTCAGTCATATGTGCAAAAAAATACATTGTTAGTCGTTTGTAATCCCCAGCCTGTGGTGGTCCTGCCCAGCTTATGTGTGGGAAGACATGTGCTTATTTAATCACAGACCAGATGCAGGGCTTAAGGGCCTGACCCAAAGCACAGTGAAATCGGTTGGAATCTCACCACAGATTTTAATGGCCTTAAATGTTTAGATATGTATCTGACTCATTTTTATGAAAAAGTACTACAAATAAAAAACAATTTCCTTTTCCTTTCCTCACTCCTTCCTCATTTTCCTTAGGAGGAAAATCCTCCACTGTGCTCTAAGTGAAACAAAAACAATTTAAAAAATCTGACAACTGTTCTGTCAGGAAAGTGTTATAATAGGAAGCTGGTTTTATAGTGCTGGGGAGGCTACGACACCTTTCTGCACTATGAACAATTTCTGATAACGCTTTGGACAGACAGGTTGACATGCTTGCACTGAGAAAGAGTTTATATACAGTATGGAGCTGGGGCTACACAGTAAAAATATCCATATAGGCAGTATAGTCCACTTGTGAATTATAGCAGGGAAAAATATTTATGAGCACCACAGGACACGAAGCTCAAAGTGCAGTCATTTCTAAATGAAAATTATGTGACAGTTCATCAGTATTTAATGCTAACATTGCTTGATCTAGACATAAAGAATTTAGCAGCCATTTATCATAACATACAGTACTGTTCATTTCCTGATTTGCTTAGAATACATTGGTGTTTTAATCTCAACATGAGCCACAGGTCTAATTTTAGATGTTTAATGAAAGGAAAACCCAGAGAGAGAGAGAGAGATTTCTCACATGGCTATTAGAAGCCTACTCCCACCACTTGAATTGGCTGTTGGTCTTTTTAATGCAGACTCCCAGAAGCCGGTGCCTGGTCCCTGCACCAGATGCAGGTGTTCCCTTGTGCTGTCAGCCAGGAATGATTAATGAGGATTTGCCCCTACTGAAAGCAGTCTTTGGAGCATTGTTCAGGGCATCTGTGGAACTGTCGGGGGAGACAAGGACACAAGTGAACAACCAATTATTTGGCCATCACTGAGGCAGCATGAAAAAGACATCAAATTGGACAGAGGAGCAAAGCTTTTGTTTCATGATCATATTTTTAGGTGTTAATAGTAACAGAGTAATTCTACCTGTTTTTTTTTTTTTTCTTTTTTTTTTCTTTTTCTTTTTTTCACAGGGGAGAGGGGAAGGGCTCAGACACTGCTTTAAAGCTTGGAAAGGATGTGTAAAAGAAACAGAAACAGAAAACTGATCACGGTTCTTTAAAAGTGTAAAAGGGAGGAAAACACACAGAATTGATTTCTTGGCAGTTGCACCGTGTGTATGAAGATATACCGTTTTGCTCTACTACCATTAGGAAAGGAGGGCTAAGGATTCTGTGAGTGGGAGGATTTCTCATGCAGGGAGCTGTTTAATTGCTGACCAAACACAACAGCTCAGGAGCCGGGGCTTTAACAAGTGATAGTGCAGGGAGGTGTTACATTAGGATTCTGAAAAAGAAAATGTGAGGGAGCAAAACCAGACTACATTTGCAAGATTGCATTCGGCATTCTGCGTGCATCCCTCTTTCTGTCTCAAAGAAAATGCTCCTAGGTGCAGAAGAGTGAGGGGGAAAAGAGCAACAGAACTGAAAACACTGCTTGGGCTTAGGCTTCTGCATTTTTATATTTACCAAAGCTTGTGATTATAAATAATAATTTTAAACCAGAGGGAAAGGATTATATTTTCAGGGCAATCCAATTACAGAATGGATTGTTTAGAAAATACATTATATGCTCCATCCTGTCAAGCCTGTTTCTACCAGAGTATTAAGAATAAAAAAGTTAATTATATGGCTTAATTCTAATGAAGAATATGTTTTGTTGACTAATAACAAATATAGTGTCATTTCTACCACAGTACCATAATTAATGTTTGCAGTTGCTACTTCCCTGACCTCGGGAGTTCCTCTGTCCCTACACACACATGCAAGAAAAGGAGTTCAAATCCTGAATTACAATTATTACAAATAATTTCGAACTATTCCTTAACCAAGCAGAAATCTTTATTTTTAAATTAACAACAATGTTTAGGTATATTTAACTACACAGGTTTAGTTTAGTTTTCACATTATTTGTCTTTTCATGAGCACATTTTACCAAGGAGGACTCATAGCCTGTGATTTCTCATTTGCAAAATTATGTGAAAGTCCATAAGTAGAGGCCTGTTTCCTTACCCCAGTTGTTTTGTATGAAGCTTTTGTAAAAAAAAATACTTTGAGTGCTTCATGTTTAGAATAAGTTGCTGCAGGTAACAAATGGATTTCTAGAAACATCTCAGAGTCAAATGCCCATGTCTTAAAATTGAACAGCGAAATACCATCTCCATTTCTAATAGGATGAAATAGGGAGAAAAAAAAAAAAGAAAAAAAAAAAAAAAGAGAGAAAAAATATCATTGCAATTAAACAAGCTACTTAATCATAGAGAAAAACAACACCACCAGGATACATTTAAACGTATTCTTTATATTTTAAGAATACCACATATTATTTCTTTATACCCATTCAAATGAAAGTCTCTGTCAGAAGGAAATCACTAAACAACCCAGGAATCATTAGGATATTCCACCATTTCTAAAAGCTGTGTGGAAATTGTACTCTAGAGTTTTTATTGCTGGGAATATTCTCAATGCAGTCTCCCTGGACTGCAGTACTGATCCATGCAGTTCTGCAGGTTTGTCCTTTTCCAGGGGTAGGGCCATTTGTTACTCTCTGCAAAGGACTCTGACATTTGAAGCTGAGCTTTGTCCCCTCTCACATTTGCTATATGTGCTACAAATTTAAATGACTTTATTAGAAGTTACAAAACCAGTGTACAGACACACTCAACTCTGTTTCCTTCTTGTCAGGAAGAGATGATGGCACCAACAATGTGTCCCTCTGTCTGAAAGACATAATTGCTTGATGGAAGAACAGTCTGTTCGACTCCTGGGTGTGATGGAAGTGATACTGGTAAGGAAGGAAAATATTTATAGGAACTGATGAATGATTATAGCATCTCTAAGGAGGACATTTGCCTGTGACTGTTAAAGTGCTGAATTGACTTTCCTGATACATGATAAATAAATGGAAAGAATGCTTTCTGTTACCGGAGGCTGTGCTGGAGGTTGCACCTTTTCCTGTCAGATATGGACTTTGCTACCATGATTTGAGGCTTGTTTATCACTGGATTACTTCAGACTGTTCTGCTTGGGTTTGCCAGCTGAGAAGCATAGAGACATCAGATGTTAAAGCTTGAAGAAATTTCTAAGCAACATAAGGAAGAGTGCAACCTGTTGTTTAGATGTGTCAACAATCGGCATTGAAATATCTTCAAGGACATGGTCATTGTCTCCAAATTGCCTAGTGGGTAAGCACCCTGGGGACTGAGCTATGGGGACATCCTGTGTGATTAAGTTTGGTCCTTTTAAGAAAGCACTGACTCTTTTCAGAGGAGGTTCTTTGGCCTGAACATAGGGAGGGGTTTTGCCAGCTAGTGCACATAATAGGAATGCACTATTTTTACATAATATTTCCTCCAGTACAGCGGCATTACTTCCTTCCATTACATTCCTCTGCAACCTGCATATTCTAAAAAATAAAATGTATTTTACCAGTGTATGTGCGGAATTTCCGGTACAATATCTGATACATGTTGTATTATGATGTTTTCATGGTAAATTCTTACTTATGTATTTTCATGCTACTTCAATAAAACCATCAAAACTGAAAGTCAAAGCAAAACAAAAACAAAGAGGTAAAAACATATGGAATAGGATAAACCAATTATCCTTTATTATGAGTGTTGTTTGCTAAAAACATCAGCTTTGATTTAGCTTTATGGGGTAACTTCAGTGGAAATTTATTTTGCAAAACTACAAAAAAAAATAATGAAACTATCACTTCTGCTTTTACAATAATTTTTAATACTCCACAGGCTGCATAAGACTACAAAGTAGTGGATTAGCATGAGGGGAATCTGGTTACTACTTGTGAGTAAGCCTTTCTTTTTGTTCCACAATATATTTATGGTGCTATATAGCTAAATAAGAGCTGTGTCCTATTTTAAGTCACAACATGCACTTATGGATCTATGCTCTTGTCGATCCTTATGAAGGAAAAATGTTTCTTTGTAAACGACATGGCTACTGTGATGAATTGTTAGGATTTATATAAATACATATGTAATGAAAAGAGAATGTTAAAATTCAAATAAATATATTTTCATTGTTTTTAATATGTAATTTTAACTTTTTTTACCATGCTGGAAAGAATGAGAGTTTTTAGATTCACATTATGATTAAACGTTAGCATTATTTCTGTTTTCTATGGTAAATAAAATCAAATAAAGCAAGTTCAAGAACTCAGGAGTTTTCTTCACAAAACTTTTGACCATCAGGGTTTCTCTCTTTGTTCTTCCTCCTGTCAGTATAATGCAGCCTGAAGATTCTGGTTATTATGGCCAGTGTACCTGTGGTGACCATGATGACACCACAGACTTTTGTGCTTATGTTCTCGCGTCTAGGCCTGAAATGAGGTAAGGCTGCAGGCAAGTGGGGTAAAGTCATTAGTATCTCATAAAAACTTATTGTCAATGTACCATTTGATAAAGCAGAAGGAACTCTCTCTGCTGCTTGTACTGACAACAAATAAAGAGCAAGGGAAAAGATTTGGATGTAAAAATATTCCCCCTTGCAGGAACAGCATGAATCAGCTGCAGGTTGTTTCACACATTCTTGTATAGGGGTAGGCAGGACAAGTAGGAATTTTGCAAAGGACATTTCTATATTGATTTTATAAAATTATGCTGTATATGCTTGGTTTAGGCTGCAAAATTCACATTGTGAACTACTTAAGTTCTGTCTCTTTGTCAGTAGAGATTTGTAAAGCTAAAATAAACTTACATTCCTTTACCCTTGATAGGTGATTTTTATACCTGAAATCCCAGATCTAGGAGTTGAGTAAGACTGTGCTTACACATAGGTATATGAAAATGAAATCTATTTTTTTCCTCCTAAACTCCAGATCATATCCAAATTTTATTTTTATTCCCTGATTATGATTTATTCCTTGATTAATAGAACACATTCAGAACAGCTATGTGAGGCAAAAGGGCTTTTCATTTTCTACAGATCCCAGACTCATTTTTTCACCAAGCTCATTTTCCAACATTTCTAGATTTCACTTTCCTCTTTCTCTTCTGACTCGTCTTCAAGTTTTTTTTTCTGATGACTGACAATGCCACCTTGCAAAGGTGTTTTCCCTTTGGCTTCCATCCTCTCCTCTCAGCACAGCAATTCTTCATTCACACATTCCCTTTACTTCCTATTTTAGTTCATACACTTCTCTTTTCCTGGACTTTTTAAAATTTTTTCTTCCTCCAGCCATGCCACAACTGGGAAAATAATGTTCTCCTCACCTGAAGGACTGGATCTTCACTAATGATGCAAAAGTTCCACCATGTATATTCAAAAGTTTCAAATAAAACCGTTGTTGATTGTTTTTCTAGGAAGACTATCTTTAAATTAGGAGGTTTTCATTAATGTTCTTTATAATATAAAATGATTCAGCTTCAAATTTCTCAGTATCTGAATATGAGTTAGACAAAATACTTGTCAGCATTTTGATGGATTATGAAGCCTCACCTTATATATCTTAATTGTTAGAATTTTCTTTGGATTTGTATGAACTGTCAAGCTTTATAATTTGTGTTTATGTATTTCAATATAAAATTCTTGTCTGCCTCAACCTATTTTATTGCTCTTCATGATGCTACGTTAATGTCAAGCATCATGACACAAGTTGAATATATTCATGCTAATGAAAACTACCCTTCACACAATCCTTATTTCAACCTCTTTTTAGCATATTTTTGGAAGCTTTAAGGAGGCAGACGGTGTTCCAAGTTCCAATTAGAAGTAAACAACAGAAAGATTCAGAAAGATTCATAAAATACACACTGGAGTGTTGATCGTTAGGAGTGGTAGTCTGTAAGCATTAACAGACAATAAATAGCACAGAAACATAATTTCTTATAAACTGTCAGAGCCTAGCCTTTTTATAAACTGTAATCTTGACTGCAAGGCTTGAATAGTAATGAAATAATGACCATAAGAATCTCAATATCGAAAATATCTGAAAAAACAATTTGTAAGGTTTCATCTAACAGCCTATTCCATCTAGCAGCCAAAAGGACATTTTAAGATAAGTTTATTAAAGTCCACTGCATTTGAAAAGACTTAGGTCGACTTTCCTGCTATCAGAGGCAGCCTCAGTCTCTTCCCTTATGGATACAGATTATGTTTGTTTTCAAAATTGCTGAAGACAGAAACATAGTCTGTGAGTTTCAGTGAACTTTCTTCACCTAATTTCAAATCTGCTTGAACTTAGTGACTTCATATATTTGATTTAAGCTTCTTTGAGTTTGCATTCAATAAAGGAGAAGAATATAGGTGAAGGGAGAAGAGACAGAAAATCTAACGCAGAAATATGAAGAAAAAAAAAGTTTGACATGTATGCCATGTGTGAATTACTTGTTTCTTTTTCAGTACCATCTGTGTTTTGTAGCACAGAAGCTTTCCTTGCCCCCTCCAAAAAATCAAGTTGGTGTTTTTGTTTTTAATTTAATCATGCACAAAGAAAAACAGAGAGGTTAGAAATAAATTTGTAATATTCATATAAACAATGTCTCCAGTACCTAAATCTGAGGCATGATGAATGTCCACAAGACAGAGAAGACAACTCAGTGAATAAAGATATCCTTGACAATAATGTTCAGTATCTATGACACAAAGGAAATTCAGCAAGTGTTTTTACTTCATCAGCTGCAGACTTAGTGAACAAATAGGTATTATGATTTATTTGTGTCCATCTTTGTTACATCTTATTCCAAAAGCAAATCATGCTACAATGGAAGATGTGAAATGGAGTGATCTATGTCGCTCTCTTATTGTCTGCTAGAAACTCTGCCCATCCCTGATTTTAATCACATCCACTTAGTGGTCAAGACAATTCACCTTGCTGGCCAGATAATCTAGTTCAGTGTCCACTGTTGTTATTAGAGACTGGAGGTCAAATCTTTTATCTATTCTTTCAAACTCAGTTGGAAACAGTTTCTTGCTAAGAGTCTTTGGAAGAAGGCAATAAATCTTACTGTAAATACCCCAGGAGTTAGTAACATGACTTCCTACGGGCGTTTTGTCAGAATTTTTCCAGGCTCTGTGAACTTAAATAAAACTTGAAAATTCTGCTGGTATATTTTGATATTTTTTGTGTCTATGGTACAAATATCTCCACAGCTTCAGAACTGAACTGTGAGCTGTCAACACAATGTCTTCCAAAACAAGAACAAAAATTTGTTTTCTTTTTGATTTCTATAAGCAGGAATATAATCAAGTCCCACTATCAGCATTATGCCTACCTGTGGGTACAGGTAGTCTTTTGCAGCATGCTCAGCTTACCTTGCTCGTTTTATTCTAGATACATCTCAGAACCCCCTGAAATACAGTACATACAGACTTGGCTAATGCTGCACTGTGGAGAACTCCATTTGCCTGACAGTAATTCCTGGAGGGTGAAGAGTGATGATTTTCTACCTAAAACCTATGGAGATCAGTACGTGACTTCTGAGGTGTCTGCAAAAGGAAGCTTGAAAGAAGTTTATATGTTACACTGTACTTTATGTGAAATTTGGCATTTATAGGTCAAAACCAGTAATGCCACCAGTGTGCAACTGTAAAATGGCTTATGCTTTGTCTCTAAGTGGTAATTTAAGACACAGGGTTGGCATTGCCTAGAGCTTTTTTGATTACCATGAAAACCTGCTGCAATTTTGCTGTTATTGAGACAATAACCAGATTAAATGTTGATTGTAAACTTATTTCCCTCTCTGTGTTACTGCACTAAATGCATCTGGTGAAATGAAATTAAATGGTTTTGTAACAGGTATGTTTACAACATAACTTATTTTATTTATTTTATTTTATATATAGAATATATGTAAAACTTATAATGCAAATTTTTTTTTTTTTTTTTTTTTTTTTTATAATAACATTGGCGTTGCAAGTATAAAGACAGTTAGACAGTGAAATTGTCATGGAATTAGAAACCTGGGGATGCCAATGCAGGTCACAGTTGGGCAAGCCTTCCTGCTTAATTGTTATTGTGCTGTGCTATGTAGACTAACCAGCTCTGGTTGGCACTAGCTTTTCACTGCATTTAGTTGTAGAGGCTTTAGCATTTTTCTGACAGTGGTTATTGTTTATTCAGCACTGGAGGCCATCCCAGTTCTCTCTTTGCTTTCCCTTGCAAGAAGTGTAACTTCTTCTTTAAGTGTCTAAATGGCGTCACCTTCCCATTGTCTGTAGAGATAGATGTCTCTGTTGCACTGGTTGTGTTTTCCCCTTCCAGGGTCTTCTCTGCTTCCACTAACACTACTTGAGGAAAAGCAGAATAAGAACTGCAGTCCACCACGCTGTCCACATTTTACAATCGATGATGAAATAATCTTGCCTTCTTCCTCCACTGCAATACATGTATTATTCTTCTTCTTAAGAAAGATAAGACAACTAATGAGTTAAGGTTAACTCTTCTAGCTTAAACTCAGGGAAAGACATTGAGTTTGGCTGTAATCCCTGAAATGGAGGGATTTCTTCACGCTTTTTCTATTTGCAAAGGTTTAGTTGGTGTAAGGTTACATATACCTTCCAAAAATAAAAATGTAGCCCATATTCCATTTCTCCTCCAATGGGAACCAGCCTGCCTGGTGGACAACAGGCAATGCAGCTCAGCTGTCACTGCTCTAGCTGCCACATTTTTTGAACTGACTCCAAAAAGATCTTTTTATTTTCTTGACTCTGTTCCATAACTGAAAAGTGAATAACAAATTGTCTTTCTGTCCTTCTTTTCTGTAACTCTTCAAAGGAGTCTGGAATGCAGTGCAGAGAATGCCTGCTGCCCTGCATCCTAAGCAGCAATTAGCACTGAGAAAGAACAGTGACAATGAAGTATGCATTTTAGAACATCAAGGAACACATTTTTTTTTCTAAATTATTCTTTATTATGATGTAATTTCTTAACTGATTTTAAATTTGCATTAGCATAGGCTGAGAAAATTTGAATAGACTGCTGTACTGTATGTACATTGATTTTATTCTATGAATTTGTGTTGAGACTGTCATATTTTATTCTTGTTAAGACAGTTGTATCAGAACATCTTATACAAGTACACATTTACTCAATGTCTGTGTTCATACAAATACTGAAAAACAAGTGTTCTCAAAACATTTTATATTATAGACTGAAAAGGATGCTTTGTGGAATGTTCTCTCTCCCTCTCTCTTTTTCCTATACCAATCACTTTTCCCCCCATTTTTGCATTATATGAATCTTTTTTTTTTTTTTTTTTTTTATGAAGGTGGTAGTACAGTGTTATGACTTTTAAAGGTGACTCTTTGACAATGGAAGTACACGATCAAGTGTAATTCAAACCTTAGGTACATATTGCCTCACTTTATGTATTTAACTGCAATGGCAGTAAGAAAGAAGAGCTGTCGCAGCCCTGTTGCAGACAGATTTTGTGACCTTGGTCAAACTGCTTAAACTCTCTGAGTGAAATCCTACCACCACTAAAGTCAAGAGGATTTTTGCCATTTATTTGAATGGGGGAAAGATATCACATTTGAATTCTGAATTGTTAATAAGAACAGGATAACATGTATCTAACTCTCACAGCTCTTGTGAAGCTAATTAATCTGTAGAGTACTTTGGGATCCTCAGAAGTATAATAGAAATTGCAAGTACTATTATTTATTTGTCATGTAATTGGAAGCTAGCAAGGTAAAAAGTCATTGATAAAAATCCATATCACAAGGTCATTTCTTTCAATGTTGCAAATCTCTTCTTCAATCAAGAGCTTTGTAACTGATGAAAAGTACAGCCTAATCATAACATTATCAAGTCAATTTAATTGGTGTTCTGGCAGCACATGAGATCATAATGAAGTCATTTTTGCTAGTTACAAGCTTAAAAATATTTTTATAGCACCCTTCATCCTAGTGGAAACTTTAAAGACCTCACAGACAGGATTAAGCTTCTCTGCCTCTGTTATACAACCACCTTTGTGTGGCAGGCACCAGCTGCTTTTATAGTGTCTAAAAATTTTACTGGTAAGTATGATATTACGGTGTTTATACCTATAATCTATTAAATCGTTTGCACCTTTAAAATTAGTGTTCAGATATGTCAAAGTACAGAGGTAGCACTTATGGATTAAAGGGTGTTCTGAAGTAGGCTTTCTCTTGTTTTCAAGGTTAAATACCAATAATTGTCACTGCTGCTGAATCACAGGTTTTGAGCACACTCTGCGTCTGTGAAAATACCATTCCCACTGACTGAAATGTCTGCATGTTTTTGCTCAATATTCTGTTTCACTTTGGCTGAAATTTGAAGCCCAAAAACTAAAATGGGTTTTATGGCATCCCAGGTGAAGGTTTGGAGTAGGAGCAGCTAGGTTTCTATCAGCAAGCCCTGTTATATTGAGCAGATTGCTTAATCTACCTTGGTGTAAGTTTTCCTATTGCAACAGATGGAAATACTGTTATTTATTTTTCCTTTGCTCCATTCATGGCTGGAGTGCATGCAGAACTGGTGTGCCAGTGTCAAAGTCCTCCTGCTTCTTGCATCTATCCCGACCCTCCTCCTCAAGCATCAGGGTGCCATGTCTGCAGGTCTTCATGATGAGCTTCCACCACTGACCATGTGTCACCTGCCGTGGCCAGTGGCCAGTGAGGAACTCTCAGTTCTATCAACATCCACTCCTTAAGCTGGCACCCCAGTAAATGCTCATTTTAAAGTGCACCCTTGTCGTGGTTCCGCTCGAGTGGGCAGCCGAGCTCCACCACAGCTGCTCTCTCACTCCCCCTCTTCAAAGAGGAATGGGGAGAAAATATGTGAAAAGGGCTCAAAGGTTGAGATAAGGATGAGAAAATCACTCAGTAATTATTGTAACTGGCAAAACAGACTTGGCATAAGGAGATAGTAAGATTTATTGCCTATTACTAAAAACCTAGAGAAGTGAGAAACAAAGGAAAGAAACCAAAAGCACCTTCCCCCCCATCCACCCTCTTCCACCTCCTCCCCAGAGCGGCACAGGGGAACGGGGGAATGGGGGTTATGGTCAGTCTACAGCACTTCTTCTCTGCCGCTCCTTCTCGGTCACTCTCATCCCCTGTGCTGTGGGGTCCCACCCATGGGATGCAGTCCTTGATGAACTGATCCGGCGTGGGCTTCCCACAGGCAGAAGCTCTTCCAGAACTGCTCCAGATATGGGTCTGTACCACAGGGTCCATCCCTCAGGAGCAAACTGCTCCAACCTGGCTCCCCCACGGGTAGCACCTCCTGCCAGGTCACCTGCTCCTGCGTGGTCTCCTCTCCACGGGCTACAGGTCCGGCCCAGAATCTGCTCCGGCAGGGGTCTTCCACAGGTGGCAGCCTCCATCGGTGCAGGTTTACCTGCTCCACCGTGGTCTCCTCCACGGGCTGCAGCGTGGAACCCTGCTCCACCGTGGTACTCCATGGGCTGCAGGGGGACATCCTGCTTCACCATGGTCCTCACCACAGGCCACAGGGGCTTCTGCTCCGGCACCTGGAGCACCTCTCTCCCTCCTTCTGCACTGACCTTGGCACCTGCAAGGCCGTTCCTCACTGCTCTCACTCTCCCAGCTGCTGTGTGGTGCAGCGTTTTTTTTTTTCCTGTCTTAAATATGCTCTCACAGAGGCGCAAAACAACATCGCTTATTGGCTCAGCTCTGGAAAACAATGGGGCCCTTCCCAAACATGGGGCAGCTTCTAGATCCTTCTCACAGAAACCACCCCTATGCCCCCTGCTGCCAAAACCTTGCCACGTAAACCCACTACAACCCTTCAGAATAAGAAGCAAATGCAAAGTAACCAAAAGGCTACAAGTTAACTCCCAAGAAGTTATACTCAACAAACACTCGAGGTGTTTGTGAGGAAGAGAGAGGTTAATGTCACTGGGGTCTGGAGAACAAGTCTTACGAGGAGTGGCTGAGGGAGCTGGGGTTGTTCAGCCTGGAGAAGAGGAGGCTCAGGGGCGTCCTTATTGCACTCAACAGGTACCTTAAAGGAGGCTGTAGCGAGGTGGGGGTTGGTCTATTCTCCCATGTGCCTGGTGACAGGACGAGGGGGAATGGGCTAAAGTTGTGCCAGGGGTGTTTTAGGTTGGATATTAGGAAGAACTTCTGTACTGAAAGGATTGTTAGGTGTTGGAACAGGCTGCCCAGGGAAGTGGTTGAGTCACCATCCCTGGAGGTCTTTAAAAGACATTTAGATTTAGAGCGTAGTGATATGGTTTAGTGGAGGACTTAGTGTTAGGTCAGAGGTTGGACTAGGTGATCTTGGAGGTCTCTTCCCACCTAGATGATTCTGTGATTCTGTGATTGTCTTCCCCTCTTATCTTTTCATTCCCAACTTCCTTCACTTTTTGCC